>NC_056631.2:159919724-160237066 GCF_002870075.4 Lactuca sativa | reverse complement strand
AAACTTGGAGTCATACAATTTGAATTGCATGATGCATGAGAATCTTATTCATTTGAAAATTATGACAAATTCTTTGTTCACATGTTTATGTGATGCGAGTGAAGGACCAATGGATCTAGTATATGTTAATATGGACTCTTTAGATTTACCATAAGGGACGATAACTCTATTCGCCATGATTTACCGGTGCTTCAGTAAATATGATTTTGTTTATAAGATTAAGCGGAATTCTAATACTTTTGAAAACTTCAAAGAGTAGCAGAATGAATAGAAGAATTTGTCAGGCAGAAAGATAACAGATTCTCCCATCTTAAAAGAAAAGATAATGGATTAGTATCGTTTTTTATGATCATCTTAGTAATTGTGGAATTGTATCACAATTAACTCTATAAGAACATCTTAGTGCAATTATATGACGAAGAAGAAGAATCGAACATTGTTATAAAACGTTTGATCATAAGTTGAGTCAAACTTTGTTCCCGATCAAAGTTTTAGAGCCATGCTCTAGTAACTATGAATCATATCTTGAAACACATTTCAAAAACTAAGAAGGATAACAACACCTTGTAATATGTGAAGTAATAATGTTTTCTTACTCTAGCACATTTGGAATTAGAGTTGTAATGTTTTCGTTGATCGAGAAACAAAAGATAAACTAAGACCTATTCTATGAAGTGTTTTCTTGTCGGAAATCTGCACAAACTTTTGAATATTTGTTTTAGCTCGTCAAAGAATGTTTTTTGAGAGAAAAACTCATATGTCAAGAAGTCAGTGGGAGTCATATTAATTTTGTGAGTTTCAAGAGTCAACTGACAATGAGCCTTTTGGTTATCACTAGCATGCGACCTGAGGTTGATAACTTGTTGTGTTAATTAACATATTCTAATTTCTATGTTTTTCATTTAACTGTAAAAGGCAAAGTGTGATGGTCAGTGAAAGTACACTAATCAATATGGGTGAGTTGCTAACAACATGGAAGCACTTGTAGGCTTTGAGCTGCCGTAAGGCAAGGAATTTAGATTAAGAAAATTTCAGTCCATGAAGCAGAACTAAATATGATTTTTGTTATTCCTAAACCTTTTCTTATGACAGTAGGTTGAAAATTAAAGTTCTACATGGATGGGAACATATGCACCTTCGAATCGAGGTGAAAAATGTTTCGCTCTAATTCATGAAAATCATTATGAGGAAACACTTCCGTTGATAGATTTTAAGGATCTAATAAAGATCAAAATGGATATTTGTTGTGTTAATTTCATTCTCAAATTCATAATATGATTACGACATCCCTCTTCATATTTCGAATCGTGAGGTATGGCAATGAATTATTTAGACTATCAGGAGATATGATTATCATGTCTTGGAAGAGGTTGAACATATATACTATCCAGATAAAGTGTAAGCTTAAGAAGCTTAATTAGAGGCTAGACGAATTATCATGACATAGGAATCTATACTTCCATGAGAAAGTCAAAAGGTATTGATTTCTAAAAGTCCAGTTGATTTCTGAGTACATGTCAAAGCTAGTGGGAGCATAATTTTTATGCCTGGTATTGCGTGTTGACAATACTATCGATAGGGAACAATGTCTCTAATTTGCAAGTTGCAAAAGTTGGGAACCGTTACGTTATAGTGGGCATACGGGAGAGGGCACTCATACTTCATTTTGAATCTAGAGGTTTAGATTGAATAATCTAATAGAATTTAGTCAAAGGCATACCATGTTGAAATGTCTCAACATTGGGTATTCTATATATGGAGATATTATAGCAAGGAATTGACCAAATATAGGACCCTTGTAATAGTTAGTCGAATCGCATATGCTTCGGATATAAGATTGATTACATATGCTATAATATTCGATTATTCTATTTTTCAAATACTTTTAGCATTGTGTGTAAAAAGGATTAGAATTTCATGTGACTGAAGTTGTCAAACAACTGTCAAGAACGTTATAAAGTTTACTAAAGAATTGGTTGCTTGTGAAAAGTTGAAAGTATGATATTGTTTGGAAAGGATTATAGTGACACGTTTTGGATTGAGATAATTCTCGGTCAAAGTTTATGTTCATATGGGAATATGTAAATGTTTCCATAATGGGAGATGTTTTCGAAATCTACGTGTGAGTTGGAAATTTTAATGCAAAGAAGTGCTCAAGGAGTGTACCTTGAATTTGAGATTTCATAACCATGGAATTGTTATAAATAATAAGTTGCAGTGGAACTTTCTATAATGTCGAAGGCTCGATCTCTATGACTTAAGAACTTTGACATCACAGAAAAACCATGCATGTAAAGACAAAAGTCCACTACATCTTAGATCGTGAGAAGAATTTGGAATCATGAATTGAGCATCGATGGAGTAACGTCCAATCGATCTTTTAACAAAGGAAGGACCATCGAGAGGCATAGTATGGATCTTCAATATATGGCATGACTGATATTATCTAATTCAAGTGGTTCATTGATCACTTGAAACATTATATAATGAATAAAGTGAAAACCACACAAAAACCCTATATATTATACTCCAATTCTTAAAAAACCCTTATATTATCAATTGGTACAATTTAACCATTATTATTTGTGACATTTTATTGTTTTGATGATTTGTAACCGGTTAAGCTTAATGAACCAGTGGCATAAATGTCATGGCATCTAAATACATTACATGGTTGTATATTGGGTGACATGAAGGCAAACAAAATTAGGTTAAAAAGTGCATCACATCTTATTATGCTTCTTCAAAATTATGATCTTGTTCTTTTTCCTCTTCTTCTTTTAACTTCGTCTTTGCAGAAAAATGGGCGAAAATCATATGGATCTTCTTCTTCTCCCTTAACCCCAAACTACAAAAACATTTTGTGTAAATGTGGTGAACAACCAAAGATCTGGACTTCAACGACCAGGAAGAACCCAAGCCGACATTTCATTCGATGCCAAAATTCACTAGTATATGTGATTCTTTTAAGATTGATCAACCAAAGGGTTTTGTGGATACAAAGTATCCGAATAGATTATGTAAGCTTGAGAAATCAATCTATGGATTGAAACAAGATTCTCACATATGGAATCTTTTTTTTACGAGAAGGTCAAAGAGTTTGATTTCTCTAGAAGTGAAGATGAATCATGTGTATATGTCAAAGCTCGTGGGAGTATAGTAACCTTCCTGGTTTTGTATGTTGATGACATACTTCTTATAGGAAACGACATTCCAACTTTGCAAGAAGTAAAGTCTTGTCTTGGAAAGTGTTTCACTATGAAGGATATGGGAGAGGCTGCTTATATTCTGGGTATATAAGGATTTTGAGAGACATAATTAAAAGGCTAATTGGACTTAGTCAAAGTACATAATTGGAATAGGTACTAAAATGTTTTAGTATGGAGAATTCCAAGAAAGGAGAAATGCCCAAACAGAGTAATACCAAACTAAGTAAGACTCAGAGTCCGAGTACCGATGCAAAGATAGCATAAATGAGTAGAGTTCCATATGCTTCTTCTACAGGATCTATCATGTATGCTATGACATGTACTGGCCCTAATGTGGCTTTTGCTTTGAGCATGGTCAGTTGTTATCGGGGAAATTTAAGTATAGCTCACTGGATAGAAGTTAAAAATATTCTTAAGTATCTACAAAGAACTAAGGATTGGGTCTGTGTGCTTGGTGGCAGTGATAACTTAAGAGTAACCGGGTATAGTGACGCCAACTTTTAAATCGACAGAGACAACTTTCGTTCTCAATCTGGCTGTGTGTTTACCTTAATGGTGGAGCGGTAACTTGGAAAAGTTCCAAATAAGAGACGGTAACTGACTATACTTATGAATCAGAGTACATAGCAGAAAGCAAAGCATCAAAGGAGGCTATTAGGTTGAAGAACTTCATTGGAGACCTTGGAGTTGTTCTAGCCTTCAAGGAGCCAGATTTTCTGTGATCATGAAGGAGAGGTTTCCTTGACAAAGGAACATAGAGATCATGTCGGATAAAGATATATCGACAAAAAATACCATTTTATCAGACATAGAGTAGAAGAATGACACCTTATAGTGAAGAGGGTATCGTTAGAAGAGAATCCTGCAGATCCCCTCACAAAGGGTATGGGTAGGGTCAAGCATGTTCATCATGTTAGGAGCATTGGTCCTAAGGATGATGTTAGTTTTAGTAGTTAGATAGTTAGTTTCGAAACTTGTAACGAAATAAATGTAATTGACTTTTGGTGATTAAGTAATGGAGATTTATTTATGAGTTGGATTACTACCTTTTGTCTATTGTTTACTTTTGTTTCATTTTGCATGTTTTACTTCCAGAATAATTGGATTATTCAAACTCCATAGTCGTTCGTACTTTTGGAAGTAAGTAGTGAAGTGGCATGAATTGAATTGTAGATTGTAAAGGGTTTTAGACATAGCAAAGGTATTGCTGCAATATTTGTGAGTACTTTGAAATACAGAATTTGAGTATTGGATTAACCCACGCTCATAGAATTACTTCATGGAATTTATCACGAGCAATTAAGACGATAATATCTTATAATCTTTAAAGGGAGATATATGTGTTGTTTTTTGCAAGTTGGTTGTGCATTGATGATACGTAAACGCATCAGTAACTTGGTGTTATAAAATGTATTGTTGTGCATGATTTGATGAGTAAATAGTACAAACATATAAGTCAAAGTTTATTTGTTCCTTTTACCCTTAGTGGGAAAAAGTGATATCTTTGGGCCCCTCGATGATTTGGTGTTGACTTATAGTGTCGGGCCCAACCAGGACTAAATTGATGTGTTCGATTAATTTCTTTGTCATTACAAATCACAAATCGGGAAACAAAGTATTGAACAATGAGATTGATTCTATTTCAAGTCTCATGTCTACATGATATCTGGTAGAACGGAGAATTATATGATCACTTATCTTAGGACACATAACTGACCGGGTTAGAGTTCGTTAGCGGCTTTTGAGAGTTACAATTTGTTAATTAGTATTGAAGAATATACTGGAAATTATAGTTATTAGACTTATCCAAGTGGGATACTTTTGGATTAGGTGTCTAAGCCTATAACTATATTTGGTATACACTTAAATTGATAGTAGCACATTCTCTTTAGGTTGCCCTCAAGACTAGCAACTAGACAAGAAGATTTTGGATAGAGAGAGGTTGATTTATTGTTTGATTAATAAATTGAAGTAAATGATTTGTTAATATATTATGAAAGTAATATATTAATTAGAAATAGTAATATTTAATCTGAAATTAAACGAAATTAATTTTGGTATTAAAAGAATTAATTAAAAGTGCAGGGACTGAAGTGCAATTGTTCAATAGTTGAGAAAGAGGCAATCTAAAACCCTCCATGAAGGCATGGACTGTTTCTTCATGCCTAAGGGATTCTAGAATAGTATTTGGTGGATAAACAGGAAAGTGGATAATTACCCGGTTTAAGATTATCTTGGATTAGGGTTTATCTAGGATTTCCTGACTGCACTATATAAGCAGCCTAAGCCCATGAATTTTCGGCCATCTGTTCTTTTGAAGTGCCAGCCGAAAATGTAAGCCTCTCTCCTCCTTCTCAATCATCTTCCATTGCTAGTTTTGGGTGTGAACCACTAGAGGCGTGATACTTGTGATGCTTGCTCTCAAGGCTTCATCAACATAAGGATATGCATTGTTATTACTATATAACAATCAAGGTATATGAATCTTCTAACCCTAATTGTGTATTTAGATTATATACTAGTATGTTAGGGTTTTCTATTTTGTTGTTCAAATTGTATGTTCAATTAGAGAAAATATAGATTAAAACATTTAGGGTTGCATGCACATATAGGATTATATGTTTTGCATAATACCTATCAGTTGGTAAGATACATTTTATCCTGATTGGTTTTGGAACAAGTGTTTGTATGGATTTAATGATTTAAAAAAAATGAAAAATTTATTGGTGTTTCTGGTATATCTCAAGATTATAGCCCAGAAATATGTAGTAACCGAATGTGGAATGCCAAATGGTTAAATAGCCAACCTAGTTTGCATTTCAATATGCAATGAGACCGCAAGATGGAGAGGAAAACAGATGGTAGTCAGAATCAGTGGTGCCTCAGATGTACCATAGTATTTGTTTAAAAGTTGTGAAGTATAGATCCTAAGGATTGTGTATGAATAGGCAAATTTGTTGTGTGACATACATAATGTTAGGTTTGGTAAATATGAGGTACTGAAGTACCCTTGAAAGGTTGTGATCAAGAGTAGGGTCATCATTTAAGTAACTGAAACCATCAAATTTAGCGAAAATTTTAGGCGGTGTGCGTAAAGGTTTGCATTTCACCATATTAGCTCTTTCAAGAATCTCTGTAGCATACTTCTATCGGCTGAGAAACATATGGTTATAGTAATGGTTAATTAAAATATCAAGGAGTGTAAGTTGTCATTATAATATCATTAAATCATAATACAGAGATAGATTGTTTTAGACTGATACCATGTATGGTTTTAGAAAAATAACCACACATATGAAAGAAATCTTATTAACAACATATATAGATGTACATTAGCTTTAAACAAATAAACAATAATTACATAAAATAAATACAACAATAAGTTTCATCTATACCTTATCATTAATAATATAAATAAAAACAATTTGTAAGTTAGATAATAATCATTTACAAAATGTTGAAAGAACCATCCAGTATCATATGTTACAATTCAAATCATATGAAAATCCATCTTCAAGGATGCGGTCATAATTTAATCATGGTCACCTGCGAGATTGGACAAACTATTAAATGATCTACCACCGGAACTAGAATTATTGTTAGTATTGCTACTAGTTCTATGGAGGCGGCACCGAAAAGATCCGGCATGAGTAGTGGGGGAGCAAAGGCAATTCATCTTTCCTTCAGAAGGAATTCTTCTCATGCCATCACCATCTTGCACGCCAAAATGGAGCAGTTTCGTACAAGTGCTACCATATCGTGGCGATTGTGCAGCAAAATTTCCAGACATTTGCTTACTAATATTTTCCAAAGCTTGTTTTGGAGGATCAAGCTTTGGTCGCTCTTGTTTCCCTTCCATTTGATCAATGCTTCTGATTTACAATATCATCATAAACCATACTTTCATTATGCGATAAAAAATGTCAAGCTTTGAATATGTAATTCATCAAAAAGAATATGTTGTAAAGCATTGAAAGTGATCAACCCATAAAATTCTTTTATTGTAATAAACAAATTACCTGATAATAATCACGTTATCGTTGCAAACGTCTTTGAATTTGGATAGGTTTGTGTCTGGATTGAAGATAGAGAGTTGAAAAACTTGAGAATGAATGGACAAGACAAAACGAAAAAATGGAGTTTTTGCTAAAAATATAAGAACATGCCAAATTTGTTTAGATAATTTAGTGGTCAATTATCAAGTATTTGAGGACCATAATTTCTTTCGCTCTTTTATCCACAAATAGCGTTAATCAACATATAATATATATTTGTGATGTGATGCTCTATATGATATACTTGAAATTCACGGAATTGATGCAAACTTTAAGAACCAACAAATCGCAGACTTTTTTTTGTATATATATCCACATAATTGAGGATCAGGAGGAAATACTTTTAGTTACATGTGAGCTTGTGAATTTAATTTTAACGATATAATATGCATATCTGCCACCATTTCATGCATCTTCACAATATAACATCCAAAATCCTTTATAATGTGCATTTATAAAGCTTGTGGGTTATAGTGTATTTGTTGGTATTTAGTTTTTATCATGTGAGTCTGTGAACTTATTTTTAACGTTATAATATGCATATCTGCCATCACATACATCTTCACAATATAACATCCAAAATCCTTTATAATGTGCATTTATAAAGTTTGTGGCGGGTTATAATGTATTTGTTGGTATTTCAGTTATCGTGTTATTTTTTAAGACCAAAAAAATAAAAGTATTTTTTTTCAAGCATATACCGATATGCAAGTAAAACCTTGTCGATTATTCATGTCTTAATTAATAATTTACAATAATTTAAAATGTTATTTTTAGACCATGTGATATATTGATATTTACGTTTTATTTTTTACTAGAAATTGTACCTTGTCGATCCTTGCTAACGATGAAAACCAAACAAGGGTTGATGGTGGCCAGTTATTTCATATAGGTTTATAGTGATGGTTAGCGAATGCTTATATGGTGTTGGGAGTTGTCAGGGGCTATGGTTTCCACTGAAAAGGGTGGATAATGGAGAAGACAGAGCAGGGTTGTGGTGGAGAGCTAAGCGTATAGGGTGGTAGTGGTGGTGAATGACGACATATACTTTCAAAAACTTTTTAAACTGTGTAGATTAAACTTTCACAATTGTTTTGTATTTAAAATAAGTCTTTTCAAACATAGAAAAGTTGTACCCAATTTAGATTTTATCCAAAAATCTTTTTAACAAACCTTTTAATTAAATTTACAAAAGGTTTTACAAAATTTTTGAAAATAGTAAAACCTTTTATCATCTTTTTTGCCTTAAGTGAAATTATCTTGGTTCTATATTGATACAAAAATAGAAGAGATATGTGAGTACATCCTCTTTTTTACTATGTTTACTTTTTAATGTTATGGTACAAAGTCATGCTTGGATGCTTCCAGTAGCTTATCCTTTTGTTTGTGTAATGAGTTGTCTTTCCTATAAATAGGAAGTGAATAACACTCATTTTATGTAAGAACTTGTGAGAGATTATTCTAGTGAGAGAAATATTGCATGACCCACTTTGTAATACTTTCTAGACTAATGAGAGCTTAAAATGAGATTATTTACATCCTTGTGTTCTTCATGTTCATCATTCTTGCTTGATTGACTAAATCATTTCATATTCTGCATTCGTCATAATAATCAGGATCAATACAATCGGTTCAGAGAGGGTGTTCTTGATTTTCTCAAGAATTGATCCATGATGACATTTTTGATTTGCTGATTCTTCATTGCTATTTGATCTTCGTGTTTAGAGAGTTTTGGATTCTAGAAATCGAATTGTTCCTTGATTTGATTCATAATTTGATTTTCTTCACTATAATCAAGTATTTTTACTTTCTCAAACTAGAAACCTATTCAAAATTACTTTCTCTCTCTAGAAAAACCCAAGTTCTTATCAATTGTTCAAAGATGGTGTACTTACGTAATGATTCTTGGATTGTAATCATTGAAGATGTCAAATACAAAGTCAATGAAAATCAATTCTATGGATAATTGTTGAAAGGTGGGTTGATTTAATGAGATACTTTGGTTTCTTATGGAGGAATGAAAGATGATCATGGAAGTTTGATATTTCAACCACTTTCGAAGATTGGATGTTTGCTTGAAATCACTATGAACATGTTATCTTGGTGTGAAAATCAAGAGGAAGGAAAACAAAGAGAATTATTCAAGAATGAATATGTTTCTCTTATTGAAAACTCAAGTGATATTCATGCTCTTAAGTTTGTTGAAGTTCAAGACTATGGAATTCAATGTGATGTTCACGATGTTCTTGGAGTTCAAGATAAGAAGATTCAAGTTGATTTTCTTGCAGATGAAAAAGTTTTTTGTTCGATTGGAGTTCAAACCGATGATATTTTGTGTTCTTGTGATTTGTTTGAATGAATGATTCCTTATCGAAAGCCATCAATCCAAGAAATAAACAAATATTAAACTCCACAAGATTTGATTCAAACTTGCAAAGTTGAAGTTGTCAAAAATGAAGTTGTTCTTGAATTTAAATCTTCAAGATCCAAAAATATGTGAAAGAAAAAGAAGAAAAAGATCAAAAGCAAGAACAAATGGGTTTATTCACAAAAATCTTCGAATGTTGCTGTGAAGCTGAAATCTATGAAACAAATTTGGATTCCAAAGAAATAATCATCAAATGTTGCAATGAATTTGAATTGAAACCCCAAAATTGTTGATGGTTCTTATGAAGATAATGCTAGATCGTTGAAGAACACGAAGAACGGGTTGTAAAACACACATCATGGGAGGTATAATGTTCAATTTGGTGATTTTCTTATTCCAACAAAAGAACCAAGATCATCAATGATTGATTCGTGTGTTGCAAACGGAAAAAGAAATGACAATAAGATTTCTCACATTCTCAAATGGATTCCAAAACGTTCTTGATTTTTAATGATTCGATGAAGAATGATCAAGGTTTCTCTCAAAATTCGAATTTAATCAAATTTTTTTAATCGGGCGTTTCGTTTTTTATTTTTGATCGTTTTGATTCGTTGTATCTATTCTGTTTCAACCTCGTTGATGATCCAATAATTTTTTTAAGATCTAAATCAAATTCTAAAAAAAAATATTATTCATTGTTCATACTTCGAAACCCAAGAGATATATTACTATTCATTATATTGCCTAATTCAAAATCTATTCCTTGAGCCCAAATTCGAACAGTATTCACTTTATGCCCAAATCGACCCTTAGCCCCCATTTGAGTGATTATTGAGCTTCAAAGTGATTTATGTGTGTTTTTGGTGCTTAAGGATGAAGAAGGAACTTCTTAAAGAGTCATTTCTTAACTTGGAGCTTTTGGATCCAGGCTTTGTTCACCTAGATATAACTTCTAGAGGTATAAAGTCTCAACCTTGACAACTCTTTGTTGTAGATCTAGCTAGGTGGCACTTTGTTATGATTTTGGTCCCTTTGTGGTGGTTCTTGTTAGTAGATGGTAATCCAGAACCTTTGAGCTTCATATTTGGCCCTTGTTAGGTTTGTGGAGTCATAAAGTTTGGATCTTAATGAGTATAAACTTTCCATGCATGATTTGGTAATCTTTTGGTGAAGCTTGGAATTTAAGGTTTTGATATGGGTCCCATTAATTCATGCTAAGTCATAAAGTCAGGAACTTTATGACTTAAGAAGTCCCTTTGAATCAGATCTAGAAGTTTGGACGGCCATAATTTTTTTGGAGTGATTTGACCTTCGAAGTTCATCTGTGTTGTAGGGCTTCATTAAGCCATGCAAAGGCTTAAAGCCTTCGACTTTATGGATCAAGCCACTTATATTTATCTTTTCTGAGGTTTTGGACGTCTTGGCTTAATGATCAAGAGCTAGAATTGAGAGTTGGTTAAATAGGAGGAGTACGCTAGGCGTACAAGCCTGTACGCACAACATACAAGCTCTTAAGCCAGTACGCTTAGCGTACAAGCTGAGTCCGCCTCGCGTACTTAGCAGAGTGGGATTTTGGTATTTGGACTTTGGTTTTGGCCATTTATTGGGCTTCATTGTTTTGGGCCCTGTTGGGCCATCAGGTTTTGGGTTGATTTTTATTTATGGAGGCCCATTATGGATTTTCGCCCAATTTGGAAAATTAGGCCATGCATTGGGCCTTGGGTAGTTTTTGGTATTTGGGCCTTGTGGATTATTAGTTTTGGGCCTAAGTCTTGGTCCAAAAGTAGGTTAGGGGTAAATTGGTCATTTACCCTAGTAATGGATTTATGGGTATGGATTGGGACCCAAATGTTGACTGGGTGTTGTTTTGGTAGTTCAGGGATCAGTCAGCCAGCAGCCAAAGATTATCCGTGCGATTCAACAGTGCGAGGTGAGTCTGCTCACTAAGTTTAGTGGGTCGAAGGCACCAATGTCGGACCATGTTTATGCTATGTTAGTATGCTAGCTGTCTGCATAACTCTTGCATGTGTTATGTGTTTATGTTCTTAGCGGTTAAGGCTCGATGTCGGTCGGGGCCTGACGACCATTTAGTATGTTATGTATCTTTGTGATTATTGCATGTGTATATGTCCACTTGATATATGTTATATTATCATATAGAATGATAGTTGACTTTGTGTTGCCTGCATGTTCGTATGTGTTAGCTTGGTGGGCGGAACCTACCATGTACCTTAGGCTAAACCCAAGATGACTGAGCGGGGCTCGATGACCGAGTGGGGCCTGATGTCGGATGGGGTCTGATGTCGGTCGGGGCCCATACGTGGTTATTTGTATGTATGATATGTGTTATTTTGGGGAACTCACTAAGCTTTGTGCTTACATTTTCAGTTTATGTTTCAGGTGTTTCATCATTCAAAAAAATGGAAGATCTAGGGATGGTTGCAGGGCACATACCGTATGTTTCCGCATTTTTTTTATTTACTCTGGTTTAATGATGTTTTGCTAAATTTTGACTACCTTGATTTTATGGAAATGATATGTATTAACGATTTATTAATTTAAAAATAAAATTTTATGTCATTAATTTTGGGACGTTACAAGTTGGTATCAGAGCCTTGGTTTAAGGGATTCGGACATACTCTCGGGTGTGTCTGAAATCAAACTGAGGATTTAGTAAGTTTTCAAAAAGAAAAGTATTTTTAAGAAACGAGTTTTCTAAGATAAGAAATGGTGTGGTGCGTGCAATCAGCCGAGCTCAAGTAAGTTCTCCAAAATTACCCATACATGTTATCTGATATGATTTGATTTATGAATCTGTGAGTCGCATGCTAGTTAGGGCTAAGGATCTACTTATTTTTGTATGGTAGAATGCTAGGATATATTCCTTGTATGCCTATCGTATGAGCTTGTAGACTTGCATGCTACTTCTAATGATTACTCTATCGATTGGAGTGTTACTATACGGATGTTGCTTGCTTTGTGCTTTGTGGAACTCTTAGGTGATGGGAGTTAGTGTGACATCTCTATTTTTATGGCCAGAAAAGACCGATTTTTGTTTATGCTTTATAAAAATTAGAGTACCTCTTTTAATAAAAATGTTGTGGAATTTGTTCCCAGTAAAACATGATAAATATGTTATCAAAGTATTTCCGAAGAAAAGTATTTTTAATCGTTTTAAAACATTTAGGGTGTCATTGTCAATACAGAAACATAAGCATAAACAGAACTTACATTCATTATCACTAGTGATTTATATCTCCTTAATCTCTCAGTATAATGTGACTTCATATCAACACCTATGATATAAATAAACTGAGTGGGTCAGGTTGGGAAACCTGGTGAGTACATAGGGATTTCAATCCCACAATGTTATATCATATATATAATTTAGAACTCACAAAATACATAATTTCACCATATATATAAGTAACTCTCACCCTACCCCGTTAATCCTTACAACAAGAGTATCCATACTCTCGGATCTTAAATTTTACCCCATACTCTCGGATCTAATTCATGCACTCGGATCAATAATTGTGCCCATTCCATACTCTCGGATTAGGGACAAGTGTCTATGTGTAAATCCATACTCCCGGATTAACGACGAATAACTATGTCCTATCCATACTCCCGGACTAAGGACGGCTGACTATGTCTTAATCCATACTCCCGGATTAATGACAGTTGACTATGTCCCATCCATACTCTCGGACTAGGGATAATGACTGTGTCTAACGCCCCGTCCTTGAAATATCTTTTATGGGTATTGGATTTTATTCGAAAAGGGTTTTCGGGTTGGGGTGTGTCGCTAGAAGCGTAGGTCTTCTCGCCACCTTAATGTGGATATAAAGTTTGACGGAAACTGACTTATGATGGAGGAGATGTTGTAAATTAAAGATATTGGCAACAATGGTCCCTAAGGGGGGAGTTTAGCAAAGGGGTCCCATGCATGCCAAGCATGCATGCACGTGTTTGGCTGGGTACGCCCAGCGTAAGCTGGATGTACGCCCAACGTAATGGAGGAAAGGAACGCGGAGGTCTCTCGACGTACGCCCAGCGTACGTCTATCATCCAGAAACCCTAAATTTAGGGCCAGCCACTATATAAGGACCATAATGGTTCTCACCCTAGCCTCCATAAACACTCTCTTATCCTCAGAAACCCTAGATAGCCGTCCCACCTCCATTATTGGGTGTGTGTTGACTTTTGAAAGCTTGTTTTGGCAAAGGAGAGTCTAGAAGAAGAAAGAGGAAGCTATCAAAGAAGGAGTTGAGTGGCTGGAGCTTGTAGATCTGGAAAGACATCATCTTCTGAGGCCCTTTTGAGGTAAAAAGTCTTTGGCTTGACAATCATATTGCATAGATCTACGTGTTGTGAAGTTTTGACATCATTCTTGTCCCAAAAACCTCGTCTTGATGCATGATTCGAGTTGGTTGAGATTAGCTGTCCTTTTAGACCTGAGGAGAGGTCTTGAGTAAGAAAAATAAGGTCCCAAGGGCTTTGGTTGTCTCATATGTGATATAGATAGGTCTTAATGGATTAAGAGCTTTTTGGACGTCCCAAGTAATAAAGTTTGAGACTTTATGAATCCTAGGCATATTTGGTCTATGGATCTGAAGTTTGGGCTTAAGAGCTTAAGCCAATAAGATCTTATGAAAAGTTGTAGTTCAGCGGTGTTACGCACCGCGTAAATGAGAGTACTCCCAGCGTAGTGGGTTTGTGTCCCGATTCCAATCCGCGAGCATCGTTGTACGCCCAGCGTACCAAGGAGGATACGCCCAGCGTACTCCCTCTGTTGGGTTTTCATTTTGGGCCTTAAGAGATTGGGCTGTTATTGGGCTATTAGAGCTTGGGCCGTGACTAGACATTATGGATGGAGTATTTTGGACTCACTAATTATTATGGACCTTGGATCTAGGCCCATTTGGTGAGGTGAGCCCAATTTAGTAAATTGGGCCAATATTGGGTTTTGCTTCGGACTTTTGGTATTTGGGCCACTAGTGGGCTTGAGAGCTTACCTAGTGTTGAGCCTTTCATATTTTGATTATGGGCCTTAGTCGTGGACCAGATTGAGTTAAGGGTAAATTGGTCAATTCACCCTTGGAAGGATATTGTGCTTGGACTAATGATTGTTTTGCTGCTTCGAATAGTTCAGGATTTTCGGTGAGTCGGTGATTCGGGAATCTGCTTCTTCAGTTCAGAGTTTCGGCAGTTGTGAGGTGAGTTATCCTCACTATATCGACAGGGTCTAAGGCACCAAGGCCGACCCTTTATCGGATTGTAATCCGGGCATTGTTGTTATGTTATTGCTTTGCTATGTTTGCATCCTGGTAGTTAGGATGGTATATGTTAGAGACCTGGTTAAGGTTGGTATCCTGGTATATAGGATGATACTATGCTAGTGACCGGTTAGGTCGGTATCTTGGTTAGGATAATGCTATGTTATGTGATCTGCTATATCGGTTTGATTGGATGTGAATTGTTATATGATTGTATGTTTATGTGCGCATGGTTGTTGGACTGGAGTTGGGTTGAGGCGAGTCCTGCTTTGTGTTGTAGGCCAACATACCCAGGGCGGACTGGTTATCCTGAAGGCCCAGCGAGCGGTCCGGATAGGTTGTAGGCCCCACGAGGGCGGACCAGACGTGCCGAGGCTCGTAGAGAGTGGACCAGGCCGACTGAAGGCCCGGTGCGGCGGAGCAGTCATACTGTAGACTCAGAGAGTGGACCAGGTGGGTTGAAGGCCCGGTGAGGATGGACCAACCACAGTGCAGACTCGATGTATATGGCTAGACTCGGAGGGTGGACCAGGTGGATTGAAGGCCCGGTAGACCCGAAGCGCATGGTTGTTATGATATGGCATGTTATGTGTATGGTATATGTGGTTGGTATTTTGGGGGTATCTCACTAAGCTTTCGGGCTTACAGTTGTGGTTTAAATGTTTCAGGTACTTCAACAGACTGTGGCAAGGCAAAGGCGTGATCGTACCGCTCCTCATGTTTATGATTTATGATATGGTTCTGGGAAGACTCTGATAATAATTGTATTGAAAACCTTTTTGTAATAACTTAACGAAACTGGGTTGTTTTTGAAAAGTTTAAATTGGTTGATATTTTATGGATGTTACAAGTTGGTATCAGAGCCTTGGTTTGAGTGAATTGGAGGAACATTCGTGTGAATCCAGTCTCAAATCAATGAGAGTTTTCAAAATGAGAATTTAAAATGGTTTTCAAAATGAGTAAAGGAGGACGCGGAGGTACGATCAGCCGGAGCCAGTAAGTAACCCCAAAATACCATACAAGTTATTTGTTTATGAGATATGATAGAACAGCATGCTAGTACTAGGCTAGGGATCTTCAGGAATTGCATGATAGAGTTGCCTGATTTATGATGCCTACTAGCCTAGGGTTTCTTTCTGTATGAGATTTCCAGTGTTCCTCTAGGAGTGAGGGTTGAGTGCTTGTTATGCATGTTCATCTTTAGGGTGTTGTGGTGATACTTGATGTAAATATGGGTAGGTGTGGAAGGTAGTATGGGCCCATACTACTAAAAGCACACGACCCATATGCGCATCAAGGAAGTCACAACCCCTAGGGTTGGGTTGGGGGTTGGTTCCCGGGTTAGTGGGAAGTATCTGATGTCTTGCGGTGTTTTCAGTATGGTGGTTACGAGGCATGCTGGGAGTGGATCCGGGTCAG
Organism: Lactuca sativa; assembly: GCF_002870075.4. Lineage (NCBI taxonomy): Eukaryota > Viridiplantae > Streptophyta > Magnoliopsida > Asterales > Asteraceae > Lactuca > Lactuca sativa. Next base: position 160,220,736 of record NC_056631.2, on the reverse strand, counting down.
GATCAGTAGTAGGAGAGGGCGGTCAGGGTGGATCGGTGCCACCCAAGGTCATCGGTCAGATGAGTACGGATGAGTTGGACGCTAGGATTCGTGAGATCCTGCATGATGAGGTTGCTGCTATGTTCCGGGCCGAGTTGCCGAAGCTATTTGGGTTGATCAAGACCACCATGGTCGAGTATTTTGATGAGCTCTATGCAACTCTTACAGAGACGGCTGCCGCGGCGGCTACAGCGGTAGAGGTTTTCAGACGTGGAGGGGTGTTTCTTCACGTGTTCATGCCCCTACCTTTGATGGAGTTCAGGATCCGATTGTCGCTATGAGATGGTTGTCAGACGTGAAGGGGTGTTTCTTCACGTGTTCATGCCATAGTGATCAGAGAGTGAGGTGTGCTCTGAACCTGTTGAGGCTTGGGGCGAAGGATTGGTGGAGATTGACCACGGGGTCATATTCGGATGCGCAGCGGGCTACGGTTTCTTGGGATGAGTTTCGGGAGATGTTCGCCACTCGTTATGTTCCACGAGTTGAGAGAGAGAGAGGTTGGCTCAAGAGTTCCTGGAGCTGAAGCATGATTCAGAGTCGGTGACGGAGATCACCAGGATGTTCACAAAGAGGGCGATGTTTTTCCCAGAGTTTGTTTCGGAGCAGGCTCAAATGTCCCGATATCTGAGTATGCTCAAGAGGGATATCAGGCAGTTTGTGTCTACGCAGAGGTGCGAGACCTTGCTGGAGTTGCAGGAGGCCACTCGGCGGCGTGAGTTGGAGATTGAATTGCAGTTGCGAGAGCAGAGGCAGGCCCCGGTGCAGTCGCAGCCGGCGCCGAAACGGTCCAAGACCGTTGATTCTAGGTTGGGAGATCAGAGCAGCCGCACTTGTGGGAAGTGTGGGAAGGGTCACACCGGAGTTTGTAGGTCCGGTGGTGCGTGCCGCAAGTGCGGGAGAGAAGGGCACTATGCGAGGGATTGCCATCGGTCAGCCCTAGTTCAGGATATGAGGATTTGTTATTAGTGCCATCAGGTTGGTCACATGAGGGCCAACTGCCCACAACTTGCTACAGGCCTAGTGCAGGCTCCAGCACCGGCCACTTTGATGATTATGGGTGGAGGTCAGGATGGAGCAGAGCCCCCGAGGGCTTAGGGGCATGCTTTTCAGCTTATAGCAGAGGAGGTCAGGGCAGAGCCAGATGCAGCTGTGGGTATGTTTTTCATTTTGTTATCTCATTATCTGGTGGTTATTGTGGAGTATTGCATATGCTAGTCTTGTTTGCACGATTTATAATGTTGTATTGTTCGCCTTTTCGTCTGGGTTATCTTTTGGTAGAAGGTTTTATAGCTAGGAGTTGTAGATGGTTAGTATCCAAGGGATGGATGGTCAGGATTGGTTGTGTGGTCTTGTTGTTGAGTATAGCACTCGCGATGTGAGAAGTGTTCAGCTGGGAGTCGGACCCCCTTGGGCTTTGAGATGTACAATGTCGGGAGAGAAGTTTTGTGAAGGTTACTCGTTCAGAGGAAAGCAGTTTATGGATAAGGAAGGTATGGGATAGAGATGATTGTTCTCGGCCGGATGAGTCACCGGTATTTGGAGGTCAGTGTTCTAAGTGGGGGAGAGTTGGAAGATTCTCTAAAGGATCGACAAGCGTTTGAGAGTGATTAGCTGTGTGGGATTCAGCAGTATTCAGTCAGCCAAGAGTGTGGACTGGTATGAGTAAGGGGCAGACAGATGGGACGGGGTACAGATCGGGGTTACTGGAAAGGTGATTGGTTAATGAGAGGCCTAGTATTAGGCCGGGATCAGAGTATAGGAATGGAGTTAGAGTTCGGAACCCCTGGAGGGCTAGAATAGTACGTTCGGTAGAGATTCCCGGGAAAGAGAGTTCGAGTTGATGTATGATAGTTAAGCAGACCGGGAAGACTGAAGGCCGGAAGGCGTACCAGTTAGGTCGAAGGCTCGGGAGAACGGTCCAGACAGGCTGAATGTAACGCCCGTAGATCCAGGCTAGTCAATTTAGAGGCAATAGGGGTCGAAAGCAACTTTTTGACAAAATATTATTAAGAATAAATAATCTCAACCAAGTTTTAGTATATGTTACAAGGTTTCCGTACATATAAAGAGCGTCGAAATCCGAGTTATAACGAAGAAGTTATGGTCCGTCGAAGTTTTACGGCAAAACCGGCACGGCACCGGGAGACGTAAATAGTGAATTTATGATAGAGCTTCTTTTAGCCTTAGTAATCTAAATGAAAGTCGTAGAATATTTTAACCTGAGAGCATCCATAAAAAGAACGCCCAAATCTGACTTCTTATGAGGAAGTTATGATTTTTCGAAGTTTCGGCTTAGCGGTGTACAGCCCGAAGTTCGAGTATTAGATCGAGCGGTTTTTAGCCGACACAACCTAAACGAGAATCGAAGATCTCGTTATTAGTAGCGTAAATAAAAAGACAGACGAAAATGGACATCGGATAAAGAAGTTATAAGATTTTAACTGACCAATCATGTCCCGGCCTGTTAAAAATATAACTTTAAAAATAAAGTCAAAATTAGCCGACGGAGTCTAAACGAAAGTTGTAGAGTACGTCTCCACCTACGCGTGGATATAAATAACGTCAAAAGCAGAGTTCATATGAACGAGTTACAAATTATAATAGCATATTTACGTATTAAAATAAAGTATAAATCATATATATGTACACATATATATACATATGTATATATCATTAGAAAGGTATCGACGATGCGGTCATTATAAGACTAATGTTGAGTTCTTTCGACATTAGTTTAGTGCAAATATCGTTAAATCTATTTAAAATAGTATTATAAAGGGGTGTTTAGTTGTTTATATAACTATAAGGTCATTAAGTAATTATGGAGGGTAGTTTTGTAAATTCAATTACTATAAATAAGAGGCTTGGGCTCTCATATTTCTTGCACCATTCTCTTGATTCAAGAGTCTTTCTCTCCTTATCCCCCGAGCATTTCGGTCCCTCGTGATTCGACTTCTCTTTCTGTAGTTTTAGTATAGTGAGGCGAGCGTTGAAGCGCTGCACGAATCTTTCTTAGAAAGATTCAGCGACGAAGTTCTGCCCCTGCAGAGCCTGACTCCTAGCTAAAATCCCCTTGTAAGTAAGTTATGCTTACCCTATTTTAAATATAGTTTATATTTAAAATTAGTATTGTTATTATAAATTTATAATCAATATTTGAGCTATTATTATGACTTATATAAGTGTCGTTATAATATCTTTTTAACTACTCGCGGTACGGGGAATCTGGTTTAAAGGGCCGCATAGGGTTGTTGGATTTCAGAAGTGCTATACGCCAAAATGGTCCTGCCCTCCGGTGTTTTATGTCTGGCCCCTGTCTGTACATAGTGGTTGGAAAGTATTGTTTAAACACTTATATAATAATAATAATAATAATAATAATAATAATAATAATAATAATAATAATAATAATAATAATAATAATAATAATAAGACTAATAATTAGTCACGGTAATATTAGACTAAAATCTAGTGGTGATAATACTAGGTTTCGTCAAAGGAAATTATTTTAAAGTAAACGAAACGCTGTTCGAGTACCGAGTCACCACCTTCTCAAGTGAGTGCATAGTTACTTTCAGCTTACACATAGATATGAAATATTTTATATAGATTACGTGCTGTGTGTGCATATTACCTGAATACTTGCTATCTATGCTGGATGAACATTTTTATACATGTTTTCAATGATTTAAACTGTATATTTATTTTATATCTACGAAAATGTTGGGGTAAAACATGGGTAGATGTATTAGTTGTTGTGTGATAAAATGAAATAATAAGAGGCCTCGTTATAGATGTTAATGATGATCCAGTCATCTAGCGGGGTATAGATGACGACCACAGACTATTCTAGACAGTCCAGTGGAACACTAGCAAGCTCGCAACCTGTAGGTGTTTCTTCAAATTGTGTGTTTATTTGAACTGTGTGCTCACCAGATGTACTCCATCCCCCACATGGTTGCCTTAAGAACATTTACGGTTGAGGAATCCCCTTAGCAGTAGTGTCCATCCTGATGATAGTCCTTTGACTAAGTCCCTTGTGTTAGATGTTTTAGGGACGTAATGTGAGGATAACGGGAATGGGTAATTGGGTTGATTGCTTGATGTTTAAAAATAGTAACTATATTATTGTGGGTTGAAAACCCTATGTGCTCACCAGGTTTCCCAACCTGACCCACTCAGTTTATTTATATCACAGGTGTTGATATGAAGTGACATTACACTGAGAGATTTAAAGAGATGTAGATCACTAGTGTAAATAATTGTAAGTTCTGTTTATGCTTATGTTTCTGTATTAACGATGACATCCCAAACGTTTTAAAATGAAATAAATACGTTTCTTCGAAAATGTTTTAATAACATATTTACCATGTTTTTCTGGGAACAAATTCTGCAACATTTTTATAAAATGAAGTACTCTGATTTTTATAAAGCATAAACAAAATCGGTCTTTTCTGGCCGTGAAAATGGGGATGTCACACTGAAGGCCCAGAGAGGCGGTCCATACATGTTGAAGGTTCTGAGAACGGTCCAGACAGGCTGAAGGCCCAGGAGGGCGGTCCAAACATGTTGAAGGTTCTGAGAGTGGTCCAGATGGGCTGAAGGCCTGGAGGGGCGGTCCAGCCATGTTGAAGACTCTATACGTGTTAGTGGAAGGCAGTGCATGGGCCCGAGAGTCCTTGCGAGCAGAATCAGAATAGGCGAAGTTCGAGAATAGCAGTTGCTCTACATGAATAGTGTAGAGTGGAGTTTAGCTCAGTGGCACGCGCATGCGCGTAAGAGTTGTTGAGTGGATTTCCTGGAAAGGAAAAGGTATGTAGCTCCAGAAGGAGCGTGGGTCCTCCATTGGGGGAGGAAGTGGAGTAAATGGATGACCGTCGTGCCTCAGTCATATTTTCAGTCTCCTTGGAAAAGGAGGAGGTTAGTGGCTCCAGATTGGAGATTTGGAACAGAGGAAGGTGAGATAGAAGGTTAACAAACTTGGGAGTAGTTTGGACCGGTGCTGGGGACGGTATAAAAGATTTCGGTCGGAGGCCAAGGACCTGGGGACCATGATAGAGAAGATGCAGTGGTAAGGTTACAAGAACCTGAGTTGATTGAGTAATCGGAGTCTGCAGTGCAGGGGATGTTCAGAAGTGTATGTTGCAGTAGGCTTCGAGGACGAAGCCTAATTTAAGTGGGGGAGAATTGTAATGCCCCGTCCTTGAAATATCTTTTATGGGTATTGGATTTTATTCGAAAAGGGTTTTCAGGTTGGGGTGTGTCGCTAGAAGCGTAGGTCTTTTCGCCACCTTAATGTGGATATAGAGTTTGACGGAAATGGACTTATGATGGAGGAGATGTTGTAAATTAAAGATATTAGCAATAATGGTCCCTAAGGGGGAAGTTTAGCAAAGGGGTCCCATGCATGCCAAGCATGCATTCACGTGTTTGGCTGGGTACGCCCAGCGTAAGTTGGATGTACGCCCAGCGTAATGGAGGAAAGGAACGCGGAGGTCTCTCGATGTATGCCCAGCGTACGTCTATCATCCAGAAACCCTAAATTTAGGGCCAGCCACTATATAAGGAACATAATGGAATTTTATGGATGTTACACTGTGTCTAATCCATGCTCCCAGATCAATGACATATACTAAAGTTCTATTCTCTGAGTATAACTCACTTGTACTCATAATAAAATACTACCCAATATTCCTCATAATTAATCTAGGTTTACTCTTTATCTTAAATCATCATATAAAATCAGGTATGTTCTTTAACACGTATTCAGGCAACATCAATTAACTTGCACATAAACATATAATTAATACATCAATAAATACTTGTATTAAAATTATGTTCATGAAAGGGACTATGCACTCACATGAGAAGGTGGTGACTCGACACCCAAACATCACTTCGTTACTCTCAACACAGTTTTCCTCGGACAAAACTAGTATCATTACCACTAGAGTTTAGTCTAATATTTACTGAGTCTAATTAATAGTCTAGCTATTGTTACTATTATATAAGCGTTAAACAATACTTATATAACCCATAATAATATCCCAAGTACTTATTATAAGTTCCTAACAACGTCACTATGATTAAATAAAAGTTATATTAAAAATAGCGCAGGCGTAGCTCACTTACAACGAGTTTTCTCGAAAATCGGGCTTCGCTGGAGCAGCGTTCCCGAGCCGAAAGTCTCTTTTCTTGGGGCTTCGGGAGCCTCGGGGATTCCTTCAGGTGCTAGGGGGTTTACCTAGACTTTAGGGTGGGGGGGGGGGGGTTAGGGAGGTTAGAGAGAGAAAGTAAAGAGAGAAAGTGGAAAAGGAAAGGTGGAAGAATGAATGAAACCCGACACCTCTATTAATAGGCTGAATTCCTGATGGACTCGCCGAGTCGGTTCACTGACTCGCCGATTCGGTGCCACGTGTCATCACCTGATGGCTTTTCTTGGGGAGAAAGCCTTGGCCAATATTCAACCACATCAACTATTTTGCAGCAGCACCCTGCCGACTTCTAAACCCCGTAACTTTCGCATACGAGCACCGTTTTCGATGTACTTTTCTTTCCACGCGTAGGTAAAAACAAGATCTACAACTTTCATTTAGACTCCATTGGCTAATTCTTGGCCGATATTAAATTTAATAGTAGGAGGAGATTAGACTGTTAAATGACCACGAAGAATTCTTAACTCTTTCATACAGACTCCGTTTCGTCTGTCTTTTTACCGTTGAGTTCCTATTAATGAGATCTTCAACTCTCATTAAGGTTTCATAAGCCAAAACCGCTTGAACTAAAATTCGAGTTTCGAGTTGTGCACTACTATGCCAAATCTTAGAAAAATCATAACCTCCTCATACCAAGTCAGATTTGGGCGTTCTTTTATTGTATGTTCTCAGTTTAACATATACTAAAAATTTTGTTTAGATCACTAAGGCTAAAAAGTCATCTATCGTAAATTCACTATTTATATCTCCCAGTGTCGTGCCGGTTTTGCCATAAAACTTTGACGGGCCATAACTTCTTCGTTATAACTCAGGTTTTGGCGTTCTTTATATGTAAGGGACCCTTGAGACATATTCTAAACCTTGGTTAAGATTATTTATTCTAAATAATCTTTTGTTGAAAATTCGTTTTCGGCCCCTATTATCTCTAACTTGACTAGCCCGGATCTACGGGCGTTACAGTTAGCTACTAATTGAATCTGCGAAGTCACATGTGACAAGGGTTGAATAAACTCAGAGTGATGGGTTTTGACCCTATTGCGCAGCTCTAATATGAGTCCAACCATTGTAGGGATGAGTCTATTACTCGAAGGATTATCTAATCTTTGTTGCATGTGATTGTATTCATAAGGTGGGTAAGTGGCATTATGGGGAGTTCTTCAGCAACTGATGGCAGGGTGAGGTCAGGAATCAGAAAGCCTAAGGATTGCTTCGGTAGGTCTTGTTGCACTGGGTAGCGAGTGTTTGATGTATGGATTTGAGAAGGTGACTTAGAGGATTCAGGAGGATTCTTGAGGAAAGTATGGATAGGTGTGGAAAGTAGTATTAGGCTTGTACTACTAAGAGAATAGGATCCTTACTCGAATCGGGGGAGAGTCTTGGAGAATCTAGGAAGCCTGTGGGATGAGGATTCTTGGAAAAAGTCAGTTTACGCCCCGTGTAACTGACCGTACGCCTAGCGTACCCAGTTTTGGTCGTGATCGGGATTCATCGAGTACGCCCAGTGTACTGGGCATACATCCCATGTACAATGCTCAGTTGGGCTTTGGACTTGTCGTGTTTTTGGGCTCCTTGAGCTTGGGTTTTGTTTCGGGTCAAGCTTTTGGGCCTTGTAATGATCAGAAGTCCCTTTTTGAGTTTCAGTCTCATTGGTGGGCTATATTTTGGACTTGTCTTATTGGGACTCTGTGGACCCAACAGGTTGGAATTTAGTCGGCCCATTAGTATTGGGCCTTATTAGGCCCAATGGGCTTGATACATTCGTGGGCCTAGTTAGTGGACCCTTTTTAGGCTTAGTTGTGGGCTTAACACTTGGTGCTAATTAGGGTTTTTCCTTGTTTGTTTAGCAAGGTGTTAGGCAGTAGCAGCTATTACATGTGTTTTTCTGATTCAGCTAATCGATGTGAGTTTACTCACTTATCTTGTAGAATGCTAGTTGACTTTGTGTTTCTTGCATGATTGTATGTGTTAGATTGGTGGGTGGAGTTCACCATGTACCTTGGGCGAAACCCAAGATAATCGAGCGGGGCTTGATGACTGGTCGGGACCCGATGACTGGGCAGGGCCCAGAATTCCTGAGCGGGGCTCGATGACCGGGCGGGGTCCGATGACGGGTGGGTCCCGATATATGTTTGGTATGTGGTATGTTGGGGAACTCACAAAGCTTTGTGCTTAAGATTTTCAGTTTGTGTTTCAGGTACTTCTGGTTCGAAGGGCTCAAGCTGACTTCATGGCACGCACCCCTGATGTTTCTGCATTTTGATGACATGATGTACTTGGATAATATGTTCACTCCGATTATTTTGATATTATGTTATGGATGATGAATGGTTTTATTTAAATTAAAAATGAAAATTTTAGTCACTATTTTTGGTACGTTACAAGTTGGTATCAGAGCTAGACACGAGTCGATGTGTTTGATAGGGACGTCGAACCCTATAACGGAGGTGAAGGTGGGGTTGCACCTGATCCCATATCGACTGGGAAGGAGAACTAAGCATTCCTTATAAGGTGTGTGGATACCTTCCTTGTCACAACACGTTTTAAAGTTGTGGGGGCAGCAGATCCCATAAGAACTCTATAGTTAAGCGTGCTCGGGCGAGAGCAATTCAGGGATGGGTGGCCCCTGGGAAGTTTTTGTGACGAGTGCCCAAAGCGAACAATATTGTGATACGTGCTAGAGGGGGATGTTACAAATGGTATCAGAGCTGGGGCACGGGTTGATGTATTCGACGAGGACGTCAAACCCTATAATGGGGGTGAAGGTGGGTTGCACCTAATCCTATATTGGCTTGGAAGGAAAACGAAACATTTCGTTATAAGGTGTGTGGATACCTTCCTTGTCGCAACGCGTTTTAAAGTCGTGAGGCAGCAGATCCTATAAGAACTTTGCAGTTAAGCATGCCCAGGAAAGAGCAATTCAGGGATGGGTGACCCTTGGGAATTGATCGTGTCGGGAGCCCAATGCGGACAATATTGTGATACGTGTCATAGGGGGATGTTACAATATCATTTGGCTCGTAGGAAAAGGAGTTCTTATATTTTTTTAACAATGATATGAGTTTCACCCTCATTGTTTCCTCTTGTTTTCCTTATGCAAATTGTTTGTTCTTGAAACTTCTCGTGGATCACTTCTTTTTCTTTGGGTTCCTCTTCTCTTGGGCACTTTGCCTCCTGGTGATTTCTTCCGGTTTGAGGATCTTGTTACATTCCAATCTCTTGGGCACTTCTGCGATGATCATGGTTATTCCTCTATTTGTTGGGAATTTCATTAGTCCATGAATGTTTGAAACGATAACTCCATATTGTAATATCACTATACGTCCTAATATAATGTTATGCTCTGATGGTTCTCTTACTACCATGAACACAAGGGTGACAATTTTCCTCCTATCGTGACGAGCGTCTATGAGTATAAGTGGGAGATGAAGGGTACCAAGTGGTCGGACATTGTGGCCTGTGAATCTTGTCAACCTTACAGGAACAGCTTTGAGTCCTTCTTTCTAGCTGTGGGGGAATTGTTGGAAACAATGTTCTAACATGAATTATGTTGTGCTACCAATGTCAGTGTATACTATGTGCACCGTTGTTCTTTCAATGAAAGCTTGGATTAACATCGGGTTATCTCCCTCCCATCTTGGCGGTGTAGGGTCTTCTTGGGAGAAGAATAGCTTGATTGTTGTCATCTTTTGTTATTTCTGTTATTGTGTAGTTGCTCTTTTTTTATGATGGAGTGGTGCTCGGATGGCTAGGATTTCTGGTGCTTTCCCTTTGTCATTTTGCTCCTCTGTTTTCACTTTCTGTAGTGGTAGGGTGTCGACATTAGGTATGATGCTTCTAGCGATCTCTAAAAGCTTTCCTTTCGTGATTCACTCTTTTATTTCCTTTTTGAAGACTGTGCATTATGCGATATTGTGCCCCTGCTTTCTGTGGTATTCACAGTACTAGTTTTTGTTTGGAAATTGGTGTGTGTTTGGCCATTGAGTTTGTTTCTTATCCATTACTTCCAGGACATCGGGTTTTTTTATATCTCTTTTAATCGCGTTCATATGGTTGGAAATGTCGGCTTTGTTTGTGTGTATTGGTGTTATCGTGTCTGTGGGATCTTTGGGAGAAATGATGTGTTTCTTTTTTGTTGTGGTTCGCCTTTGCTGCACATAGGTAGGGTTATTTGGTTGTTGCGACTTCTTCCTGCCTCGGGTATCGTTCTACCCTTTCTTTTAATTTTTGTCTGGTGGTAGGAGTCTTTCCCAAGAACTTCCATGATAGTGGACCTGGTAGAAACCTATACGTGATAGCTCCTACTACTAGCTCGTCGTCCTGGTCAGGTATGTTTAGCATCGCCTCATTGAACCTTTTGAAGTAGTCTATGATGCTTTCTCCCTCTTGTTTTGCATCCTAGAATTTCCTGTACATTTCCTTGGTACTTTTGGAGTTGCATGAAGTTGGTGAGAAACTATTATTTTAATAGCGCAAAGTTGTGGATATTGTTTGGTGTGAGGCTTTTAAACCATGATCCTTCATTCCCATCGAGCAAGGTGGGAAAATGCATGCACCAGAATCATTCATCGAGTTGGAGTGATTTCATGTGCCACTTATAGGTATCGATGTGGCTATCAAGGCAGGGAGTATCGTGATGTACTTTCAAGTGAGGTAAGCATGATGTTCTTGGGATGTCGTAGTTAAGTAGCTCTGGGACAAAATGGGAGGTGTTTGTGTTTGCAAAGTGTGTTTGTATGCATGCTTTTGTTATATTGTAGATGGTTTATTGGGGGGGCTATGTTTTGTGGAAAAGTAGTAAATGTGCTTGCTGGGAAAGTATTTTGGTAAAGAGGAATATTACTGTGTGACCCAGGGAAGGTTGTTTTCTGTGTTGGTGTGTATGAAGGCATTTACTGGTTGATATTCATTTGTGTGAAAATGCAACCGACGGTTGGGATGGATAATGGTGGTTGGGCTATAGCGAATGAGGTTGGTTGAATCACCATTGGTCTTGAAGCTAGGCTAAGGGTTGTTGCAAGGTTGTGGGGGTGAAATAGGGGAAGCTAATAGAAGTTGGTTTTTCCGGGTTAGGTGATTATGGGGAAATTGTTTGCATTTGTGTTCCATTTTGTGGACTTGCGAGTTGAAAGGGTTGAGTGTTCACCGGTGGGATGAGTGGTTGCAGCCAGTTCATGGTGGTTGGCATAAATGTGTGAGGCGGTACCATTGTAGGTTGCGTAGTTGAGTTTGTATTGGTGGCGATTTCTAGTGTTAATGATGCCTGGGTCAGATCGGACTTTGGGGTCAGAGGAACTTGGTGTCATTTATGTTGTATCCATTGTTATCGGTGACCATGTTGCTTTGTTTTCCGGTTGTCACAACACGGGATAGCGCTAATGATGCGAAGTGAAGTTCTTCGTCTTCGGCAGGTCTCCACTAGGAAATCAAGTCCTGGAACACAAGAGACGACGCATTCGTACTCCAGGAGTATGCTCTGAAGGTCAAGTTAATGTGGTTATCGTGAATGGGTGTCTCTTGAGAGTGGGAGTTTAGAACTTACCGTTAAGAAGATGATCAATGGGATTATATATTTCGTGAGGGGAATGATCTCCTCTTTCAGGGGACAAAGGTGTCTTCTTTGATTCGAGCCAGAGCTGATCATTGGAGGAGATATCATATGCATTCTGCTCTGGAATATGATTGATCCAGACGAGGCATTGGTGGTGCATTCACCACTAAGGTTTTCAGCTGACATTGTTCTGTCATTAAGAGATTTTCCCACCGGACGCCAGGACGAGGACTTTCCAGGTAGACTACTCTCGCGGATGTAGTTTCCTAGCTGGCTTAGGATCGCTTCTGTCCAGCCTATTGTGATGGTTGCAAGGTGTCTCTGCCTGGCGTGGACCTATGGTCTGCTATCAGTCGACATTTGGATGATCATGGTGACAAAGGTTGGTGTAAATGATGGCGGTGTTGGTTGTCATGATAGCTAGGGTTTATAAAGGGTGTTGATTGGAGGTTGGAGAATGGAGCAGAACGATGGAAGGAGATAGGAAAGAAAGATGAAAAAAATAGGTATTTTAGTGCTTAGGCAAGAGATAAAAGGAAGAAGTGGGAGAGGTGTCGCAATGAAAGGAAGCAGTGGAAAAAAGTAAGCAGAACATGATAGGATTCCAATTACCTACCCGTGTGAAACAATATGACCTAGAAACTGAAACTGTTCATAAACTGTTGGTTTCTATTTTATATAATAATTATTGGGCATCAATTCCTTCTTATGCATAAGGCAGTTGAATATTAGTTTTATCATACTTAATAAACAAAGAATGAATGTCAAATATCGTTAAATGTCGACGAATGATCAAGAACATTGATGTCATTTTTGCAACCTAATAACCAAAGAACGCATGTCAAATCCATGGATTATGTGATGTCAGTCTTTCTTAATGTAACACCCTGTTTCGAATCGTTACCCATTTGGGCGGGAGTAATGAAATGTAGATGTTTCGGGCATTCGGTATTGATTTTGGTGCCAACGGGCATTTTGGTAAATTGGTAGCAGGCCTTTATGGAAATTGGATTTCGTGTTCGGGAAACTTTAATTCAACTATGAGTTGATAATAATGTAGGGATTCTCGATATCTTTTCATTGATATAAGTATGGTCGGAATCGGAGTTTTATAGAGAAAGTTATGGCCTTCGGAATAGATTAACGTTTGGGGAAAACGCTAGTACGCGGGGCGTACCGATGCGAAGGCGGGTACGCGAGGCATAGTGAGGAATACATGTAGCATAGTGTAAAGATGGGTCAGGGTGCGAGACCTCGTATGCTAAACGTATGACGGGCAGATGGAAACCCTAATTTTTAGGGATGTTCCCTATATAAGCTTAATTTTAGCCCCTTTCCTTCATTCCTAAGTTAGCCTCCACTCTCTACAAACTCTAAACCGAACTTGTAACCTCTTGGAGGTGTTCTTAATCCATTGGGAGGATTTGATGCTCATTTTTTCCCTTGGGAAGGAAAGAAGAGAAGTTGGAAGTTTTTTGGCTTGGTGCGAAAGCTTTGGATCCATAATCATCACCTTGTGGGGAAGCTTTTTTAGCGCGGGGATTCTAGCGGATCAGCGGTCAGAGATTTATTCATGGGTTCAGCTATCGAGGTGAGTCTCCTCACTGTTCTATGGGTCGAAGGCACCAATGCTGGCCCATTTGGTTTGTGTATTGTAGGAAGACCAGGGGTGGACCTTGGCAATCTGTATGCAAGACCAAAGTCTGAACTCTGGTAGTTAATTAGTTAAGTATTTGTAGATTGTATTCTAGTTGTCTTTGTTATGCTTACATGGAAGACCAGGAGGTGGCTCCTGGCACTTTTTTGTAAGACCCATGGTTTTGGCCCCCCGGCCTGGCAAGGAAGACCACGATACGGCTCGTAGCATAATGGCAAGACTATGGTTGACACATAGCACTTTCTATTGATTGTTGGATATGTATGATATGTATGATATGTGGTATTTGGGGAGCTCACTAATCTTTGTGGTTTATGGTTTCAGGTACTTCTGATTCGAAAGGGAAGGGTCCGGCTTGATCCAACGCATACACTCGTGTTTTTTCCGCAATTCGTGATTTTGGAATTTTACTCGGATAATTGTTTTACACTGGAATACTTTTAAATGTTTGAATAAAAATAATAGAATGTTTGATTATATATTAAAAATGAAAATTTTACCCTATGATTTTCGGGATGTTACAAGTTGGTATCAAAGCCTTGGTTGAGGGATTTGGGAATACTCTTGGGTATTATGATATATGATATGATTGTGATAATTGCATGCTAGATTAGCGATAAGGTTCTGCTCAGTATTATATGATAGGAGAGATGCCTTTATATGCCTAATTGTGTGAGCTTTAGAATTGCATGCTAGTATGGATTTCAGATAAGTGAATAGAATGGCTTGTTTAGTGTACGCTGGTTAGATTTTTTGTTGTTTGAATGTTACTTTCTTTGTGCTTTGTGGGGCTCTTAGCAATGTGGATCAACTACTAAGTGTATATGCTAAGTCACATGTGATACGAGTTAAATAATCTCGGAGTGGTGGATGGTGAATATTTTTAAAATAAACATTTATTTAAAAAGGAAATTCTAATCAAAGAAAGGGGTGTGATGCGTGCAATCGACCGAGCTCAAGTAAGTGGTTCCCAGAATACCAATACATGTTTATTATGATGTATGATATGATTGTGATAATTGCATGCTAGATTAGGGCTAAGGATCTACTCAGTATTATATGATATGAGAAATGCCTTTATATGCCTAATTGTGTGAGCTTTAAAATTCAATGCTAGTATGGATTTTAGATAAGTGGATAGAATGGCTTGTTTAGTGTATGTTGGTCAGATTTTTTGTTGTTTGAATGTTGCTTGCTTTGTGCTTTGTGGGGCTCTTAGTAGCGTGGATCAACTACTAAGTGGATATGCTAAGTCACATGTGATACAGGTTAAATAATCTCGAAGTGGTGGATCTAACCCTATTCCGCAACTCTCCTTTGAGTCCAACCGTTCTAGGGTTGAGTCTTATACTCGAAGAATTATTTGATCTCTGTTGCATGTGACTATGTTCATGAGGTAGTTAGTTGACATTAGTAGGAGCTTTTCAGTAGTTGAGGATAGGGTGAGGTCGGGAACCTAGGAGAGCCTAGGATATGTTTTATACTGGGTTTTGTGAGTTTGGTGCATCGGTTTGAGAGGGTGGCTTAGAGGAATCAGGATGATTCCTGAGAAAAAGTATGGATAGGTGTGGAAGGTAGTATTAGGCCCGTACTACTAAAAGCACAAGATCCATACTCAGATCAGGGAGAGTCTTGGAGAATCTAAGAAGCTTATGGGAGGAGGATTTTTCGGTATATTCTGATCTTTGGAATGTTGTATTTCAGTGTGGTGATGAGCACTCAGTAAGGAGGTTCTGGTTCTGGTTCCGGCTTAGGTGCAGGTACTGAGCCGATTAGCGATCAGATGCGGGGGTTCATCTTGTTAGAGATTACCCATGGTATTTTGAAGCAGACTCCTGTGATCTTTGGTTCGGTCAAGGAGTGGATTTTGGAGATCTTAGATGAGTGCTTGGGAGCGTTCCGGGTCAAGGTTATGGATATCATTGGAGCTCGCACTCTTTCTTTCTGTAAGTTTCGGGTTTTTGGAGCTCTTGCGTTCTATAGGGGAGGGGCCTTATTGCCAGTAGGAGGTGGTTAGCAAATATAGAAAACGCATTCAGGATGAGTTTCTGCCCCGAGGAGGCAAAGGTCAAATATACTTCCTGCCTTTTGAAGGACAGGGCACTGGATTGGTGGGAGGAGGTTCGTCGTGAAGTTGGTGATGATGTAGTTAATGCCATGTCTTGGGATGATTTTTCGACCAGGTTCCAAGCTGAGTTTGCACCGGTGATCGAGGTGCAGTAGTTGGTTCGAGAGTTTCAAGATCTCCGCCAGACTATTGAGACTATGGCAGACATCACTACCAAGTTCCGGGAGAGGGATTTATTGGTTCCGCGATATGCAGCAGATGAGGAAATGAAGAAAGTGAGCTATCATGATATGCTACGGAATGATATCAAGGAGTTTGTGAGTATTTCAGGGTGCAATACCTTGAATGATATGATTTCTAGAGCCCGAGAGCGGTAAATCGATATGGAGCACCTCAGGAAGAGGGGGTCAGATCGGGTGCATATAGTGGAGGGTCCCGGGAAGAGAGCCAAGACTTCTGATAAGCGTTTGAGAGGCAAACATGGTTGGATTCAGTGCAACACATGCAGGAAATTGCAAGATGGGGTTTATCGTTCCAGGGGTTTGGGGTTGCTACAAGTGTGGCAGGATTAGTCATGTCAGCAGGGATTTCCCTCAGGGGGCAAGCCCATTATGTTTTCACTGCAACCAGGTGGGCCACAAGAAGGTCAATTGTCCGATGTTGAAGGGAGGAGTAGTGAGTGCACCTGCTTTGGCTACTTTGAGGATTATTGATGGACATGAGAGTAGGGATGGAGCCCCAGCAGAGAAGAGTCAGGCATTGCAATATCAAATAGGGGAGGTCAGGAATCCAGTAGGCGATATTGCAAGTACGTTATCTTTTGCTTTCTTTTTGGTTTTTATCAGTATTTATGTTGTTTGGAATCTTGCATATATTTGGGTAAGCGTTATCTTTGGTTTAATTCTCTGTTTATGTTGGGGTTATATTTACAAGAATTGTTATATGTCATTTGCATGCCATGAATCATTATTGGGTCAGAAGGGGTTGCATCTTGTTGAGCAGGTTTCAGTATGTATGCTTGTTATTTTGGTTTTTGGTCGAGATCGGTTCATGGTTATTGTATGGTAGGTCTTTATTCAGGATTCAGTGGGTTGGTTCATTAGTATCGTCAGGATTCAGTGATTTTAGAAATCGTGGCTAGTTGGCTCTTGGGGGTGCCAAGGGAAGTGATCTATTGTTGAGGTTTTGGTCAAGGCATTAGTTTAGAGGGCTTCAAGATTTGGGTATTTTATCGTTAAAAGCATCTGGGGTTATCAGTTTTACTGGGATTTCATGGAGTATTCATATGGTCTTCAGGAGTGTGCAGTCTTTAGATGTGGATAGTAAGTGGATGTTGTTAGCAATTCAATCTTAATGGAGTAAGATGGATTGGGAATCCTTCGAACCTTTAGTGATGGGATAGCTTAGTCGAATCAAAGTGGGGGAGACCTATTCAGATTTTTGGGAGCGGAATCAGGTGTGAAACTAGGGTGAGTTTCACATCATCGTAAGGGGGAAGGGCGGACCAAGTGGCCATCTGGATTGAGGATTATGCGAGTTGGGGGTTCGGGAAACCTCCCAACAGTTGGTTAGCACCTTCTTGGTGATAGATAGCAGGCTTTTGGTGGACCCGGATTAGGATTCTAGTCATGACTCAAGTTCAGATTGGATGCTTGGCCGAGTGTGTACTCCACTTTGGATGTGTTTGGAGTGTTAGATTAGCGGTAAGATCATGGGAGGCAGCTATGGCAAAGAAGAAGTGTTGTAAGACTGCGAGGAGGCCCATAGCATACACTAGTTGGCAGTTAATGTAGAAGTGTTGTAAGAATGGGGGGTGGCCCGTAACATTCACTAGTTGGCAGATAGTGTGGGAATGTTGTAAGATTGTGGGTAACCCATAGCATTCACCGGTCCCTGGGCAGCAGTGAGGGTTTGGAAAATCCATGATTGGTCACGGATTTCTTCACATGGTTAGGACCAGAGTGGGTAAGCTCGTAAGACTGTGGGAAGGCGACAACATGCTTGGAATCAGGACATGGTAGGTCGTGGGAGACCATGTATGATATAAGACTATAGTGGGTTATGTAACATTCATTAGCAGTGGATTTGGTGGCAAGGTGGTTGGAGCATCTATTTCCAGTCGAGCTTTTCTTTCGGAGAGTCGTGTGGAGCGACTGTGTGTGTGTGTGTGTGTCTTTTGGCTCTACAATTGGGTAGGAGTCTGGTGTTTCAGGTACTTGGCAGACAAGTTAGGACTAGGGAGGTCTCAGCTGCTTTTGGAAAGCAGCTAGGGGGCAGCAAGATGAGTCAGAATGGTTTCAGTGAGTTGGGATTCATGTGTGGAGTCGCTTGTTATTCGGAGCATGCTAAGCCGCTTGCAGTTGGATCAAATAATCTTAGATTGGTTAATTGGACCCTGTTGCACAACTCTCGTTTGAGTCTAATCGTTGCATAGAGGAATATCTACTCGCAAGATTATCTGAGCTATCTATCAAGTATGAGTGTTTTGCAGCAGTATAAGGTCAATGAATTTGTTCCTGTGGAAGCATCAAGATAATCAGTATTGGAAGTGTTTTGTTTAGTCTGGTATCAATGAGGATTTGGCAAGATAGTGGTTCAGTGTGGGTGGTCTTTCGGGAAGTCGGATCAATTTGAGATTTCGGGTTTCGGGAAATGTAGAGGTGGTTTTCTGCAAGGGTTTAAGGTTCGTTCTTCTTCAGGTTTGTTGATTTCTGCTATGGTTGATTTCGGTAGCCTTGGGAAGGTTGTGGTATTCTCGGGATTATGGTCGTCTTGCTTAGGATGTTGGCGTATTGGGAAAGGTAAGGGTTGATTTCGAGGATGAAATCTAATTTAAGTGGGGGAGAGTTGTAACGTCCTGTTTCGAACCGTTACATATTTGGGCGGGGTGATGAAATGTAGATGGTTCGGGCATTCGAAATTAATTTTGGTGCCAAGGGGCATTTTGGTAAATTGGCAGTGGGCCTTTATGGAAATTGGATTTTGTGTTCGGGAAACTTTAAGTCAAGTATGAGTTGATAACGGTGTAGGGCTTCTCGATACCTTTTCATTGATATAAGGATGGTCGGAATCGGAGTTGTATCGAGAAAGTTATGGCCTTCGGAATAGATTAGGGTTTGGGGAAAACCCTAGTACGTGGGGCGTACTGATGCGAAGGCAGCTACGTGAGGCATAGTGAGGAGTACGTGTAGCATAGTGCAAAAATGGTTCGGGGTGCGAGACCTCATACGTTGGGCATACGAGGAAGTACGTTGAGCATACGAGGGGTGGATGGAAACCCTAATTTGTAGGGATGTACCCTATATAAGCTTAATGTTTCGAAAATTTCCTTCATTCCTAAGTCAACCTCCACCCTCTAAAAACCCTAAATCGACCTTGTAACCTCTTGGAGGTGTTCTTATCTATTAGGAGGCCGTGATGCTCAATTTTGCCCTTGGGAAGGAAAAAAGAGAAATTGGAAGTTGTTTGGATTGGTGGGAAAGCTTTGGATCCAGAATCATCACCTTGTGGGGAAGCTTTTTGAGCGTGGGGATTCTATCAGATCAGAAGTCAAAGATTTATTTGTAGGTTCAATTTTCGAGGTGAGTCTCCTCACTATTCTATGGGCCGAAGGCACCAATGCCGGCCCATTTGGTTTGTGTATTGTAGGAAGACCAGGAGTTGGCCCTTGGCAATCTGTATGCAAGACTAGTGAACTCTGACAGTTAATTAGTTAAGTATTTATAGATTGTATGCTAGTTGTCTTTGTGATTCTTGCATGGAAGACCAGGAGGTGGCTCATGGCACTTGTCTGTAAGACCCAGGGTTTTGGCCCCCGGTCTGGCAGGGAAGACCATGATACAGCTCGTGGCATAATGGCAAGACTATGGTTGGTACATAGCACTTTCTATTGATTGTTGGATATGTATGATATGTATGGTATGTGGCAAACGGGGAACTCACTAAGCTTAGTGTTTACAGTTTTTGGTTTACGATTTTAGGTAATTTTGATTCAAAAGGTAAGGGCCCGACTTAATTGCAGCACATACACCCGTGTTTTTTCCGCAATTCGTGATTTTGGGATTTTACTTTGATAACTGTTTTACTTTGGAATACTTTTAAATGTTTAAATAAAGATAAAATAATGTTTGACTACACATTAAAAATGAAATTTTTACCCTATGATTTTTGGGGTTGTTACACTAAAATTATCATTGGGTGTTTATGATCACTCTCTTGTATTGTCGTCGACACAACCGATACATACAATCAATGCTTCTTAACATACTAGGATTTCCATGTCTTGGATTGTTAGTGTGTACTATTGTATGTAGTTTTATGTTATCACACTTGGTTTTGTATCCTTTGTATTAGTTTGTGCTCGTTTATGTATCATGGTTGGTCATGTTTGTTGTATATATCTATTGTGTATATTTTAATTCAAATCAATGAGAATATATTACTCAATATGGTTTATGTGCCTCATAAAATTGTGAATATCATTCCATGTTGGTTTACATAGATATTATATGTTCTCAAGCTTAATGCGTAACACGTGGTTTTAGTGATGTTCTAATTTCGAGACGTCAGGTTAGCTTTGTTCAAGTGATGGTATTGAGATTCAAAGGAATAGGGTTTAAGCCATTTTCGGATGTTGATAATGTTGGATTAAGTGATTAAAGCCCTCAATTTGTTCCTTGAGGTAAAGGATAAAATTGGAAAAGTAATATCTCAGGATTCTTGCATTAATTAAGGATTTTAGTTCGAGTAGTTTTTAGTTAAAGGTAACTAGATAAGATTATTGGGATCTTCAATACCTTTCCTTGCATATAATGAACGCCGAAAATGGAGTTGAAACGAAGAAATTATGGTTGTTTGAAGTTGAATTGGAAGTTGGGGGTTTTACCCAACAAGGGCGTAGATGTTGAATGAGGATCGCGATTTTAATGAGCTACGCATGGCATAAATTAAGCTATGCATAGTGTAGCTGCTGCTGACCAAAACCCTAACCCTAACTTTTTGGAATCCTTCTCATTACCAGCCTCCATCACCTCAAATTGTACCTTTGAAACCCTAGCCACCAATTGTTAGTTTTGTAAGCATTAGTGTGATTTTTGGGTGCATTCTTGAAGAATCAGTCTATTGGAGAAGCAAGTGTGAGCTCCAAGCTTTGTAGATCCAGAGTTTACACTTCATCACCAATCTCTAGAAGGTATAAAGCTTGCATCTTGATGTTCCATTTATTAGATCTAATTGGATTATGGTTTTATGATTTTTATCTCTTAATCTAGGTTCCTTCGAGTATGGGTTACTCCAGACCATTTAAGTGCCTCCATTTGATGTTTTGAGGATACTGAGTCATAAAAATGAAAGCTTGGACACTCTTATCCATCCATGCATGAGTTCTTAAGCAATAGATAACTTTATGGACCTAGGTTTTGGTATTATTCTCTTTGTGACCATGAAAATGAAAAAAGTTAGAGACTTTATCCATTAAGACATTCATTTAGATCGGATATGGGATTTAAGAGTTTGAGTTTTTGTATTAAGAGCTTAAAATAAGTTTGGGATCAGAGGCACTACGTAGGGCGTAATGTAGGGACGCAAGGCATAGATTAGTTACGTAGGGCATAAAATGATCTTTTGCCCAGAGGAGGTTTAATTGTGAGCCTAGACCTTTCATGGGTTAGTCATATCCTTAATTGTTAATTAAGGATTTATTATGGATGTGTTTAGCAAGAGGAGGCTTAATATCATAGGCTCGAGCGGATGGTTTATCTTGTCTTTAGGATTGAGGTGAGCTCTCTCACTATACTCATGGGTTAAAGGCACTAAGGTCATCCCATCGGATTGTGTTATGTATCCTTGTGTATAGGATGTTGGTATGCTATAGCGAATTGTTTTATTGGTAGATTTGTTTTCATTACATGTGCTAGTTGGTTATTTGTTCATGTGTATATGTAGACATAATATGGTTGGGTTGAGACGGTCCTGCTTTGTGCTAATGGCCAAGATACTTGTGCAATCTAAATGATATTGTAGGCCCGAGGGAGCGATCCAACTTATGTTGTAGGCTCGGGAATGGTCTAACTTCGTGTTGTAGGCTCAGGATGGTGCGGTTGGGTTGAGGCGGTATTGCTTTGTGCGGTAGGCCAACAAACCTAGGAGCGGTCCAACTTTATGTTGTAGGCTCGGGAAAGATCCCGCTTTATGTTGCAGGCTAGGGGCGGTCTAGTTTGTGTTGTATGTCTAGTCTACATGCATTGTGTATATATAATGTTGTGTGGGGGTATTTCGGGGGAACTCACTAAACTACGTGTTTACATAATTTTTTATAATGTTTTTTTTTGTACGATTGGTGATTGTGGGAAGGTGAAGGCATTATCGTACACATCCTCCTGCTGATTTATGTTTTGAGAGATTTTTGATACTCTTATTCTATGGATTTGAAGTTAAAACAAGGGTTTAGTATGTTATGGTTTTGTGGGAATGTCTTAAAAATGAAAATTTTTATCGTGGGTTTTGAGACGTTACATAATGACACCTTTAAAGCAACTATTATCGTTCTTGGACACGACAATTCAGGTTCATCTTTCAAAAGGAGGGGCTTCTACGTCTACGAGTTTTGTGAAAAAAAATCATATTGCATTTCATCAACCAAAAGTCTGATGAAGACGTCGAGGAATATAATTTCATATTTCAGTTCTTAAACTTATATAACGCAATTTTTTTAAATAAAGAGTAAAATGATGTATCATGTATTTTTTTTCTTTTTCAAGAATGAATGAATATTAATACTATTTTAAAAGGAAAAAGGTTTTTAACGGTCAAAAGAGAAAAGGAAAAAAAAACAAGTGCTCAAGGAAATCTCACCGTAAGGATGCCCTACTTGTGGTGTTCTAGCAAGGAGTGTGGTGTTCCCACTAACCCCCATTATGCCACATCAGCAGCAACAGGCTCCATGTGGGGTTGGTATAACATATACCCCATAGCCTAAACGTGACTATCTATCTTTTTTTCATACATAAAAATTTCCAATAACTCCCTAATTCATTATATATTACATATAGTAGTTGTGTTTATTTAACTAATAAATGCATGGTTTTATTGCAAGTCATATAACAAATTGATAATGACATAAATGGTTAACAAACTATCTAAAGTGATTTAATAATAACCTTGAACTAAATAAATGTTATCACAAAGTAACAAACTTGTATTTTTGTTTTTAAAAGACCATTGTAACGGGAATAGGTTTTCTAGTTGCAATGGTCTTTTAAAAACAAAAAATAAAAGTTTGTTACCTTGTAACAACATTTATATAGCTTAACGGTATCTTTCACTCTTAACTTTTATTTTTAATAGACTTTGATCAATGAAAATATCGATTCGAGTCCTTATATTGGTTAAAAATGAATAGGTTTTTACTACAGAAAACTCTAAAAGTGTTCTAATCATTCATTTCAATAACAGTAATCGATTTTCTAGGTTCACCTAACACTTTCAATGGGTTTAATCATTAACATTTTCCTTTAATTTATATCTCTCTTAATTGGTTCATGGTTGTACAATCCTCTTTTATGGTGACCCTAATCGTAGAATAAGCCAAAATATTTTCTTACTTTTATCCAGTTTTGTCTTACTTACTTCCATTAAATGTTATCAATAGACGGGTTTCTCTAGTTATGCATCATCGCACTTATCAAAGTTCTTCAAGTCTATACTATTGATTATAATACAATAAACTATGTGACAAAATAATATAGTAAAACATAAAATGTGACATCCCCAAATTCACGGCCATAAAATACCGGTTTAGTTTATGCTTTTAAAATAATTTCAGAGTAATCATTTGATTAAAAGAGTTGCAGAATTTGTTCCCAAAATGAAATATGATAAAATAAGATTTACCAAAGTATTTCTTAAAGAAATGTATTTTCATTATATAACAAAACTCGGGATGTCATGTTCCGATATAGACAAAAGCATAAACGGCACCTTATAAGCCTTACAACAGTTATATACACTACAGACCTATAATCAAAATTTCTTGATAAATCGTCCAACTTATGCTCTCGCGCCACTACCTGTAATACAAAGAAAATTGAGTGGGTCAGGCTTAGGAGCCTGGTGAGCATATAGGGATTTCAACCCACAATAAATAAATTTATTAATTTCATCAAACAACAATAACCCAATTACTCATTCCCGTTATCCTCACTTTACGTCCCTAAAACAACTATCACAAGGGACCTAGTCTAAGGATTTTCATCGGGGCGACAACACATGCTTTGGGGTTTCCTCAGCAATATATGTCAAACAAGGCAACCATGTAGAGGATGGAGTACAGCAATTGAACACTCAAGTTCAATAACATCTACAGGTGGCGATCCTGTCAGCGTTCCACTGGACTGTCTAGAAGGGTCCGTGGTCGTCATCTAAACTCCGTTAGATGACTGAATCAACAACAAAATTGAGGCCTCTCATCATTTTATTTAATCACACATCAATTATCTACCCATGTTTCACCTAACATATTTGTAGATAAAAATACATATACAACATAAAATGTGTATAAAACATTCATTCAACATTTATCTCAAATAAACACATAGCACTTATTTTATAGAGAATACTTCGTATCTATGTGTTAGAAGAAAATGAATATACACTCACCTGATAAGACGATTATCGGACAACACTACGGCTCTTCAAGTAGTAACTCTTCGATGAATCTGGGATATCTTCACACACCGGGCTTCTCGTGGGCAGAGCTTCGACTCGGAAACTCTTTTCTTCTTGGGATATTCGGAGCTTCGGGACTTGCTTCGGGTGTCGGGATGATATCGGGGCTTTGGGGGTATTTCTCGCAAAGTAGAAGAAAGAAAAAAGGGGTGAAGAAGTGGAAATTAGCAATAAAACCTGGAGGTCTCACATTCTATTTATAGGGGTTGAACCCCTGATTTACGTTGGGCATAACTTCAGAGTACGCGGGGCGTACTCCTTTGTCGACATGTACGCGGGGCGTACGCCTAGTACGACGGGCGTATTGAGTGGATTGAATCAGATGTGTCACGGCTTTGGACCCGAGACACTTGAGTGGTGGAGTAGGGCGACGTGGCCCAACCCATACCATGAACCATGAGTACGCTGGGCGTACTCCACATTTCCAAACTTCTAAAATTTGTATCTTTCGCATATGAGCTCTGTTTTTGACGTTCTTTATATCCACACGTAGGTGACACTATGCTCTACAACTTTCATTTAGACTTCGTCGGCTAATTTTGATTTTATTTTTATTATTATATTTTTAGTAGGCCGGGACAGGAAAACTCCGTTAGAAATTCATAACTTCTTCACCTGACGTCCGTTTTCGTCTGTCTTTTTACCGTTGCACTAATATCAACGAGATCTACGATTCTCGTTTAGATTATCTCGGTTAGAAATCACTCAATCTCATATTCGAACTTTGGGTTGCATACTACTAAGTCGAAACTTCAAAAAATCATAATTTCCCCATACGAAGTCAGATTTAGACGTTCTTTTCATGCACGCTCTCGATTTAACAAACTTTAAGACTTCCTTTTAGATCACTAAGGCTAAATATCGCTTTATCATAAACTCACTATTTACGTCATGTAGTGTCGTACCGGTTCTGTCGCGAAACTTCGACAGGTCATAACTCCTTCGTTATAACTCGGATTTCGGAATTCTTTATATATCCGGAACCCTTGTCACGACCACTACAACTTCCTTCATAGATATTGAGCTTATCTAATATTTTATTATTACGATTATTTTTATTCTTAATTCATATAAGCCACACAATTAAGCATAAAACACATAATACTCAAATAATACATTTCTATTATTTCAAAATGAGTTACAAATGTTAACCTAGACTATTACATCAATATTAATGTCTAGCCTAGAAACATGGGCGTTACATAAAATGACATCAATAGATTCTCACTAAAAATATTAGGAAGTAGCCAAAACTTTCGCTACTTCATTGATCTTGACCGATGGAGGTTTTTGGTCTCATGTTGGATCTGAAACTACTATAACATTGTTTCACATAAACACATACACATGTGTCTATATATATATATATATATATATATATATATATATATATATATATATATATATATATATATATATATATAATAAATCGCATCTCTCTCCTTCCGTATATATATGCAAAATTTTATTCAATTTCTCCAAATAAATACTAATATGATTGTTTGATTTTGTTTCACTCTTATAATTGTTGGAAAAGTGGGTTGTGTTCCCACTTTGAACTTGAAAATGGGTTACGTTCCCACCGTAGACACAAAAATAATGTTGGGTTGTAGCTCTAAACTAAAAATGGTTTATGGATTTGTGTAATCCTACATGATAGCTTCGTTTTGATATGATATATGCACTAAATGGACTTCATGTTAATGAGATATTGATCATTAAAGTGTTGTTTTGAAAGTAGATGTTGGGAAAGTTTAAGTATTGTTCCTATAAAAAGAGTTTAGAAGTTTGAACTACTTTATTTATGGTGGCATTAGATCAAGGTCTGAATTAAATAAACTAACTTATTAGTACTTATAGCAGTGTACACAAGTGTCACACAAACTTGTCGGAAAAAAGGTTTGATTGTTTTTTATTTCCAACCCCCATAACATTTTATTATATGGATTTATGTTCGTAATAATGACCCTTTTGTAACATCTATTGTTTTAATGGTTGTTATTCCATTATGATTAGAGTTAATAGGATGGTGTGTATATATGTGTATATAATAGAGTTTATGTAATTGGAAGAGAAGAAAAAAAACAATACAACACACATACACTCTAGACAACAAACAATGACATTGTAATCATGTGTTGAAAGTTCTTCAACACCCTGGAAGAGACATTACAAATTTTCAGTGTGGAATGATCCAAGGTAAGTTTCGGGTGATTTTCTTAAGTTTGGCAAAA
This sequence comes from Lactuca sativa, assembly GCF_002870075.4. Classification (NCBI taxonomy): domain Eukaryota; kingdom Viridiplantae; phylum Streptophyta; class Magnoliopsida; order Asterales; family Asteraceae; genus Lactuca; species Lactuca sativa. Next base: position 160,194,251 of record NC_056631.2, on the reverse strand, counting down.
TTTAAGAACCATTTCGACTATTGTATCATGGGAGAGAAATGTCCATATTAATGGAGAATTGTGTTCTAAGAGTGTGTTTACATGTGCCTTAGTCAAATTTGTTCTCGACATACGGGTCGAATTATAGTATTGTTCGATTATGGTTTTTCATCTTTTGAGTTATATGATTCAGGTTTAGTTTATATGAAGCAGTAATATATTTTACAACAACAACCTTTCTAGAACACCTTGTTGAAAAACTATTTGGATCTTCATTGAAAATCAATCATCGAAAACTAGAACTCGCACCTAAATCATTATACATTATACACTATCCATGTCATTATATAAATAGTGTTTGTGTATGTAACATTCGAATATCAAGTATTATTATTTTAGCTCTTAACTTTATCAAAGTTCCACAATTGGTTTCTTGTGGAAAAAGCTTCGCAATTTGGGCGTACGTTGGACGTACTTGAGGGTACACGTAGTGTACTTGTGTGATTGGATTGTCGGTGTCCTGCTAGTATACTGGGCGTACTTGTGGTACGCCTAGCGTACTAGCCTAGTCATTAAACCCTAATTTTAAGGGTTAATCCCTATTTAAATCACCTTATGCCTCCCTTGGACTATCCTTATCAGCCACCATTCCCTCCTCAAACCCTAATCCCGAGTCTAAGTTGTCCGTGTGAGTTTGGGAGCTTATTAAGTGATTTTGGTGCATATTGTTGAAGAAGGAGGCTAGAGAAGGAGTTGTTGCATGCAAGCTTATAGATCCAGAAAACTTTCCTTATTGTGCATCTTTTTTAGGTATAAAGTTTGTACCTTGATAAGTTTCCTGGTTGATTTCCATAGATTAGTTTTATGAGCTTCTTGTCCCCAAGTTTGGACCTTTATGAGTTTGGAGCACTCCAGAGAATATCGGTTGTCCTTTCATGCATTTTAGAGCTTGTAGATTCATAAAAATAGTTGTTTGATCATTTCCTATGGCCCATGCATGAGTAACGCGACTTAGAGTGTGATGGAAATATAGTTTGTTGCATTGGGCCTTTTCTAGCCATGCAAAGGCTTAAAGTCGACGACTTATGGATTAAGACACCTTACGATGGTCAGATCTGAAGTTGGGTTAAGTGTCTTAACGATTTAAGACATAAAAGTTGGTGAAGTTGGATCAGATGGAGTATGTCGGGCGTACTCTTAGGCGTAGCTAGTTTCGCCCCTGATTGGTTGTTGATCGCATAGTACCCCCCGTGTAAGAGAGAGTACGCGTAGTGTACGTGTTGGGTAGTTGACTTCTTTTGACTTTTGACTTTTGGGCAAGATTTAGGGTTTTGGACCATGAGAAGAGAGAAATAGTCTTTTCGACCTTAAAGGACTTAGTTGTGGATTTTGACTCGTGAGTTGAGTTTTGGAACTTAATCATTAATTAGGGTTAATTATTTCGTTAGTTAGGCGGAGTCTAGTTCTGGTAGTTCGGTTGTGAGATTTACATGTCGTCAATATCATTTGAGTCTCCTCACTTATTCTTACATGTGTGGTAGAATAGTTGTATTTGTGATGTCTAACTGGGTCTAATTGTTATTTTGTATTATGATGTTTATGTGTGACTAAGACTGCGGATAGTCTCCAGGGTTGTTGTTAACCTCTTGGGTGTGTTGTTGCCCATTGTGATTGCTGATAGTCCCCAGGATTGTGGATAACCCATAGTTGTTTATTTATGTTGTGTTGTATGTGGTATCTTAGCGAAATCACTAATCTTTGTGCTTACAGTTGTTGATTTATGTGTTTCAGGTACTTCTCTGATTGTACACACTCGTTAGGAGATTTGTTACTAGGACAGTTTGAGAAACTCTGATGTTTTGTGATAATGGTTTTTTTGGATAATTATATGTTTGATGACTTGGTTTATGAAACTTTAATTTTGGTAATTAATAATAAAAAAAATCGGTCTAAAATTCGAGGTTTTAAAGTGTATTAATTTGCGTCTTACTATAATGTCACAGGAAAATTTCATTAATTCTTCCTAAGATTCACTACGACTCATCCTAAATCTGGATGTAAAAATTTATGGTGCACTGTACTATACATCCTCGTTGTCCATCCATGAGGGATCACAAGACAACCAAACGAAAAAGTATATGTTTCCTATCATGCTCTCTCTCTCTCTCTCTCTCTCTCTATATATATATATATATATATATATATATATATATATATATATATATATCCCTCTCTCTCTCTCTCCAGAGATCTCGGTTAGGTATGCAATGAAATTGATATATTAATTTTTATGATGCTTCCTTTTCTCATATAAAATCATATATCTAAAATATTTTAAAATATCATTAAACTAAATAAATGCTATCATAACGCAACAAAGTTTCCTTTCTTTTTTATTTCAAATAGCATTATAACCAAAAAATCTACTATTCCTACTTACATTGGTCTTTTAAAAATAAAAGTAAAAGTTTGTTGCCTTATTACAATATTTGTATGGTTTATAATGTTTTTAAAACAATTTAGATAACTTATTACCTATTTGTGTAATTTTCTTTTTTTGTAGTCACATTGTAACATACTAATTTTTACCATAAAATTTTTCATTTTTAGTTATAGAAAACCTCAATTGTTATAAAAAACAAATCAAATCAATCTCAGGTATGTCAAGTACAATCGTCCCAAATTAGAGTATGAAAATGCAGAAAACATCAAAATCTACAATTCTGAGTGTACAGTTAAGGCTTCGCCTTCCCGCCATAATCAGAAGTACCTAAAACACATTTAATCGACATCTATAAGTACAAAGCTTAGTGAGTCCTTCCCAAAAATATGAATACAACATAGCATAATAAGCCATTATGGGTTATCCGCAACCCTAGGGATTATCAGCAATCCCAGTGAGCTAACTGCACACCATGTGGATTAACAGCATGTTTCATGGGTTATCATCAACCCTAGTGATTCTCAACAATCCCGAAGCTATCAGCAGTTCAATTCAATTCATATATAACAATAATCGACAATTAAGACCCATATGGTCATAGACATAAATACTACATATGTAAATATACTGAGAAGACTCACCTCACAAATAGCAATTAAATCAAGACATCTCTCACACGGTAAAGACTGGTACTACGAAACACCTAACAACAATAAAGAAGTACTTACTCAGTCTACACCTTAAATCCTCTAAATTTACCACAAGTTAATGGACAATTTCAACGGTCAAAGTCAACTTGACAGGCCTCTATGTCATGGCCATCCTTAGGCCATGTCGTGGGCACTCTAGGACAAAAGAGTTGGCAACTAATCGATTCCCACGTCGTAGCCACCATTGATCACACAGTGGCAACGCCCGAACGAGATGGTCGCAGAAACACCGGTCGCTAAATCATGGCAACCGGTCGCCACGTCATGGGTACTGGGAAATAATAGCTTAATATATTAAGTTGTTATACTCAATCCCAACAGCTGTAATTCTCAGATCTTGTTCCCCTCAAGGTCTTGATGGATAAATTTTCCAACTTTATCCATTAAGTCATCCTATTAAGACACGATATCAAATTATAAGTCCTTAATGACAACATCAAGGCATTGAATCACTCAATAAGCCATGCAAGCCAACTTTCCAACCAACCCTAAGGTCCAGAAGCTAACAAAGGCACTCAAGGGTTCTGGAGTTCACTCAAACTCCAAAAACAAGAAGATTTGAGACCAAAATCTTATAAAATGACCTAAAACTAGATCTAGAGAATAATGATCTAGGTAGATACTTTATGCCTCCAATGAGTCAGAAATGGGATTAAGATGATGGATCTAAGTTTAAACCACACTCTCAAGCATCACAAAGAGCTCCTTATTCCTTCAACCTTCACAAGGATGGAGTTCAAGCACTCAAAACACGAATGGAGGCTAATGTTTTGGATAGGATTCGATCTTAGAGGGTGGAAGCTGCCAGATGTGGCAACCCTACGATTTAATGCCCTTAAATAGGGCACCAATTCTGAAATTAGGGTTTTAGGCCCAAAACAGCTACCACGCTGATATTTCCATATTTATACATATATTTGTTGGGTTTTAAGTACTATAACACTCCTATGGTGCACATACAACCCTAATTTTTTGGATCTAAGTTTTCTCAAGTTATACATGCAACAAAAAATTATCCAAAGCATGAAACCTATCTAGCATACAAATTTGGTACATGAATCATAAAACTAGTTAGAAAAGTACCTCTTATTTGTAGCTTGTAGTTGTTGGCCTTTCAAGAGCTTAGCACCTCAAGTGTGATGCCTCAAACAAGTCTCAAACACCATGAACAAATGGAGAACTTTGAGAGAGGCTAGGACCACCAAAATCGGCTAGGGTTCTCTTAGAACCCTTGGGGTGGTGAATTTGGAGCTAAGGGGTTACTTTTATAGTGTGGAATTCCTAGGGTTTCAACTTATAAACCCTAATTCATTCCTTGGGCCTTTAATCCAATAATCCATATGATAAGCCTTATGGACTAACGCTTCATGGACTCTCACATAAACTTAGTCCATCACTAATCAATCATGGATCATTGGCCCAAACTATATGTATTACTGATTTACTTAATCAGTCCCCTTAATTTAATTAATCTCTTTTGATCACTAAATTAATTCCAAATTAATGCTTGACCAATATTAATTAAATAATTTGATTTCTCAATTAATATATTATACTTATAATATATTAATAAATCACAAATAACCTCTTTCTCAAATATCCATCCTGTCAAATTGTTCTGGTGAAGGCAACCCGAAATGGACCATGATACTCTCGGGTCAAATACATATCAATTATACTTATGGGCTTAGACACGTAATCCAACAATCTCCCATTTGGATAAGTCTAATAACTATAACTACAAGTACGACTTCAAAACCCGACTAGCAATCGTAGCTCTCAAAAGCCGTTGTCGAACTCTGACCTAGTCAATGACGCATCCATTAGATAAGGGATCATATATTCCTTAATTATGTATGTCGTATGGACATGAGATATGGACTGTAATCATTCTTTTGTCCATGTGTTGTTTCCCGATTTCTGATTTATGACGACCAACTAATTGAACAAATCAAATCAGTCTAGGGTTGGCCAAGCGCTTAGGGTGTCATCACTAGATCATCGAGGGGCCCACAGATATCGCTTTTATCCCTCTTAGGGTAAAATGAACGGATAAACTTCGACTCATATGCTTGCTCTATTTACTCATCAAATCATACACAACAATACGTTTTATAACACCAAGTTACTGGTGCGTTTACCCATCATCAATGTGCAATCGACTTGCAAACTACAACTTATATGTCTTTGTTTCGAGAATATAAGATATTATCGTCTCACAATCACTCGTGATAAAATCCATCAAGTGATTCAGAGTAGCGTGGGTTTAATCCAATACTTAAATCTTATTTCAGGAGTACTCATGAATATTACAACAAACTTGTGTTATGTCTAACACTTAGACAATCTACAGACAAATTCATGACAGTCTTGCCTCAATACCTACTTCCAAAGTATGATCAACCGTGGATGGTTTGAATAATCTTATTATTCAGGAAGTCAAAAACATGCGAAGTGAAACACAAGAATAATCGAATCCAATATGGTCTCAAAACTTTTGAATATAAATAAAACACATTTTATTTAATCACCATATTGATTACACATTATTCATTGTATAATGTTTCGACTGATCAACTTAATACTTGAATTAAAACAATAGTCATCCCATGCTCCAAGCATGTACACTATGTTTACCTATGGTCCTTAATTTGTGAAATAGATCAATTATAAACATTTCCAATGACACTCATTTCACAATTCCAAGTCCTTATCGCAAGTGTAAGAATACCAAGTCCTTGCCACTTACTGTAATCTGTTAGATTCTAAACTTATATGCAGTGATCCTTTTGTAACAACTATGTACACAAGTCACAAAGATTTTTCCAATTACAAAACTTTCCATTTGAAATTGTTACAAGACAATTCCATAGATACGAAGTCTCATATTCAAAGCACATTCCTTTGAACATCTTTCTTGCATAAAAGTTTCTAACTTACTCATAGATTCTTGATATCCAACTCCCATTATGGAAACATTTCCATATATGTCATATGAAAATTCATTATAAATAGAATCTTGTCTATTCATAATAATGTCAACATGGTCCATCCATCACTATACTTCCAACTGCCCACAAGTGACCAATCATTAGCGAACCTTGGATTGTCCTTAAAAGTTGTTTAATAACTTTTAGTCATTACTAGTTCTGGTCCCTTTTCCCTCTCAATGCCCTAGGCATTTGGAAAATTAGAACAGGTGAATATTACAGCATATGCAATCGATCATATACCCAAAGCATATGGAACATGATTCATAATGCCTTACATAAAGACATGATACATGACTAGTCTTTTCCTATAATATTTCCATATATAGAATTTCCAATGTTGAAATATTTCAACATGGTATTCATATATCCATGACTAAGTTTGATTAATACTTCAATCTAAACTTTTAGATTCAAAATAAAGTATAAGTATCCTCTCATTTATTATAGCGAAACAACTTTTTGAAATTTTGCAACTTTGCAAATTCTTAACGTTTTTTTCCTATAACCAGTATTACTAACTTGCAATACTTTGCATAATAAGCATGCTCCCACTATCATGATAATTATATTCTTACTAGCATAACACTTATGCTCCCACTAGCTTTTACATGTATCCCGAAATCAGTTGGACTTCAAGAAATCAATACGTATTGACTTTCTTACCAAAGTTCAGATTTCTGATACGAGATGCTTCGATAAGCCTTTATCTAAGCTGATACACCTTTTAATAGAAAGCTCATATGTGTGTCTAAACTATTTCAGAACTTACATCAATAAGTTCTGAATGTTCAACCTATTTGTCATTTCTCACAATTCAAACTATGAAGAGGGATGTCGTAATCATAATCGAATTTGAGAACGCAATTAACACAACTGCTATCTCCTCAAAATATTCTTAGTGAAAGTGTTTCCTCATAATCATTTTCATGAATTGGGGAGAAACCTTATGTCACTTATATTTTATGGTATATATGTTACTATCCATGTGAAACTGTCAATTCCAACCGTTGTCATTAGATAAGGTCTATAGCAGATCCAAACTCATATGGACTGAACTTGTTCAATCTTAATTTCTTGCCACTTGGTAGCATAAGGGCCTACCATGTATTCCAAGTTGTTAAGCAGATCACCCTTACTGATTAATGAACTTTCACTGATCAAGGTGTTTTGACTTATGCAAGCAATTGAGAACTCATATTACTCAAATGCATAGTCCTCTCACTTTGTCCGTCGGTCTGAGGATGGTAGGCTGTGCTCATGTCCAGCCTTGTTCCTAGGGAATGTTGTAGTGATTGCCAAAATCTTGAGGTGAACCTACTATCTCTATCGGAGATAATGGACATAGGTATACCATGTAGCCGTACGATTTCCCTAATGTATGTTCGCGTAAGTTTCTCCATCTTGTAGGTTTCTTTGATAGGCGGGAAGTGTGCAGACTTGGTCAATCTATCAACGATGACCCATATGGTGTCAAGTCCACCCGTTGTCTTGGGCAACTTGGTTATGAAATCCATAGTGATCCGCTCCTACTTCCATTCCGGGATCTCTGGTTGTTGCAATAAACCAAAGGGCTTCTGGTACTCGACCTTAACCTTTGCGCAAGTAAGGCATTTACTTACGAAGGTAGCAAGACCTTAACCAGAGGGCTTCTGCTTTCATATTAGGCCACCAGTATAGCTTTTTAAGATCCAGATACATCTTATCTGAACCTGGGTGGACGGAATACCGAGTGTTGTGCGCCTCGGTCATGACCAAGTCTCGGAAACCACCGTTTTTCAGTGTCCAGATCCGGTTCATGAAATATAAGGCTCCGTCACCCTTGGCTTCTAAATTCTTGTCCATTCCTCTAAGGGATTCATTCGTCACATTTTCAGGTTTCATGGCTTCAAGTTGAGCCTCCTGAATTTGCTTAGACAAGTGTGAATGGATGGTTATTGACAATGACTTGACTTTGCGACCAGAATATTCCTTCCGACTTAGGGCGTCTGCTACTACGTTGGCTTTACCCGGATGATAACGAATATCGCATTCGTAATCACTGAGTAGCTCGACCCACCGTCGTTGTCTCATGTTGAGCTCCTTTTGATCGAAAATGTGTTGTAAACTCTTGTGGTCGGTAAAGATAGTGCTCTTCGTTCCATACAAGTAATGTCTCCAGATCTTCAGAGCAAACACCACTGCTCCTAGTTCAAGATCGTGGGTCGTGTAGTTAACCTCGTGTGTCTTCAACTGTCTTGAGGCGTAGGCGATGACCCTACCTCGCTGCATCAGGACACATCCGAGCCCTTGATTTGATGCATCGCAATAGACTACGAAGTCTTCTATTCCTTCGGGAAGGGATAGTATTGGTGCGGTGCACAAGGCTCGTTTGAGCGTTTGGAACGCTCTTTCTTGTTTCTCTTCCCAGTCAAAGGCCACGCCTTTCTGGGTTAGGGTTGTAAGAGGTTTCGCTATTCGAGAGAAGTTCTGAATGAATCTGCGGTAGTAGCCAGCGAGACCTAGAAATTGACGAATTTCTGTAGGCGTCTTAGGTGCTGACCAGTTCTCAATGGCTTTAATTTTGGATGGGTCCACGTGGATTCCCTCTTCGCTTACCACGTGTCCTAAGAATTCGACTCTCCGGATCCAAAATTCACATTTCGAGAACTTCGCATAAAGCTTCTCTTTTCGTAATGTCTCTAGAACTTGTCGCAGGTGATCGCCATGCTCTTTCTTACTTCGGGAGTAGATCAGGATGTCTTCAATGAAAACGATGACGAACTAATCCAAGTAAGGTCGGCATACTCTATTCATCAGATCCATGAAGACTGCGGGCGCATTGGTCAATCCGAATGGCATCACCACGAACTCGTAATGTCCGTAACGAGTTCGGAAGGTTGTCTTCGGCACATCCTCCTCTAGCACTCGTAACTAGTGATATCCGGATCTCAGATCAATCTTAGAAAAATAGGTTGCCCCTTGCAGTTGGTCGAATAGATCATCTATGCGAGGCAGAGGGTAACGATTCTTGACCGTCAGTTTGTTGAGTTCTCTGTAGTCAATACACATACGGAATGATCCGTCTTTCTTCTTAACGAACAAGACCGGTGCTCCCCAAGGTGAGAAACTCGGTCTTATAAAGCCCTTGCTGAGCAGTTCGTTAAGTTGACCAGAGAGTTCCTGCATCTCAGCTGGTGCTAAGCAGTAGGGCGACTTGGCTACTGGGGTAGCTCCTGGGACTAAGTCGATTCTGAACTCGACCTGTCGTTGCGGAGGTAACCAGGGTAGTTCTTCTGGGAAAATGTCGGGGAAGTCGCTCACTACAGGGATGTTCTTTAGTTATTTCGTTTCGAGGCTCCTGTCGACGACGTGAGCAAGGAATGCATGGTATTCCTTACGCAGATATTTTTGTGCTTGAATACTTGATATGATGCGAAGACTTGCACCGGGTTTGTCGCCGTAGACTATAAGAGTTTCGTTAGACGGAAAGTTTAGATGGACTGCTTTCTCGTAGCACATGATGTCGGCACGATGAAGGCTTAACCAATCCATGCCAATGATAACGTCGAAACTTTTTATTGAGATTGGCATGAGGTCGATTGGGAATGAACGGTTATCTAGAGTTAGGGTACAACCTAAGTATATGTTACTCGTACTTTCAGTTTTTCCATTAGCCATTTCTACTGTGAATAGTTCTTTGAGTGCGTGCGGTGGTTGATTAAGCATGCGAGCAAACTTATGGTTTACGAAGCTTCGCTCCGCTCCACTATCGAACAGAATGCATGCATAGGAGTTATCGAGGAGGAACGTACCAGTCACCACTGTCGGGTCAGCAACTGCTTCCCCGTGGCCTATAGCTAGTACCCTCCCTGCTCCTCCAGCATTCCTCGCTTTGGGGCAGTCCCTCTTAAAGTGGCCTGCTTCGCCACATCCATAGCAGGTTGGGCTCGCGCCAGAGCCAGGGACTTGGTTGATAGGTTGTGCCGGGAACTTACAGAAACGGACGGTGTGTCATTTCCTGTTGCAGTTAGAGCACTGCATTTCACGGCAGGGGCCGTTGTGGTGGTAGTTGCATTTGTTGCACTTGGGCGAACTTCCAGCATACCGACTCACCGGAGCAGTAGTAGGGGTTATTGCGGCATGAATTGCCACCATTTGCTGCTTTTTGGCAGCCTGCTGCTTTTTCTTTTCATCCCAGAATTTCCGCTTAGAATCAGCGGGTTTGGAGGGTTCCAAGATGGCTAGGGTGGTTGTGGTTGCAGGGGTTTTGACTCCATGGTCAATGAGTCGTTGTGCCAATCGTTTGGCACTGTCGAAGGTAGCGGGGTTTGATGCTAGAACATTCCCCTGATACGGAGGCACTAGCCCCCATATGTACCTCTCGATCTTCTTCCCCTCGGTGGGAACCATATTGGGGCAGAGGACCACCAGCTCGCTGAATCGGGCAGTATAAGCGACCACGTTGGTGCCCTTCATCGTCAGGTTCCAAAGTTCCTGCTCCAGTTTCTGGATCTCTCCCCTCGGGCAGTATTCCTCAGTCATGAGGTCTTTCATTGATTCCCAGCCTATGTCGTTGGCTACAACGAGAGTTAGTGCCTTAACATGGCCGTTCCACCATGTCAGGGCCTTTCCTTCAAAGGTGCATGCGGCGTACTTGACTTTACTCGCCGCAGGGCATGAACAGATTTCGAAGACTGATTCAGTCTTCTCGAGCCATTGCGAGAGGGCAATGACTCCGCTGGTGCCGTAAAAAGGCTTCGGTTTGCAAATTGTGAAATCCTTGTATGATCACTCTCTCGAGCGCACAGGGGTTTCAACCGGGGTTGATTCCACAGGGGTTCCACCTCTGCTGGCATCAGAAGAGTGATACTGAGCCATGACAGTTGCCACTGCTGCAGCTACGGCAACATTCAGGGCTACAATATCGATGACCGGAGGCGGAGGAGGTGGTGGTGCAGGATTATTCCTGGGAGATTTGCGAGGAGGCATCTTTCAGCTATAAGTTTATAAAGATAAGAAAAAAAATGGTAAGAATCAATTTGTAAGCAACGTGAGAGTGACACATGGACTAACTAACCATAGCCCAACAGTTGAAAGAGTGTTTGAAATCACAATAAGAAATATTAGTAGGAAAGCACAAGTGTATAGATTTTCCCACAGATAGATAGATCTCAATAATACTGGTATTACTGATGTAATAAGTTCAGGGAAAAATCAACCTAACAGTAGGTCTTACATCATACCATATAGAAAAGTTTGACAGTTCTTAGATTCCTAATTTGAGTACTGAAAGTTAGGAATATTTTACAGACAAGTGCTACTTAGAGCACAGATGTTAAAGGCTATTCTTTAATCAAAAGACAGAGATGCACTAGACATCGTCTAACGGCGATGGGAATTCCCCGGGCGAGCCCTGAGGTCGGACACTTGACGGAACACCTCTTGAAGGTGTCGATCCTGAGCCTTCTGACGAGCTCGAAGTTCCAAGATTTCAGCTCGTGAGGCAGCCAACTGCTGCTGTAGGGTTTCATTTGTTCTCCGGGTTCGTTCCATGTCTTCTTCAAGACGGCGGATGCGGACTGTGTTGACACCTGAGTTGACATCAATCTCCATGACTCGGTCGATGGCTGCTCGGCCTTGCTCGACATTACGAGCTATTCTGCGGATAAAGACAGGCAGAGCTCGGTCAGCAGAGCCACCATCGCTGACGTTGTAAAAGCTTCGGTCCCCAAAGTATGGTAAGGGTTGAACCTGCTCATCACTCAAGCGATTCAAGTTGTTTGCCCACAAGGGAGTAGGACCTGGAAAAGCTGGTCGAGGGTTGTTGTTCGGGGCTTAACCTACGGGCGATAGGTTGTTGATTTCAGGCTCGGAGTCGGATCCATCAGAAAAGCCTTCTGCGAGGTGATCATCCAAAGGGATTGGATGCTCAATTTCGGGCTCTTCATCGATCCACCCGGCATTGCCTTCATTTGGAAAGTACGGGTCGCCGTGATGGAATCTAGCCATTAGATATACGCGAGAAGAGAGGTATAAGAATGTAGTATACGTGTAACTAGTAGAACAAAATACACCTATATTATTTTTAGTTTAAGTTCTACTGATCTTCTTTGTAGTATTGTTGGTAAGTTTTTAGACTTGTTAACCTATCACAACCATTCTAGGGCATATGCTAATCACTCCTAGGACCAGCATAGTTGATCAGGCTATGCCATTCCCAGGACTGACCATACATCCCCGAGCTCACTTGTGATATTTAACAATCGTAATACTTTTGTTCTTGTCATTGTGACACTGGTTTTAATATGAATGCAGACTAGTATACTTAATTAAATATTTTAATATTTAAAGTATAGACTCTTGGTCAGAGTTTAATCCCTAATGGGTTTATAGTTTAGTATATCTTTTATGGGTTGATATACTTGATTCACTATAAACAATGCTCTGATACCAATCTGTCACACCCCAAAACCAAGAACGGCGGAAACGTTCTGGGGCGGAGGACGTCATGTAAAGTATCACAACACAGTAAATGTAAATAAGCAAACAATATCATCCATTGCATTAAATATATATAATTTTAATACAAGCATGTTCTGTACAGTTTTAGACACCAAAAATATAACGTAAATCAAAATAATAATATGATGAGTCTTGAATGCGCTCCATCATCTCAAAAGCTGGCATCGGTACCTGTCTACTGATGACCTGAGAATACAAGTTATTTTGAAAGAGTTTATCAGCATTAAGCTGGTGAGTTCATAAGTATTTTAATGTCGGTGTCTGTTATCAAAAACGTTTGAACATGTCTCAAGTATAAGTTCGTGAAATGTATGTAAGTGTTTGTAAAAGTTTGAATCTCTCAGAAAAACCTATATTTTCTAATAAAGTAGCCTTCTACCAAGGCTTTAACTATTTTGTATGTTCGTTTGTTGTAAAAGTGTGTAATTTCCCAAGTGCAACTATCTTTTAACAAAATATAGTTTGTACATTAAAGTTCAAGTGGGGTTATCACTAAAAATATGTAATGGGTAAATCTTTGTAGTACTGTAGCTTAGTTTTATAGTAACTACTGTTGTACTAACTACCTTAAACCGGATTTATATTAAGGTATAATGTGATAATTGCACCATACTATCGACTGATAACAACGACATAAAGAACGGTCGTAATAACGGAATGACGTTTGGCACCCGCAGACCTGCAGGTCCGGCTGTAGCTAGCAGCAAGGTGTAGGATAGTCAATCCAGTATAGATCTATACGCAAACTCAACGCTCTCCCTCCAAGAGAATTCTGGCTGCAACTCGGGCCATGACATTTAAGGCATGCTCCAATACAGTGGATCACAATTGTCAATGTATTAATATAAGGGTAATGTTTCTCGTTCTAGTATAGTTGTATATGTTCTCATAGTATAGTTGTATATGTTCTCATGAATGAACTGACTCATTGATCTAGCAGTTGTAATAGTATGATCCTGTGTTACCCTGATGGTAACTTACTAATGGTGTGTCTAGTACGTATGAATATGGAAGTACTTTTATGTATATATATGTATATTTGATATATAATTAATATTGAAACGACCTTCGGATGGTCACCCGAAATTCCACCAGACCACATCCAAATCGAGGAAAAGGAAATAGGGCAGGTGGATTTCCTAAGCCCTTTAAACATTATTTATACATCTATACATATATGGTCATGCAATTTATAAGTAGTAAAACAAAGTTTAAATTAAAAGCATTTGATAAGTAAAAGAGTTTGTAAAACATTTTGAAGTAAAACAGTTTGATAAACAGTTTGAACAGTGATAAAATCATTGGTTTCCTAGTTATTAATCACATGTGATTAATGCAATCACATGCGATTCAAGAAATAACTATAAGTATTTAACTTGTATCCCCCCCCCCCCATAAAGTATTTAAACATTTAAAATCATATCAAAGGTTGGTTTAAGGGGGTATGAACTCACCTGAAAGTTTGAAGATAGCGAGATGGAAAAACGGGCAGAGTTTCGTCTCGGTAAACGGATTTTTCTCGGGATTCTCGGGAATCTCGGGAGTAAAATCGACCCTCGGGACTTAAGCAAAAAGACCAGAGCTTCGGGTTTGAACGGACACGGAAATCGAGGCCAGATCGTGAGAGAAAAAGAGAGAATGAGCAAAATTTTCGGAAAGCCTCGCATTCTATTTACGCAGCGCGTACGCGTACGTCATGCATGAGCGAGTCCTCGACTGCCTCGGCTTCGGATGGGACGGATCGGATGGGACGGGTCGAACCGGGCGGGTCGGATGGGGCGGGTCGGAAGCTTCGCATAAGGGGACGTGGACGATCTGAGGCCCTTGATCTGAGTACGCGGGGCGTACGAAGGTACGCAGGGCGTACTCCGGTCCTATCCGATGACTCCCCTTCGAATAATACCGGGAGTTTATAATTAAATTTATATTTATTTTAAATAAACTTCTAAAATTCATATCTCCTTCATACGAACTCCGTTTTTGACGTTCTTTATATCCACGCGAAGGTGAGACTAAGATCTACAACTTTCCTTTAGATTCCGTTGGCAAATTATGAAGTTAATTTTATTATTTATTTAATAAAATGACGTGATTAAGGAATTTCTTCAAAAATTCATAACTTCTTTACCCGACGTCCGTTTTGGACGTTCTTTTTATGTACGCTCACGGTTTGAGGTTATCTATAACTTTCATTTAGATACTTAAGGCTAAAAACTACTGTATTGAAATTTCGCGTTTTTCATTTAATCGTTGTTGCCGGTTTTGCCAAGAATCTTCGGTTGGTCATAACTTCTTCGTTATAACTCGGATTTTAGGGTTCTTTATATGTACGAAAACCTTGATACGATTCCTACTACTTTATTTAACCCAAATAAGATTTTAGGAAAGTTATATTTTGACCTAGATTTGATTGGTTTTACATTACATTGTCTCGAAATATCGGGTTGTCACATGTGCGAGAGCAAGAAAAATTTTCTTTCATGATGTGTTACAAACCGTCTTAGGACATGTCACTCAAGACATGATCTTGGAGTATAACTTAAAGACTTGACTTTGGAACGAAGTATGATTCACCTTTTTTTATTTAACCATTTCAACAATTCCTGATTCCTATTCTTAGCCATACAAATGTACTAAGGTGTCCTTAGAGGATGAATTGTGATATGGTTCTATAATCATTAAGATAATCATAAAACACGACACTAGAGTGCTCTCATTTCCTTCCAGATTGGAGAAACTTTTATCTTTCTGCCTAATTAATTCTTCTTATTCGTTCTGCAATATATTGAAACTTTTTCAATGATTCAGAATTACACTTAAACTTGTAAGCATAATCATATCCACTAAGCTTTTAGTAAATCATGACGAATAGTCTTATCTTTATTTGTGGTGGACACAACAGTGTGTACTAGACCCCCTAGTCCATCACTTGACTCACCATTGTATGTGAACAGGGAATTAGTTTTAATTTCCCAAAGATAAAGGTTCTCATTCATCATACAATACAAGTTGGATGATTCCAAATTTCTGTCCAATTGAAACTTGGTTGATGAGAATCTTTCCTTATTTGGTAAATTTCTGACACTACCACAAATAAAAGAATCATATCCATATTGCTAAAAATAGAAACACACAAACATCAATTTTCACAAATGCCATTGCAAGGAAATATAAAATACGATAAAATCAAAATTTTCTTTATTTATAAAATGCAGAAAACCTTTCCTTACAATGCAAGTACATATGAAAACTATGTTTCTAAATATTCCTAAGCAATCTATCATAACTCCTAAGCAACAGCTCAAAATTCTGATCAACGAATCATGCGATCAAAATCCATCTCTTCACAATCAGACTCGGCATGCTCTTTCTTTAAGCTTCCTTTCTCTTCTTCGATCCTTCAAAACATCAAAATGTAATCTTATCACATCATGTATTAAGAATCTAGAAATAGGAACTTAACAGAGTTAGATAGTGGACTTACCTGAAGCAGAGTCAAACACTTTGACTTTACCATACTTGTGATCCTTCAGGTATATACGACAGCTTCACATTCAATGCCCCTTCTCTTGGCAATAGAAACAAACAGACTCTTTCGGAATGGCACATGCGACAATCTCAGACTTAGCATTTCTCTTTTCCATTTGGTCAAACGGTTTGATCTTGGCTGATCCCATTCCATTGGGAAGTGAAGACTTTTCTAGACTTCTAATGTTGCCATTGTTAATGTCCATGGAGGTTTGGGAAGTAAATCTTCCAATCAAATCTGCTTTACCAGTGCGTCAAATCATTTCAGATTCAACACCAATTAGAAAATAAGTAAGATTGATAAGGATCACGTCGTGGTCTGTCATATAGTAATCTTTAATGAACTCACTATATGACTTAGGAAGTGATTCCAAGTCAATAGCCAACTTTCTCGACACAACAACTCCTAACATTCTCAGCTTGTCAATGTGTGACTTCATTTCCAAGACATGTGCACACACAGACCTTCCATCTTCATGTTTTCTTGCCAATAGGGCTTAAGTGACCTTGAACTTTTCAAGTCGACGAACATGTGGGTCAAGGAGAATTATTGGAGGAGGTGGAGGAAGTGAAGTATGATATTGTGGAATATCATCTTCATTTGGAAAGCTTTTTCCAAAGGATTCGTGAAGACCATAGTTTTCAGAACTAGACATATACAAGGGAGAAATTCAAGTTTAGTTGATTTAGTTCCTTAATATAACACCCAAAATGAAATATTAAGGCTAGGACCCAACACAATATTCTACAATTCAGAAGAGGGATGTCGTAATCCAATTGTAAAATATTTGAAAGTAGGTAAATGACGATTTACCAATTTCCACCATGAAAAACGAAAAAGAGCATTAGGTTTTAAATGAATTGAAATTCCTAGATTCTTTGAGATTCATTGAACTTTTTCAATGGCATGTTTAATCTCGATTATGCCCTTCAAGTTTGTGACTGGGATGCCGAGGATCACAAACAAGGTGTGAATAACCATGCAAATTAGCTTGGTACTCTCAAAATCATTTATCACCTAATTATTGTGTCGGTTAACCACACACGCTCCATTGATCTATGACAAACTATGAGCTACCCATTGTCATCCTTCATTTGTCCCATATTAGTGTGCCGATTAACCACACACGCTCCACTAACGATTAATAAGTTGCAATGTGCAATTTCATGGGTTAGCATCAAATTCACACTTTTCCTAAGTAACTAAGATTGGGAATTTATAAGGGTTTAGTTACTTTATGTTTCATTATACTTTTAATGAGGATTTATATGTCCTATCAAACACGTTCCGCTAATGACCCTCCATTGGTCAAGGGTGCGGTGGGTAAGAGTGGATACCCAATGGCGATCATTTTATAGGTTGCTTCCTTAAACAAGCCTTATAGACCAGCTTCGTGAATGAGGCCTACTTATGGTAAGACTGACTTTTTACTTATACATATATAATATATTAAACTTTTAATTTTATATAGTATAATGGTGTATTTTAAACATTTAAAATACTTGGTGGTTTAATCTATTAATAAATTATACACTTAATTTAATTAACTTTAAACCATATGATTATGGATTTATTATTTCTCTTTTCATTAAACACTTTAATCAATTTAATAAAGTCCATAAGGTGTAATTGAACTATTCAAAGCATCAAGGTTATAAAAATTCAAAATTAAAAACTATTTAATTAATTTTTAAGTTATGAACCCTTTTGAAACCTTTCAATTACTAGATGTTTTAGAATTTAATATTTCAAATTCAAACCTTTTAATTAAACTTTTCTGTAACGTCTGTAGATCCGAGCTAGTCAATTTGGAGATAATAAGGGTCGAAAACGACTTTTCGGCAAAATATTATTTAGAATAAATAATCTTAACCAATTTGTAGGATACTTTACAAGGTTTTCGTACATATAAAGAACGCCGAACGAAGAAGTTATGACTCGTCGAAGTTTCGCGACGGAACCGGCACGACACCGGGAGACGTAAATAGTGAATTTTTTAGAAAGGACTGTTTAGCCTTAGTGAACTAAACAAAATTTGTAGTATTCGTTAAACCGAGAACGTACAAAAAAAGAACGCCCAAATCTGACTTCGTATGAGGAAGTTATAAATTTTCTAAGATTTGGCTTAGCAGTGCACAGTCTGAAACTCGAATTTTAGATGGAACGGTTTGTGGCCTATGCGACCTAAATGAGAATTGAATATCTCATTAATAGGAACTCAACGGTAAAAAGACAGACGAAAACAGAGTCTGTATGTAGAAGTTATGAATTTTACGCGGATATTTAACAGTATAATCTCCTCGTACTGTTAAATTTAAGATCGGTCAAGAATTAGCCGATGGAGTCAAAATGAAGTTGTATATATTAGTTTTACCTACGCGTGGATATAAAGAACGTCAAAAAAAAAGATCGTATGTGAAAGTTACGGATTTTAGAAGTCGGAAGTGTGCTATGCGAAAATGGGTGATGTGGCACAATCTTGGCCATTGCTTTCTCCCCAAGTCTTGCCACTAGATGGTGACATGTGGCACCAAGTTCAGCCATTTTTCACCCTATAAATAGAACCTCTCTCACCCTCATTTTCTTTACACCTTTCCCATTCTTTCTTCTCTTTACTCTCTCTAGAACCTCTCTCTAGCCCCGAAACCCCCCGAAAAGCCTAGGGAACCTCCCTAGCACGAGGCGGAAGTGATGGGTTTTGATCATTCTAACACTTCCTAAGTGTGCATGCAACCCTAATAACCTTGGATCTATGTTTGTCTAATTATCATGCAAAGTTGAATTCCAAGGTTATATTCCTATCTAGCATACACGGGGAACAATTTTTAACTTGAATGAAAGATAGAATAACTTACCTTGTTGTTGCTTATGTTCCTTGAAAACCTGTGAGCCTAGCACCCCAAGTGTGATGCCTCAAATGCTTCACACAACACCAAATGCTCTTGGAAAGACTTTTGAGAGAATACACGCTTCTTAAAATCGGCCTAGCCCTCTTGTTTCATATATGTAGCCAATTTTGGTGGAGTATGAGACTCTTATATAGTGTTGACACATCTAGGGTTACACCATGTAAACCCTAATGTGTCATGAATCTTTATTTCCATGACCCATGGGCTGTAACTCCCATGGAGCATCCTATGGGTGGAACCCAACTTGATAACCCATGGAGCCTCTTAGCCCACTATACAAGATATGGATTATTTACATAATCAACCCATATATTTAATTAGTTATCTTTTGATCACTTAATTAATTCTAATTATTCTTGACCAAACTAATTAAATAATATTATTAATATATTAGAACTTATAATATATTAATAATCTCCAAGTGTTATTTCTCTCATTTAGTCTATCCAATTGCATGGTGCCATGCAACCCAAATGGACCATGCCGGGTCGGGTCAAGTACTGACCAGAAATAGTTATGGACTTAGACACCTTATCCAACAGTCTCCCACTTGGATAAGTCTAATAACTATAACTCTAGTACTTCAGGAACCGACCGACAATCGTAGCTCTTTCAAGGTCTCTCGGAACTAAGAAGATGATGATACGCCATTTATGATAAGTGATCATATAATCCTTTGTTCTAGATATCAGCCGGACAAATACATGGAACAATGTCTTACTTATTGTCCAACAGTTTGTTTCCCGATTTCCGATTTGTTTGACAAAGAACTTAATTGAAAACATCAACTTAGTTCTGACCGGGCCTGGTACATAGGTCAAAACAAAATCATTGAGGGGCCCATATATCAGCTTCTAATCCAAGAAGGAACAAATAAACTTCGACTCATATGTTTGTTCTACCACTCATTGAATTATACACAAAAGCACGTTTTATAACATCGAGTTACCAATGCGTTTTCGTACAATCAATGCATAATCAACTCGTAAGTAACAAATCATATCTCTAGGTTTGAAGACTTATATGATATTACTGTCTCACGATCACTCGAGATAAATTCCATGAAGTGGTTCCAGTGAGCGTGGGTTGAGTCCAATGCTCAGAACTTATGAACACTCATGATTGTTGTAGCCATGTCCAACACCTTAGACCTCTGCAACCAATCATGACAGTCTTGATTCATACCTACTTCTGACATATGACTGACTGTGGAGGTTTGAATAATATGATATACCAAACATAATTATTCTGGAAGTCAAAACATGCAAAAGAAATATAGTCAAAACATGACAAGAGATAGCAACACTTTACTCATAAATAAAACACCTTTTATTCATCATCTAATGTCAATTACACTTTACAAATTTCGAGGTTATCTAACTACTAAATCTAATATCATCCTTCAGCCCTATGCTCCGAGCATGCTGGAGATGCTTAACCCGATTCAATCCCTTCGTGAGGGGATCTGCTGGATTCTCATCCGATGATACCCTCTTCGCCACGAGGAGTCCTTCTTCTATTCGATGTCTGATAAAATGGTATTTTCTGTCGATGTGTCTGGATCTCCCGTGATCCCTTGGTTCCTTGGCTAAGGCAACAGCGCTTTCACTATCACCGAAAATTTCCATTGGCTCTTTAATAGCTGGTACAACTCCAAGGTCTCCAATGAAGTTCTTCAGCCATATCGCCTCCTTTGCTGCCTCGCTAGCTGCAATATACTATGATTCACAAGTTGAATCAGCCACTGTCTCTTGCTTGGAACTCTTCCAAGAAATTGCTCCTCCATTTAGGGTAAAGACCCAACCTGACTGAGAGAGGAAATCATCCCTATCAGTCTGAAAGCTAGCATCACTATACCCTACAACCCTCAAGTCATCACTCCCACCAAGGGTAAGGACCCAGTCCTTAGTCCTCCGTAGGTACTTGAGGATATTCTTTACCGCAGTCTAGTGTGCCTTGCCAGGGTTCCCCTGATACTTGCTAACCATGCTCAGGGAAAAGGCTACATCAGGTCGAGTACACGTCATAGCATACATGATCGATCCTACAGCCGAAGCATAAGGTATTCAACTCATTTCTGCTATCTCAGCCTCAGTGCTAGGGCTTTGTGTCTTACTCAATCAGGCGTTACTCTGGATGGGTAACTCTCCTTTCTTGGAGTCCTGCATGCTGAATCTCTTCACCACCTTATCCAAGTAGGTACTCTGACTAAGTCCAATTAGTCTTTTACTCCGGTCTCTCAAGATCATTATCCCTAGAATATAGGCAGCTTCTCCTAGGTCCTTCATAGAGAAACACTTCCTAAGCCAGGACTTAACTTCCTACAGAGTTGGGATGTCATTTCCTATGAGTAGTATGTCATCCACATACAATACCAAAAAGCTAACTATACTCCCACTAGCCTTGACATATACACAAGATTCATCTTCACCCCTAGAAAAGCCAAATTCCTTGACTTTCTCATCAAAGCAAAGATTCCATCTGCGAGGTGCTTGCTTTAACCCATAAATGGATTTTTCAAGCTTACACACTCTATTAGGGTACTCCGTACTAACAAAACCTTCTGGCCGACTCATGTAGACATCCTCAGCCAACATTCCATTAAGGAAAGTGGTTTTGACATCCATTTGCCATATTTCATAGTCATGAAATGCAGCTATGGCTAACAGGACCCTAATAGACTTAATCTTGGCCACTGGAGAAAAAGTCTCATCATAATCAACTCCTGGAGTTTGTGAGAAACCCTTTGCAACAAGCCGTGCCTTATAAGTGTGTACTTTACCATCCATGTTGGTCTTCTTCTTGAAGATCCATTTGCACCCTACTGTCTTACGACCTGGTACATTCTCAACCAAGTTCCAAACTTGATTGTCATACATGGACTGTATCTCGATGTCCATTGCCTCTTTCCACTTGGCTGACTCAGGGCCTGCCATGGCTTCCGCGTAACTGTTAGGTTTATCCAGACCTATCAGTGTCTCATCATTGATAAGTGTATCACCTTCAGCAGTAATATGGAATCCATAGTAATGCTCAGGTGCATTCCTAACCCTTGTGGAACGCCTCAGAGGTACAGACTTGTCAATTGGCTCCACAGGAGTTTCCTCCTTAAGTTGAGTGCTAGGGTTTGAAGTTCCTTCACCGCTTGACTCTTGAATTTCTTCAAGATCAACTTGCCTCCCACTGTTTCCTTGGCTTATGAACTCTCTCTCTCTCTCTCTCTAAAGAAAGCCCTCCTAGCTACAAAGACCACATTTTCACTAGGTCTGTAGAAGAGGTAACCAAAGGATTGTTGTGGGTAGCCGATGAAAATACACCTCTTGCTTCGAGGTTCGAGCTTATCATGAGTCTCGCATCTCACGAAAGCCTCACAACCCTAAATCTTGATGTGGTCTAGTTTGGGTACTTTACCTGTCCACATCTCATGAGGAGTTTTGGCAACTTTCTTTGTAGGGACTAGATTAAGGATATGGGCGACAGTCTCTAAGACATACCCCCAAAATGATATTGGTAGCGAAGCTCGACTCATCATGGAACGAACTATATCCAAAAAGGTTCGATTACGCCTCTCAGCTACACCATTCAACTGCGGTGTCCTAGGAGGAGTCAATTGTGAGACAATCCCACATTCCCTAAGATAGTCAAGGAACTCTGAACTAAGATACTCACCACCTCGATCGGATCGAAGCATCTTAATGTTCATGCCCAATTGATTCTCGACTTCCTGTTTAAACTCTTTAAACCTTTCAAAAGTCTCTGACTTATGCTTGATTAAGTAGACATATCCATATCTACTGTAATCATCCGTAAAAGTCACATAATAACGATTAGCATCCCTTGTGGCATGTTTGAAGGGTCCACACACATTCGTATGTACAAGATTTAACAAACCTTCACCCCTCTCACATGAACCAGTGAAGGGTGACTTTGTCATTTTTCCAAGTAAGCATGATTCGTAAATATCATATGACTTTAGGTCAAATGACTCCAAGACTCCATCCTTTTGGAGTTGGCCTATGCGTTTCTTGCTTATATGTCCAAGACGACGATGCCATAATGATGCTTTATCCAAGTTATTATTAACAGAATCAATACACAATACATTATTTCCTAGGTTATCAACCACAGATACTGTTTCATACACGCCATCACAAGGTAATGCTTTAAAATAAAGAACATTATTAAAGAAAGCATTAATCGAACCAACTTCATTATCAAATGAAAAGGTGAAACCTTGTTTATACAATGCATGAAAGGAAATAATATTTCTTGCCATTTCTGGCGAATAACAACACTTATTCAAATCTAAACTAAACCCACTACTTAGCGATAAAGTATAAACTACAATCTTGGTGACAGGTAAAGCTTTCATATTCCCCATGATTAAGTTTATTCTTCCTTGCTCCACGTTCTCACTTCTTCTTAGTCCCTGCAAATCAGAACAGATATGAATACTACAACCGGTATCAAGGGCCCAAGAGTTAGAATGGGGTGAGTTATTAGATAAGATAGTGTAAATACCTGCATGGTTGGGTTTAACTTTCCCATCCTTCACATCTTGTTGGTACTTTGGGCAGTTTCGCTTCCAATGTGATTTTTCATGTCAATAGAAGCATTCAGCCTCTTTTGGGTCAGAAGAAAGAGTGACGAAACCTTTCTTGGTTCCACTTGAAGAAGAGCCATCAAGGGTCCTAGCCTTGGTACCCTTCGAAGAGCTCTTTCTCTTCTTCCCTCGACTTTTCTCGATTGCCAAAACCGGAGCGGAGTTTGGAGTAGGAGTGTTAACAACCGACTTCCCCTTAAGACCTGTTTATGTGGTCTTGAGAAGACCCTGAACTTTGCTGAGTGTGACCTCTTCCTTATTCATGTGATATATCATGCGGAATTGATCATAGCACGATGGTAAGGAGTGCAAAATGATATCTATTGCAAGCTCCTCAGGGAAGTTCACATTAAGCTTCAGCAACCGATCCACATACCTTTGCATTTTCTGCATGTGGCTCGTGACGGATTCCCCGTCCTTCATCATGGTTGTTATCATGGAGCACATGATTTCATACCTCTCTTGTCGTGCACTTTGATGGTATCTTTCCATCAGATCTTGGTGCATTTCAAAAGGGTAGAAGTCCTCATAGGACTTTTGGCGTTCCGCTGTCATCGTGGCCATCATGATGCATGCCACTTTGGTAGCATCCCTTTCATGTGCCTAAAAGTCAGCGATCTCCTGGGGAGTTGCAGTGGTCTCATCAATCTCCTTAAGCTCCTTGTCGAGGACATATTCTTTGTCCTCGTAGCGGGTAATCGTCCTGATGTTTCCGATCCACTCATTAAAGTTGGATCCATCAAAAGTGACTTTCCCACACAAGTTCATAAGGGTAATGTAGCCATTAGGATTAGAGCCAGAAGCAGCATTGTTTGAAGACATCTAAAGGAAGAGGACAAGATTAGTTTAGATATTAGGAGAGTCCTTAATAAAACACCCAAATGTAATATTAATGCTAGGATCCAATC
The DNA here is from genome assembly GCF_002870075.4 of Lactuca sativa. Lineage (NCBI taxonomy): Eukaryota > Viridiplantae > Streptophyta > Magnoliopsida > Asterales > Asteraceae > Lactuca > Lactuca sativa. The sequence continues at coordinate 160,169,676 of NC_056631.2, read as the reverse complement.
ACAATATATTATAACTTAAAAGAGGTATGTCGTAATCCAAGCTATAACATATTTGAAAGGTAGGTGAATGACGATTCACCAATTTCCACCACGAAAACCGAAATATTAAATATTAGGTTTTTGATTGGTTCTTAGAAATTCCTAGATTCTTTTGAGATTCAATGAACTTTTCAAAGGCATGTTTTAATCTCGAGTGTGCCCTCCAAGTTTTGTGACTGGGATACTGAGGATCACAAAACGAGGTGTGAAGTAACCATGCAAATCACTCGGTATCCTTAAAGTTTATCATTCAATCGATGTGCCGGTAAACCACACACGCTCCACCGATACTATGATAAACCTTAAGTCACCCTTTACCTACCTTGTTAAGTCCAAGTTAGTGTGTCGGTTAACCAAACATGCTCCACCAACGACTTAAACAAAGTGTAAAGTGTAATTTCATGGATTAGCACCTTATTCACATTTTTCCTAAAGTAACTAAGATTGGGAATTTAATAAAAGCATTTAGTTACTTTATAATATTTATCATACTTTTAAAGAGAATTTATAAGTCCTTGTCCTACCCGTTCGGCTAACGACCCTCCACCAGTCAAGCAAGCGGTGGGTGAGAGTGGACACCCATTAAGTTTCCATTTTATAGGCAACAACCTTATACCCACCTTATAGATCGGCTTCGTGAATGAGGCGTACTAGCGGTAAGACGACTTTGATCTTATACACACACACACACACACACACACACATATATATATATATATATATATATATATATATATATAATTTACTTATAATATTATAAGTATAAGGGTAGAATTTTAACTTTTAAAATTCTAAGGGTTGGAACTAAAGTTTTAACATGACTTTACTTGTTCCAAAACTTGAGGGCAAGTTTTGTAAACTTTCAAAACTTTTCATTTCTTGTAACTTATGAGTTTATTAGGGTATTAAAAATGAAGACTCTTCATTTTTATAACCCATGTGTTCTTTTAATGGTTTTAAAGCAAAGTGACTTTTGGTATTCCATAACTTGAGGACAAGTTATGGACTCCATTAAAACACATAATGATCAAGAATTAATCTACCACATAGGTTACAAACAATTCCTATGATCATCTAAACATCATAAGATCAAGAACATGAGCATGAACATTTTCGTGAATCAAAATTACACTTAAAACTTTGTAATTTTGATAACTTGTTGTTGTAAATGGATTAGCAAAGACATTACACCATCTAAAACAAGTTTTCAAGTACCAAAACAGTTAGGGTAATGTTTCTAGTCCATTTCCAGCAACTAAAGTCGAAAATTTGCATTATGTGGCTCCTACTCGCCGAGTACACGAACCTACTCGGCGAGTAGGATGAAGATACACATGAACTTGGGGAGTCCCCCCATGGACTCGGCGAGTTCATTAGGCAGATTGCACAAAATCGACTTTTTTCAACTATTTAGCACAAATAACAAACAAACAAGCCTAGGCTCTGATACCACTGATGATTTTGAGCATTCTAACACTTCCTAAGTGTGCATGCAACCCTAATAACCTTGGATCTATGTTTGTCTAATTATCATGCAAAGTTGAATTCCAAGGTTATATTCCTATCTAGCATACATGGGGAACAATTTTTAACTTGAATGAAAGATAGAATAACTTACCTTGTTGTTGCTTATGTTCCTTGAAAACTTGTGAGCCTAGCACCCCAAGTCTGATGCCTCAAATGCTTCACACAGCACCAAATGCTCTTGGAAAGACTTTTGAGAGAATACACACTTCTTAAAATCGGCCTAGCCCTCTTGTTTCATATATGTAGCCGATTTTGGTGGAGTATGAGACTCTTATATAGTGTTGACACATCTAGGGTTACACCATGTAAACCCTAATGTGTCATGACTCTTCATTTCCATGACCCATGGGTTTGTAACTCCCATGGAGCATCCATGGAGCATCCTATGGGTGGAATCCAACTTGATAACTCATGGATAGGGATGGCAAAAAGCCCCATACCTAATGGGGAACCCGAAACCCGCACCCGTTTTGACTGGGGAATCCCCAGGTTGACCGGGGATGGGGATGGGGATGGGGAATACCCGAATAAAAAAAAGTGGGGATGGGGATGGGGATACCCTTAATCCCCGACCCTAAACCCGCCCCCGATATATATTAATATATAAAAATAATACAGAACATATATTTATAGTATAGTTTATAAAACATAAAATTTGATCTAAGTAACCTAACTCATTAGTAATTAATTGGTTGAAATTATACTTTTTTCTTTTTTTTTAATCTAATTTAAACTCATGTATATATATATATATATATATATATATATATATATATATATATATATATATATATATATATATATATATTCTCTTTGGTTGATCTATTTTACCTTAAATATCAATCTGATATTTTTTTCTACTTGATTTTTCATATATGTATTTAAATTTGGTAGAAAAAATATTTATATTTTTTATGAAATTTATGGGTACTTATATATTTTATAAAATCTTTAAACTTATGCTGGTAAATTTGAAATATAGAGTTTTTTCTTATGTAAAAGTTTTCATGTTAAAAGAAATAAAGAAATCCTCGTTTCCCTGTTGGAGATCCCCAGTCCTCGTTGGGGGTGGGGATGGTGGTTTATTTATATTCCCCGATAGGGATGGGGATGGGGATTGGAATGAGGATTCGGTGATGGGGATGGGGATTGGGGTCCCCTGTGTTCCCCGCCCCTGTTGCCATCTATACCCATGGAGCCTCTTAGCCCACTATACAAGATATAGATGATTTACATAATCAACCCATATATTTAATTAGTTATCTTTTGATCACTTAATTAATTCTAAATTAATTCTTGACCAAACTAATTAAATAATATTATTAATATTTTAGAACTTATAATATATTAATAATCTCTAAGTGTTATTTCTCTCATTTAGTCTATCCAATTGCATGGTGCCATGCAACCCAAATGGACCATGTCGGGTCGGGTCAAATACTGACCATAAATAGTTATGAACTTAGACACCTTATCCAACAGGAAGCCCCGAAGTGCTCGACGGCTCTGAGAAGAAGAGATTTTCGACTCGGGAACACTGCTCCAAGCAAATCCCGATTTTCTATAAAAACCCGTTGTAAGTGAGCTACGCCTACGCTATTTTTAATATATCGTTTATTTAATTATAGTAGCGTTATTAGGAACTTATAATAAGTACTTGGGCTATTATTATGGGTTATATAAGTATTGTTTAATGTTTATATAATAGTAATAATAGCTAGACTATTAATTAGTCTCGGGGAATAATAGACTAAACTCTAGTGGTAATAATACTAGGTTTCGTCGAAGGAAATTATTTTTAAGAAGTGAAGCGATGTCTGAGTTCGGATTCACCACCTTTTCAAGTGAGTGCATAGTTACTCTCATCTTACACATAGATATGAAGTATTTTAATATAAATTACGTGCTATATGTGCATATTGTCTGAATACTTGTTGTCTATGCTGGTGAAAGATTTTTATACATGTTTTAAATGATTTAAACTGTATATGTATTTTATATATACGAATATGTTGGGTATGACATGGGTAGATGAATGATGAGAGATAAAAGATGATGTGAGTAAACATTGGCAGCTATAGACTTAGTGCCTAATAAACATCGGCATCTATGGACTCAGTGTCTATTGGACAAATACTGGTAGCTATGGACTTAATACCTGATAGGAATTGGTAGCCATGGACTTAGTACCTATTAGATAAACACTGGTAGATATGAATTTAGTACCTCATGAATAAACTATATCAACTATGGAATTAGTGCTTTACGAACGAGTATTGGCAGCTATGGATTTAGTGCCAGTCCTATAACCCTGGAAGTAAGGGACTTCGGAATAAACGAATAGATGACTCTTAGGATAGATCCTTAAGAGGTAAGAAGATAATGGGGATGGGTAATTGGGTTGATTGTTTAAACATAATAATTATATTATTGTGGGTTGAAAACCCTATATACTCACCAGGTTTCCCAACCTGACCCACTTAGTTTATTTATATCACAGGTGTTGATATGAAGTCACATTACACTGAGAGATTAAAGAGATGTAGATCACTAGTGTAAATAAATGTAAGTTCCGTTTATGCTTATGTTTGTATTGACGGTGACATCCCGATGTTTTAAAATGAATAAAAATACTTTTATTTGGAAATGCTTTGATAACGTATTTATCATGTTTTACTGGGAACAAATTCCGCAACATTTTTATTAAAAGAGGTACCCCGATTTTATAAAGCATAAACAAAATCGGTCTTTTATGGCTGTGAAAATGGGGATGTCACATTTTCAAATTCAAAAACTCTTGAATTCCAAACTTGATGGCAAGTTTTGTAACTCCTTAAAAAAACTTTGAGTTCCAAAACTTGATGGCAAGTTTTTATAACTCTCTTTAGTCATCAAAGAGACTTTCCAAGTTTCATAACTTGAGGGCAAGTTATGAAACTCTTCAAATCCATTTAGTTCAAATTTTAAATTAATAAAATAATCATATAATTTTATCTTTTACTAATTTGAACTAATTCAATTCATATGGCAAGATAATTTCAAATTCTACAAATAATTAGTTTTTCACAAAATCAAGTAATTATCTTAGAATTTGACAATTATCATGTTATTGGATGGGAACAATCATTACCATATCAGTAAAATTGAATTTTATGAGCCAAAACATTTTGTGGTAATGATCTTAATCCAAAACAGGCAAAAAACTTGAAAAATATGCCATCTAATGATCCAATTCATCGAGCCAGGCTATGGACTCATCGAGTTCATGGTCATGTGAGCCAACTCGTCGAGTCCAGCAGTCAGACAATTTTTTTTTCAGGTTTTTCCACTTTGAACAATTAAACAATGCATCAATATAACAGAAAACTATCAATGGCTCTGATACCACCGTTGGGTTTTAAGTACTATAACACTCCTATGGTACACATACAACCCTAATGCTTTGGATCTAAGTATTCTCTAGTTATACATGCAACAAAAAATTATCTAAAGCATGAAACCTATCTAGCATACAAATTTGGTACATGAATCATAGAAATAGTTAGAAAAATACCTCTTATTTGTAGCTTGTAGTTGTTGGCCTTTCAAGAGCTTAGCACCTCAAGTGTGATGCCTCGAACAAGTCACAAACACCATGAACAAATGGAGAACTTTGCAAGAGAGGCTAGGACCACCAAAATCGGCTAGGGTTCGGTTAGAACCTTTGGGTAGTGAATTTGGAGCTACATGGTTACTTTTATAGTGTGGAATTCCTAGGGTTTCAACTTGTAAACCCTAATTCATTCCTTGGGCCTTTAATCCAATAATCCATATGATAAGCCTTATGGACTAACGCTTCATGGACTCTCACATAAACTTAGTCCATCACTAATCAATTATGGATCATTGGCCCAAACTATATGTATTACTGATTTACTTAATCAGTCCCCTTAATTTAATTAATCTCTTTTGATCACTAAATTAATTCCAAATTAATTCTTGACCAATATTAATTAAATAATATGATTTTTCAATTAATATATTATACTTATAATATATTAATAAATCACAAATAACATCTTTCTCAAATATTCATCCTATCAAATTGTTCTGGTGAAGGCAACCCGAAATGGACCATGCTACTCTCGGGTCAAATATATACCAATTATAGTTATGGGCTTAGACACCTAATCCAACAATATTGAGACATTATTTTAATACATTTAAGTTATAATTTTGTTAAATGAAAAGATATTTGGTACTTATTAAGTTAAATTACATTTTTCAATCAAAAAAGACAATCTTGAGAAAAAGGATTGAAAACGATAAAATCTGGAACTTGGGAGAACCGGAGCTGAAGTTGGGAGCTTAATGCAGCTTAAAGGAGAAAAACATGCAAAATATACTTCCCACAATGTGAATTTATGAATACCACGACGTGAAACATGGAAATATATCGATTATATGCATGAAATAGAAGCTCACGACATAAGCCATTATAATTCATGTCATGAGAAAGCGTCCCAGAAGATTTCTATGCAGAGTACAAGTTTCCTTATTGCATACGAATATCTACTGATCTCACGTCATGACACTCTATTGGTCACGACGTAAGGAGTGTTTTTATGGAAACTATATATATATCTTTTGATAGATCGACTTAGGTAGGATTGCAGACATATTCTGGAGATCTTAGTCGAATTTTGGGACAAAGAGCTACAAAAAATACCCTTTAGGAAGAAAAGAAAATTGAAGTTTAAGAGTTTTGTAGATTGTTGAAAGAATTCACACAACTCATTCGGTTTGCATTAGATTAATCATGTCTAGTTTAAATTCTAATGCTTTTATGTGTTTACTTTCTGCAATGAGTAGCCAAATCATTAGGCTTTCGTTTAATGTAGATGAACCCTAATACTATGTGTTAGTTTCTAGCTTTCATGGATTTTATGAAGTTGGTTTAGCTTGTGTTTGATTATCAATACCTAGCAGTCTAAAGTTTTAATCTTTGTTGCTTAGATTCAAGTTAAGTGTAGTTAAATGACCATTTTAATTGCATGAACTTGTTTACCTAGTAGTCTATGATCATTAAATTGCTAAAGCTATGATTGGCCAAATCTTAGATGAGGTAATAAAGGTAATAATTTTAACTATGTTAAAGAACATTATTTGATCATAATTGTGTTTGGTAATTTGTTTTGATCATAGATAATTATCTTAGATATATCTTACATAGTCGAATAATCTCAAATAATCAATTATGTGTTTACTTATGTATGATCATTACATAGTAGTTCATGAATTAGTGAAAACATTTGGAGATCAGATCATGATTCGTAATAATATTTATATCGGTAATCAACTGAATAAATCCATATCATAGGAAAAAGGGGGATTCAAAGATAAACGAAAGTGTCTTCATAATCTTGATTACAATCATCATTAGTTAATTGTTTTCTTAGTTTTGAGTTAATTAAGTAGTTAAGTTAATCCGAACTTGAAAAATCATAATAAAACCCCAATTTTAGTTATTGCTTTTAGATTAATTATTAGTAATTATTTTTATTAGTTGAATATTGTTCCATGTGTTCAATCCTCACTTACTTTTCTATATTATAAACTGACTAGGTACACAGCCTATAAGTGCATTAGTAGTTAAGTTAGGTTAGGTTAGAAATTTAAAACTGGTAGGTACTATTGCACACATCACATGTCGTTGAAGGTATAACGCCACGTCGTAGCCAACCTCGGATGTGCGTTTCTCAACTATCGAGTGTCATGCCGTGGCCAAGCCAAAATAAATAAATAAATAGTTAAAATCTCATAAATGAATACCTGGAAAGTGGATGTTACACATATATTCAAATAAACAAGTAAATAATTATTGCAAATAAACAAATTATCTATAGCAATTGTGAAATTCCCTAACTATTCATAGCTTTGATTAATGGGTTCCTAACCATCTACTATGGTCTTTGCTTTGTAAGGATGGAAGGAGAGGGTTCATCCATTAGACGATATGCTAAAATACTGAAATACATCACATATATGCTCATCTTTTAATTATGACCCACATAACTTGTATACTAACCCTAACAATGACTATTCATAACTTTGATGAAACAGATAATTCAATAACGATAATTAAAACAGGAACACCCTTTAAAACGTGTACTTTGGCATGATATTATTATTGGACCGAATGGATTAAAATTTCACAATAAAGAATATATTAGGGTTAAACTACAAGCTCTCTTACTTGTTGTAACGTCCCAAAAAATCGTCGTAAAAAATCATTTTTGAAACTAATTTTATAATCCGTAAGTCATACAAAACATTGTTTCCAAACACATAATCATCAAATAAGAGTATTCAAAAACATATTCCAATATAATATCCAAGGATGATGTGTACAATCATGCCTTCGCCTTACCCTGATCATATGATGTACTTGAAACCATGAAATCAAACTATAAGCCAAAGTTTAGTGAGTTCCCCCAAAATATCCCATACAACACTACACATACTAGCATGCATATGTATAAGCCTTCAGTTTTCCTGGACCCCTTGCAAGGCCTACAGTATGTCTGGACCGCTCTACCGAGCCTAAAGTCTACCAGACCACCTCACAAGGCCTACAGTAGTTGGACCGCTCCCGAACCTACAACTTGAAGTTGGACCGCTTCTAGGTTTATTGGCCTACCACACAAAGCACAACCGCCTCAACCCAACCATACCATGTTGACGCATAGAAATAGTAATCAATAACCAGCAAGTATAGGCAATCATATAGATCTACCAATCTAACAGATCACTACAACATGACAACATCCTATATACCACGATACATAACAACTGACTGTGGCCATGTCGTGGGGCTCCATTACCACGTCATGGCCACCAGGAATCCAAAATTTGAAATATAAATATACTTAAGAGACATACTTGAAACTTGGTGTTACACTTATGGGTAGACCTGACAAACGTGTCATGTCGTGTCAAGTTCGTGTCGTGTCAAGACATTAAACGGGTTGAGATGGCTTGACCCTAACTCAACCCGTTTAATTATCGTATCGTATCGTGTCAACCTATTTATTTTTGTGTCGAGTTTTTTGTTAAGGTTCAGACCTTGTAAATATGTTGTCATGTCGGATTGAAACATTTTAAAAGTTAGAAAGTAGGAATCAGAGAGACAAAAAGGAAAAAGTGAGACACTTGAGTTAGGAGGTGAAATGACAAAATTCATAGTAAGTTTTGAATGTAAAATAAAAAGAGCTAGAGTTGGGAAGCAAAAGGGATAGGCAGTGAAGAGTAAAATTAAGTGATTCTGAAATTTTGAATTTTACATTTAATTCTTGAAGTTTGGCCCCTACAAGTCTATAATATATAATATGTTTATAATATATATATATATATATATATATATATATATATATATATATATATATATGTCATGTTTGACAATTTTGACCTTAAATTTACCCGTTTAATTATCGTATCATGTCATATCAACCCGTTTACATAAATAATATTGGAAAACCCACTAATTTCGTATCCGGTTGTTGTGATGTCAAGTTTTCAGAGGTCTACTTTTGGGAAACATTTGACACAAGCAGTTAGTACATGGGGTGAAACCGAACACAAAATAACCTGCGGGTGGTATATAAACGGCAGCAATATCCTCTCGCAGCTTCTTCTCTCTGAGTCGATCGCCCAATTTCCCAATTCTTGCTCTACGGGGTTTCCGTCAAGCCCTTCACATATCTGCTTGGCGACGTGTTTCCTCATCGACAATTTATCCCGAAAAGTCCCTAATCGAACGAGAAGATTTTCGATTCCATAAAAGGTAAATTCGGTTTTGATTTAGGGTTCGGATGTTTTCTTATCATATCACTCTAATACCATTGTTTTCGTTGTAATCATAATCCTATTCTAGTTGGGTTCATTGAAATGTAAGACGTTAGATATGAACTACTTGTTAAATGAAAGAAAAGTATCAGAATCAGATTAGCCTAAGTTACGAAGTTCTTAAGTGTCATTGTTTTCACCGTATGAGTTCGAATATTCGCAGCTTGCAGAAAAGGAAAATAAGCTAAAGTTTTGTGTTTAGGCGTAGAACTGGTTGCTTCTTGACTTTGAAGAATTAAAGTTTTTAAAGCATACGTTTTTTATTTACTTAAACTTTAAAATTAGCGCTGACGTTGGTGTAAAATTTGCAACGAAATCTATATGGGTTTCAACAATTACATCATTCAGATGCTGAATCAATTATGCATTAGTAATTTACAAAATACTATGTTTGAGCTTCAAGATTGCATCATTGAAACATATATATAGCATACGAATTAGTAATCATTGTAGCTAAAAACTGTATGGATTCCATATATCTTCATACTGTAAAAGTATATGGTCTAATGTCTAGAGTTTTTCAGGTCAGTATCAAGATGTTCTCATTGAGTGCAAGCTTGATTCCAAGCTCCACCACCCAGCTAGGTATGATACTTTTGTGCTAAAACTAGGGTTTTAACATGAGGTATCGAGTTCCACATGCTAAAAATGCATGAATCCTAACTAACATTTGATATAAATTCATTTACAGTGAGATCAGAAGTACAGAAAGTGGGACAAATCAAGCCTAATGGTCATTGTTTGTTGCCTCCTAGACCACTTAGCATTCAGCCTGCAACATTTGGAAGACAAACACAAATTTCACAATTAAAATCTGCTGCTTTTATCTGTGCTTCAGCTTTGGTAAGTTCACTTTTATTGCAAATCACATTTAGAAGAATTTGTGTGGAGTTTATTTATTGATCTTGTTTTTTGTCAAATGCAGAATGCTAGATGTGGTGCAGAGCAGACTCAAACAGTCACACGTCAATCATCAACAATCACCATTGCTCCTGTTCAAGGTAAGATAATAAAGAAATTGGAATTTGTATTATATGTTTTTAATTTTCAAATCATGTTGTTTGAATGGTTTTTAACATGAAGTATGAAACCAGGGAAAGAGAAGTCTCCGGATCTTGATGATGGAGGGACTGGATTTCCTCCACGTGATGATGATGGTGGTGGTGGTGGTGGAGGTGGAGGAGGTGGGTGGTCCGGTGGGTTTTTCTTTTTTGGGTTCCTGGCTTTTCTAGGGTTCTTGAAAGATCAAGAAAAGGAAGGTGCCTATGGGGATGATAGGTGAAGATTGCATAAGATATGTGACTAGATAGTTTCCATTAAAGGAATATATTTTATTTGTGAATTTTAAGGAAATATCAAAGGCACTTTGTATGAATAATTTACCCTTTAGCATTGCCATTCATTACATTTTTTTTTGTATTGCTTTTGGTTGGAGGGTAGTAAAATTGAGAATGGAATAGAATTGAGGATTACATTGGAGTGGGTCTTATAAATTTGTTTGCGATCTAGGAATGGAATGAGTGATTCCTTATGGAATGAGAGGCTGCATCAAGGAAAAGACTTGGTTCGTTTCATTTTTATGGGGTTACAATAAAACAAAACACTGAGGTCGTAATTTTTTTAAGTTTATTTCTTCATTATTAGTAACTTTTGTCGTTTCATTTGTTGGATCAATTTTTGTAGCATTCACCTGTGGGTAGTTGCAAAAACTCGTATCCATTTTAGTAAAATATTGTCCTACATATTGGATCCATTAACATAAGGTAAACCCCGATCGAATAAGTTACATATAACATATAAATATCACATAGTATAGGTGTATAACAATTGCATTTCATAGTCTGAAGTATGAACTTGTATTAATAGGTTTTAAGTAATGAATCTTTGACAAAAAATGCGCAAATGCTTGTATGGAAAACGCTTTACCGCTTTTCTTTTGTCGACTTTACTCTCCTTTTACTGTCCCGACCATTATTTTTCCTTGATTTTCTCTCTTTACTTCAAAAATATATAAAAGATATATTCATGATTGTTAAGATCTTAAGTTTTTACAATTTTAAAATCATATAGACAAGGAAAAAAAAAAAAAAAGAATTCGATCATACAAAGATTGGTTTTATCCCACCACTATTTTAGGCTATGCCCTTGATACGTTTTGTCTCTTTAGTTTGTATTTTATTGTCAAGTGCTTAGTTCATTAAATATAGGAAATTTGTCATTTCTACTTGAAAATTTCGTGCATAGCATAAAAAGTTGTACATTCAACTTCAAATCAACCCTTAAAAGTTTGTTCATTCAACTTGAAATCAAGCATTGTAAATTGTCCGAAGCATTATAAAGCATCATAATTTTATCCATAAATCTCAAATTAAAGAGAGTGCATGCCCATTTAACTTCCTAGCTTGCAAGAGTTGCGTAGGCTTAAAAACAAACTCGCTATACAAAGCTTTATCTTTATCCTCATGCCCTAGTAGGAGAATTGCCCTTTCCCCTTATTGCTATGTGCCAATTCTGCCAATGTCAACTTCATATTCCATTGGTTGATCCGTCTGTAACAAATTGCTGTAAGCCAACTACTTTAGTCGATATATGGTCCCCGAGCATGTTAGTCCACTTGTGATATGGTTTCAATTAGAGTTTCAGACCCAGTGTCAAACTCTGACTCGGTCAGCAAACAACAAACATCCCCTAAGATACCTGTCAACTTAGACCAATCTTTACCAGCTACAATCTCCAACATCCTATAAATAAGTTTTAATATTCATTTTTCCAACAAAAGTTAGGACTTCGTTTTGAACAATAAGATTGTAGGAAGTGGTAACATGTTTAGCATGTTGCCACATAAGATTTTTTTGAAGTCACATAAGATGGAAAAAATGGTAGCATCCAAAATGTTATCTTATTTTTATTTTGGAAAAATAATAATAATAAAAGAGAAACAAGAAACAAGTCAATCAAAGTCATTTCCCTTTCCTTCTTTGTCTCTTCCCTCTCGTTATATGTTTGGCGAGCCATTTTTTGCGACTTCTTTAGCGCGTTTCAAGGGAATGGGTTTGGCAACCTTTAGTGAGCTAGAGGCGAGTCCCTAGTGAGGGCAACTCCCTCCGGCCTAAGAACATAGGAAAAAAAAGTCAAATGGAAACAAAATTGAGTCTTGAAAAAATATAATGGCATAGTTATGGATTAAATCACTTTTAAGATTGAAAATGATTCTAATAAAAAATACATTGTCAAATGTGAAGAAAAGAAGGAGGATTTTTTCAAAGTTTTTTTACTAGTTCCATTCCAGATAACAGGTAAACCTAGTAGAAAAGCCAAATTGAAAAATAAATTAAAAATAAAAAAATTGCAAGACCTATTTTAGAAAGAAAAAAATAACAATCCAGACAAAAACCAATATATACGTTCTAGTATACTATAATTTAATCTATTTTTTCTTAAAAAGAACTACTCCTATTTTAATCCATTTTTTCCTTTTCTTATACTAAACCCACAAAACTCAAGTCTATAACATAACTTTTTATTGATTAAAAAAAAAAAGCAAAATCATATTGATTGTGCTGTGGGCATTGGGCACATGGTGTAGCCAAAGTCCAAGTGTAGTGCTTTCTTGGGCCATTTGGCAGATAGATGGATCTGGCACAAGAAAATAAATCAGACAACAAGGCCACTCACATGCATGTTCTCTCCATCCCCATCCCATATGCTCTTTCTATAACTCCCTCGTGACCAGTGTACCATTCCATTCCTGATTTCGGTTCCATAAGGTATGAATTGCTTCAACTCTATTCTTTATGATTTTCTATAACGATACCCAAAATATGATTTCTTCATATGGATGAATGGATGGGTATGAATCACATACATAATCAGTTTGTATTGAAACAGAAACAGATCTCCAATGTGAAATCAAGTTAGATGGATCTTGTATTGTGATCGTTATTACCATTCAATCTTGCATTGTTTGTGTACTAACAGAAATCGTTTGTGACAGGAGATGATCAAATTTTATGATTTTCTAAATTGAAACAGATCTCCAATGTGAAATCAAGTTAGATCATAAATCTTGGATCTTATATTGTGATTTTGATTCCACAGCAACGTCTGTGATTTCGATTCAACAACAATAGGAGATGATCAAATTTTATGTGTTTATTATCTCTCTACTCCTGTGATCTAGAATTGAGTAAAACAATCACCTGCTTTGCTTCATGATCCAGCAATTGATAGCTAGACAGTTTTGAGTAAAACAATCTCTTTGTTTTATAAGTTTAATTTATATTACAAAAAATCATTAATTATTACATTTCATTTATATTGGAAAATATTTATCTATATAAGTTTAGATTATATTGGAATGCAGGAAAAGTTTCAGTTGGCATTGTTTAAATGCATAGACTGAATTTATGTTTTTCGGTATATATTAATTAAGATTTGCTTCTTGTGTTTTCTACCAACATTTGTTCAGAGAGAGAAAGAGAGATTTTTCTTTGTTCACGTTTGAGGAATGTTATTTTGATTAATTTTCGTTTCCTAATTTAGTTAATAGTAACTCCATCAACATGAATAATTTTCGTTTCTTAAATGGGTGGGTGGGTACAGACAGATTTTTCTTTGTTCACGTTTGAGGAAGCTCACACACAACAACATGATGGAAAGAATGAAAGATTCACCACCGAGAATGGAGAAACATGGTTCATACTTCTTACACATCTTCTCTCTTGAAAAACAAGGAACTTTTCAATATCTCATCTCAAGTTTACTTTTAAACAAAAAACCATTTGGCTTCCTTCTCTATTTCACTTTTACTATATAGACACTATTTTTTTTGACAGGGAGATGAGGATACGTGTAAATGAAGCCAAGCCAATCAATCATACCATATGGTATTTTTTGTATGTATAATAGATATAGATAAACTAAATTCGTGATTCATAAAAATAAAATAAAAAACCTGATAGCATATCTTGTTCAAAAACATTTAAAAAAAGAAGTGTCGCAAAACAAAAAAGAACTAGAGCATGTTTATAAAGAAAGCAAGGTAATGTAAGAAGAAGGTTTTGTTAATTTGGGAGATTAGTCGACCTCTTCCATCTTGCTCTCAGCATCAACATCAGCCTCCTCAAGGGCAGGGATGTCAGCATCGCCATCGACAGTGTCCTCATCAATGCTCAAACCAAGCTTCAACATCCTGTGAATCCTGTTTCCAAAAGTGTTTGGCTCATCCAGGCTGAATCCTGATGTCAGCAACGAAGTCTCAAACAGCAAAAGCACCAAATCCTTCACTGACTTGTCATTCTTATCAGCCTCAGCTCTCTTTCTCAACTCCTCCATGATAGAGTTCTCAGGGTTGATCTCCATCGTCTTCTTGCTAGACATGTATCCAGCCATGCTTGAATCCCTCAGAGCCTGTGCCTTCATGATTCTCTCCATGTTTGCTGTCCACCCGTATTCACCTGTCACCAAACAGCATGGAGAATCCACCACACGATCCGAAACAACCACCTTCTCCACCTTGTCTCCCAACACATCCTTTATCACCTTGCAAAGACCTTCAAACTTCTCCTTCAATGCATCCTGCTTCTGCTTCTCGTCTTCACTCTCATCAAGTTTCAGACCTTCTTTGGTTGCAGAAACAAGCTTCTTCCCCTCAAACTCCTTCAACTGGCCAACTGCATACTCATCAATGGCGTCCACCATGTACAAAACCTCAATCCCCTTCTTCTTCAGCTTCTCAAGGAATGGAGAGTTCTCCACTGCCTTCTTGCTTTCACCTGTGATGTAGTAAATGTCGCTTTGCCCCTCCTTCATTCTGGTAACATAGTCCTTCAAGCTTGTCATCTCATCTCCACTTTTGGTGGAATGGTAACGAAGTAATTCAGCCAACTTGGTTTTGTTTGTAGAATCCTCATGGATTCCAAGCTTCAAATTCTTGGAGAAAGCCTCGTAGAACTTGGCATAATCCTCCTTGTTCTCAGCAATCTCCTGGAAAAGCTCCACACACTTCTTCACCAAATTCTTGCGGATCACCTTCAGGATCTTGTTTTGTTGCAACATCTCTCTGGAGATGTTAAGAGGAAGATCCTCGGAATCAACGATTCCCTTTACGAAACTCAAATACTCCGGAATCAGCTCTTCACAGTTGTCCATGATGAAGACACGACGAACATAAAGCTTGATGTTGTTTGGCTTCTTTTTGGTGTCGAAGAGATCGAAAGGTGCTCTTTTGGGAACAAAAAGAATGGCTTTGAATTCCAGTTGACCTTCAACTGAAAAATGCTTCACGTTCAAATGCTCCTCCCAGTCATTTGTCAGACTCTTGTAGAAAGCAGCATACTCTTCCTTTGTAATCTCTTCTGGCTTCCTCATCCAGATTGGTTTCTGTTTGTTGACCAAAGACCATTCATGAGACACTTCCTTGATTGTCTTCTTCTTCTTCTCTTCCTTCTCCTTCTCTTCATCAACTTCCTCAACCTTGCCTTCCTCATCCTTCTTCTCTTCTTCGTCTTCATCATCAGAGATTTCTTTTTCTGTGGTCTTCTCAACCCATAGAGAGATTGGGTAGCTGATGAACTCTGAGTGTTTCTTGATCAGATCTTTCAGCCTGCGCTCTTCAAGGTATTCAAGCTGGTCTTCTTTCAAGTAAAGTGTCATTTTAGTCCCTCTTCCAAGGACTTCACCAGAAGTATCACGAGTCACTGTGAATGACCCTCCGGCTTGAGACTCCCAGACATACTGCTCATCATCATTGTGCTTGGTTGTCACCACAACTTTGTCGGCAACCAAGTAAGCAGAGTAGAAACCAACACCGAATTGCCCAATCATGCTGACATCAGCGCCGGCAGTGATAGCTTCCATGAACTCTTTGGTTCCGGATCTTGCAATGGTACCCAAATTGTTCACCAAATCTGAGATTGTAATTAAAAATTGTTACAGGAGAGTTTCATAAAAGTTAAACAGATTATAAAGAGACAGGTAGAGTTTGGATTATAAAATTACTCACCAGCCTTGGTCATTCCAACTCCGCTATCAATGATGGTCAATGTGTTTGAAGCTTTGTCGGGGATAATATGGATGAAAAGCTCAGGCTGCCCATCTAGCTTACTCTTATCAGTCAAGCTCTCAAAGCGAATCTTGTCCAGAGCCTATAAAGAATGTTCGATGTTAGGTTACATTTTTAAGAAATGGTCATAACAAGAATAACATCCAAATTAGAATGCAGATGACAAAATTGCATGAAGAAAGACATAGACATACACGTATATATACACGGAGACCATACACTTCAACTACAACAAAGAACATACTTGTTTGAACCTAAATACTGCAAACATACACGTTTACATCTAGAAATGTAGACAATTGTAAAAACACTTAACAATCGAGAGTAATCAAACTACTTATTAGGCTATATTATTGGGTAGTTACTGGACATGATTTTTCCTCTACTAACTTGTTACAAAAGCCACCAGAAACAAAGGAATTGAAAACCGTCAGGTAAATTAAACGAAGCTTAGCACCTTCTTAGACAAGGTTATAGCTTATACAACACTTCGCTAGGTAGTTGAAGCAGTCATATGGTATATTAACTACAACCTACAACCTCCGGTACATTTTAGCACAGATAACAGACAGCTATGAGAAAAGCACAATTAGCATAATAGATCTATGAAAATCAATAAACGTTTAATTGTCGAATCATATTAGTTTAAATCATAACCTATGCTCAACGGATACAAAGAGACAGAACATACATAAAGCATGGGAAAAAACTCACAAATAAAATTAACAACATATAGGAATGAGATCGGACAAGTTAAAAGGCCATAGATAAACGATCCACTAGTGTAATCAGGAAACAAAAGCGAGAGGAAGACTTACATCGGATGAGTTACTGATGAGCTCACGGAGAAAGATCTCCTTGTTGCTGTAAAAGGTGTTGATGATAAGACTCAACAACTGGTTGATCTCTGCCTGAAAGGCAAACGTCTCTGTGTCCCCCATTGACAAGTTTACTTAATAAACAAAGAATCGCAGAGGAGAAGAAAGAGATTTTGAATGTTAGGCAGTGAGAACTCGATGATGGAGTAGATCGAGAGAGGAGGCGGAAAGGATATATATATAATGACCCGTGGAGTTAGGGTTTGTTGACGGGAGGTTATTCTAGATCCTTCTATACAGGACGACCGATGACTTTTGATTATGTAAATTAAATGTGACCCTTAAGTTTCGATATTTGCATACATGCCTTAGAATATATGCTTTTTATTCGATTTTAGACCACTTTGTCACTCTAAGAATTTAGTGCATCTTGTCTCGTATAATCAAATAAATACAACCTTTAAAATGGTTTGCTGATAGAAAAGAATGTTTAGATAAAAATCTAATTATATATATATATATATATATATATATATATATATATATATATGGAATTATAACAACCAAATTTGTAATCCAATTTGCAAAGTATATTAACTGAAATTAGTATATAAATGTACAAGAACGAATATTTTTTGGAATTATAACAACCAAATTTTGCAAGATAGATCAACGTAGTGTGGTCCATTTCTGGCTTCCTTTGCGTGATTTGCACTTCCAATTGGTTCCCATTCATTATCATTTTAGATTTAAACATTCTAAAATAGAAGGGTAACGGACTTAATAAGGTAATTAACTTTTCAGTTTGTTCATATCTGTGTAACTATCTTTTTTTATACGCATGTAGGTAACGAACTTTTTGGAAGTATTCACATATGAACATTATGACCAGCTGTAGCAGGTTACATCCGATCATAACCGGTCATATGTGAACACTTCCAAAAAGTTCGTTACGTACATGTGTACAAAAAAAAGATAGTTACTCAGATGTGAACAAACCGAAAAGTTCATTACATAACTGGTCATAATGGTCATATGTGAACACTTCCAAAAAGTTCGTTACCTAGATGTAAACAAACCGAAAAGATAAGAATAAATTACACGAATGGTCCCTGTAGTTTGGGTAATTTGTGCGTTTGGTCCCTAACTTTTTTTTTAACTTGGATGATCCCTACCGTGTATTTTTGTTGTGTGTTTGGTCCTTGTTTTACCTCAAAAGACTATTGTGTCATTTTTTAATTTATTTTTTAATTTATTTTTTAATTAATTTTCTTATTTGTGTATTAATTTTTTATATATTTAAAAAAATTAATAAACCCTACATATATGTATCACATCACGCTAAACCTAAAACCACATTCGAGAAATTTAAGCTTGATCTCACCAGTCACCATTCTATATATCATCATACTCAAATTTTCTTTCATCTCCATCTTTAATGATATCAACGTTTTAATTATCCCTTTTTTTTCGATCCTTCAACTCCGGCGAACCAACACCATCACCCTTTTATTGGGTTGTGGTGATGGAAAATTCAATGAAGAGACAATGGGTTGTGGGTTGGTTCGTCGAAGTTGAAGGACCGAAAAAATAAGGGATGATGAATACATCAATATCACTAAAGATGGAAAGGAAATAAAAGCTGAGGATGATGAGAGATGGGATGGTGACTAGTGGGACCCAACTTAAATTTCTCAAATGTGGTTTCAGGTTTAGGGTGAGGAGATGCAGATATGCGGAGTCTATTAATTTTTTTTAATATATAAAAAATAAATACATAAATAAGAAAACAAATTTAAAAAAATAAAAGGGCACAATAGTCTTTTGAGGTAGGACATGGACCAAATGCACAACAAAAATAAATAGTAGGGATCATCTAAGTTCAAAAAATAAGTTATGGACCAAACGCACAAATTACCCAAACTACAGGGACCTTTCGTGTATTTTACTGTTACCTTTTCGGTTTGTTCACATCTGAGTAACTATCTTTTTTTTGTACACATCTAGGTAACGAACTTTATGAAAGTGTTCGCATATGACCATTATGATTGGTTATGACCGGATGTAACCTGCTACAGCCGGTCATAATGGTCATATGTGAACACTTCTAAAAAGTTCGTTACCTAGATGTGTACAAAAAAAAGATAGTTACCCAGATGTGAACAAACCGAAAAGTTAATTACCTTATTAAGTCCATTTCCCAAAATATAAGATGTTTTATATTTTTATAGTTTTTTTGTTTTTTTATTTTGGTACTACCTATGTATTACATGGGTTAATTTAACCAAAAAAAAAAAAAAAAAAAAAAGTTAAATATGAATATATAAATAATTGAAAACTTTGAATTTATAAGAAACTAAAAAAAAATGAATTACTAAAATTAAAATGTTTTTTATCTTTTAAATTTAAACAAATAATTCAAATAAATAAACAAAAGAAACCAATAAACTTTAATTTAAAATTTTTTAAATTAAAAGATAAGCTCATTAATAAAATTGATATCCATTTATTACTATATTTATTGCGGCATAAGTATTTTTAATTAGTAGCCAATATCTAATGATATTCTAATAGAAAAACAATATGACTTCCCGTTTATCATTCAGAACAAACAAAATAAACAATAAGTTTTGCAATGATACGACGAACCTTATAAATCACATTCAGATTCTCAACAAAGACGACTACTAGAACAACAAAGAGTAGTTCCTTTGGATGTTGAGGTGCTTGATCGTGTTTTCAAGGAACCTATTATGACCGTCAAAAGTATCCCTCATAGTCGTCATATGGTTTTCTCTCAGACGTTGTAAGCAGTTCTTAACAAGGTGGTCGATCGCCCCGAGTCTGTTGGATCATGGGTTAGGGTATTGTTTATTCCCCGATGCATTTTACAGGTGTTCAAGCCTAAGAATAGATAGGAAAGTAGGTATGGGGACAGAAAATCCTTACAAAATCGTTTTATATTGACCACTTTAGCTACATAAGGGAATAGGACGATATTGTCACACTAGTTGAGAATATGTTCGACAATGCGTGTCTTGGCTCATCTGGTCAAGGAGCAGATCACCTTCAGGAGGACAGAACAAAGGGCAACACCAACATCAGGTAATGTCTTCGTACTGTTGCAGATGGGCGTTTTACAGCATTAGAGAAAGTGTTATGCTCCTCGGGTGTTGCTTCATACGGAAGTGATACCATCAAAGCTTTAGAGGCTAAGCGTCCATACAAACCACCCTCATCCATGTCGAGCACCACTTATTATGAGCCTCCCTTTATAGTAGTGACTGACAATGTCCATGGTTGCATTAAGTCGTTTCCTAGGAACTTCATGTGGGAGAGACAACTTGAGAGCTCAACACATTTTGGATGCTCTATGTGGGGAGGGTCTGCCATAGCCACATATCTCTTGCATGACATCACCGTAATGGTTAATCTTTGGCTAGGGGAAGATGTTCGTCGTGTCTGGCATAATTTTTAACGTTTGCACCTCTTACTCCGCTCGTAAATCTGAAAATGGAATCCATCACATTGTTGTGGGCACTGTATGGAGGCGTTTGGTTTCAAAGATTTCTATGAAAGGCGTTGGTAAAAAATGACACGATACCTTAATGACCTTTAATTTGGAGTATGTGTGTCGGGTGGCATTAAAGTTGTCATTCATAGTGTCAATAGGGTGTTGAGTGCACGTCATGATGATGGGTCTCTTGCAATGCTTTTTGTGGATTTCTCGAATGCCTTCAATTTGGTGGATAGATTTGCCTTACCTCATGAGGTCAGAATAAGGTGCCCTTCCATTTCTTTTTTCAATCGAATTCTTAAAGATCTTATCTTAGGTTAAGTCTATTCTAGAAGGAGCAGGAGTCTACGATAAAGATCGAATTTAGAAGGAAGGGCGTATGCAAGCTTGAGCATCATCCGCAACTAAGAAGACTAAGGGTATAATACTCATTGGGAAGTATATAAGAGTTACGATTATTATCTAGGATGGAAAGGTAACGTACATAATCATTATTCAATGTCATGTTTTGCTGATGATTCCGGGACGTAATCATCCTAAGGGGAGATAATTGTAACGCTCACAAGATATGGCTAGACGATTAAAGAACAATAGGATAGTTACTCGTCACGACGATAAAAATGTATTTACAATAGAAGATTATTTAGGGAAAATAATTTAAATGAAAGTCATAGTAGTCGTTAAACCGATAACAGGAATATAGAAAACATTCAAATCTGACTTCGTGAAATGAAGTTATGATTTTTCAAAGTTTCAGTGTAGCAGTATACGGCTCATAAATCGAAATTGAAAATCGTTCGATTATTAGGAAAAACAATCTAAATGAGAGTTGAAGATCTAGTCAATACCTATCTATCGATATAAAGACAGTCAATAACTAATATCATATGAGAGAGTTATGGATTTTTAACGGATTTTAACATTTAAAGCTTGTTAAAAATATAATTTAAAAAATAAAGTCAAAATTAGTCGACATAGTCTAAATGAAAGTTGTAGATATCATCAATAGTTACATGTGGATATAAAATGAGTCGAAAACGAAGCTCGTACGAAGAAGATATGAATTTTTAAGGAAATAAGAATTCTTTGCACGCAGTCGTGCGCGCCGAACGCATGCGCGATGTGCATCCAACATCCCACAAGAATTCGACACGTGTCACCACTTAGAAGTTGCCATGTCGCCTCTTCTGACAATTTGTGCGGTGTGCATAGTCAGGGTGCGCGGCATGCACTGCTTTTTAGCCTATAAATACCTTTGATTTCCAACATTCTCCTCACACTATTCCCACACAAATCCTCTGGAACTCCCCTGATACTAGCTTTCGGCTACTTTAGCGATGCCCTGAAGCGTCTTCGGATATAGAGATTTCAGATTGAGATTTTGCCCGCGTAATTTCCTAGTTTTCTCTAAAAAAAACTTTGTAAGTTAAGCTACACTTGTTTGATTCACGTGTAACTTTTAATTATAGTCATAGTCATTATTATGAGCCTATAATACGATTTATCATTGATTCTACTTACAGAGATGATGTATATTGTTGATTTAGTGAGGTGTTTAAAGTGGGATTTCCAAACAGTATACTTTGTATACCAAACGGAGTCTACCTCTGATATGATCCTACCTAGTTGTTCCTGGTGGGTTTTAGCTATAAGAACATCCTATGTGCTCATACAAACCCTAATGCTTGGATCTAGGTTTCTCTATTGTACATGCAATTTATCCAAGACTATAAACCCTAGTTCTAGCATATGATAATCAATACAACATATAATTAGGGTTTAGATCATACCTTGATTGTTATGTAGCAATAACAATCTCAAATCCTCCTTGTAATGACTTTAGAAAGCTTAGAGTCACAAATGTCACTCCTCTAATGGTTCACAAACACCAAGAGCAATAGGATGAAGAAGATAAGAGAAGGAGGCTGCCCAAAACATGTGGAAACCCTAGAAGGAAGCTTGTCCACGTTTATGGGGCATAAGGGCTCTATATATAGTGAGGCTATTAGGGTTATCTAACAAGGAAACCCTAATTTGGATGCTTAAGCCCTAAGCAACCCATGAACTCCTTTCCTTAAAGGCCTTGGAGGATTTCTAATGGGGTTCCCCATAGAAATCGTCCACTCCTTAATATAAGGCAATCCATAGCCCAAATTGCAATTATCTTATAATTACAATTTCAGTCCCTTGAGTTTAATTAATCTCTTTTAGTCACAAAACTAATTACCAATTAATTCTTGACTAATATTAATTAAACAATATGATTTCTCCTTTAATATATTATTCTCATACGATATTAATAAATCATATTTAATCCTTTCTCTCCATGATTCATCCTATCAAGTTGCTTTGGTGAAGGCAACCCAAAAGGACCATGCACCATCGGGTCAAGTACATACCAAAATAGTTATGGACTTAGACACTAATCCAACAATATCCCACTTGGATAAGTCTAATAACTGTTATGCATATGACTTCAGATCCTGATCCGCAATCGTAGCTTTCCAAAGCCGTTGTCAACTCTGATCCTATCAGATACGCGTGTCCTTTAGATAAGGGATCATATATTCCTCCATTCTAGATATCATATAAGACATGATTTCTAATCATTCTCTCTGTACTATTTCTCGACTTCTGATTTATGACGACTGACTAATTGAACAAATCAAATTAGCCCTAGCCCGGCCGAGCATTTACGTTTGTCATCACTAAATCATCGAGGGGCCCAAAGATATCGCTTTTATCCTACTTTGGATAAAAGGAACGGATAAATTTTGATTCAATGCTCGCTTGCACTCACTCACCGAATCACACACAACAATATGTTTTATAATACCAAGTTACTGGTGCGTTTACATATTATCAATGTGCAACCGTTTTGCAAGATACAACTCACACATCTCGGTTTCAAGAATATAAGATGTTATCGTCTCACCAATCACTCGTGATACAATTCATGAAGTGATCCAAGTGAGCGTGGGTTTAATCCAATGCTCAAATCATATTCATAAGCACTCATGAACGTCGCAGCAAACATTTGCTTATGTCTAATACTCTTCAGACAATCCACACACCAATTCACGACAGTATTTATTCATACCTACTTCCAACATATGAACGACTGTGGCCCGTTCGAATAATTTGACTGTTCTTAACCAATTAAATTATTCAGGAAGTCAAAACATGCAAAGTGAAACACAAGAATAATACTAATCCCATATGGCCTCAAACCTTTGAGCATAAATAAAACAACTTTTATTTATCACCATATTGATTACTCATCATTTGTTGTTTCGGGTAATCAAGTTCTTACTTGAATTATTACAACACTTGTCCCATGCTCCCAGCATACACACAATGTTTACCTATGGTTCTTACTTTGTAAAATAGATCAAATGAACACATTTCCAATCATACTCATTTCACAACTCCAAATCCTTTTTCATAAGCGAAAGAATATCAAATTCTTGCCACTTATAGAATATGTTAGATTCTAACATTTTATGCAACGATCCTTTTGTAATATCACTGCACTAAAGTCACAATGACTATTGCCAATGATATTACAAAGTCCTCTATCGGAGATTGTTACAATACAATTCCTTAGAAATGATGTCTCTCACTTAAAGTACATTCCTTTGAACATCCTTTTGCATAAAAGTTTCTAATCTAGACATAGATTTTCAATATTCAATTCCCAATATGGACACACTTCCATATTTTTCCATATGACAACTCATTCTTAATAGAATCTTTTCTATTCATAATAATGTCGATATGGTCCATCCAATATCATGCTTCCAACTACTCACAAGCGACCAATCCTCGGCGAACTTTGGATTGTCCTTTGATAGTTGTTTAATTATCTTAGTCAAAACCGATTCTTGTCCTTTTTTCCTCTAAATGCACTAGACATTTGGAAAATTTAAGAATGGTCAAATATTATAGCATTTGCAAACGATCCTATACCCGAAGCGTATGGGACACGATGCATAATGTCTTACATAAAAATTTGATACTTTATCAATCTTCTGCCATAATATTTTATGTGCTACGTTCTCATAATTCGAACTATGAAGACGAATGCCGTAATCATAATCGAAATTCGAGAACACACTGTTGATCTTTGACTAGATTTATTAACATTCCACAACCTAAGCCTCTAGATTTGAAAAGAAGCATAATATTCTATCCCTTAATTATAGCAAAACAACTTTTCAACTCTTGCAACTTTGCAAAGCAAGACTCTTGTTTTCTATAATTAATATTGCTACCTTGCAATACTTGCCTTAATAATCATACATTCATAACATTTATGCTCCCACTATCATGATGATTATTATAAACATAACACTTATGCTCCCACTAGCTTTGACATGTATTCAGAAACCAACTTAACTTCTAGAAAAACAATGCTTATTGAATTTCTTAAGTTCATGTTTCTAATACCTAATGCTTTGATAATCCTTTATCTAAGCTTATACACCTTTCCTTTATATAGCTTAAATGAGTGTCTAAACAATTCAGACTAATTGCCAAACCTCACAATTCAAATCATGGAAAGGGATACCGTAACCATAATCGAATTCGAGAATACAATTTTTCACAATCACTATCCTTTTTAAAATCTTTCTTAGTGAAAGCATTTCCTCACAGTCATTTTCATGAAGGTGGGAATCTTATGACACTTAGATTTTAATGGTGTATGTGTTCCTATCCATGTGAATTTGTCAAAACCGAGGTTTACGACAAACTCAAACTCATATGGACCAAACTTTCTTAATCTTGATTTTTCTTACCTTATGGAAACACAGTTGCCCACCATGTCTTCCAAGTAGTTAAGCAGCTCACCCTTTGCTATCAATGTATTTTCCATTGATCAAGGTGCCTGCCTTTTATGCGTTCAAATGAGAACTCATAGAACTCACATTCATAATTAACTCAATTGGAATGGCACATAAACAAAATAGTGTCAACATGATAGGTTGTAAACCTCAACTCGTGTGCTAGTGATGATCGATAAGGTTTATTTTGATTTGTTCTTGAAACCTTTCAAGACCATTAAGATTCCCACTGACTCCTTGACATATAAGATTCTCTTGTCAATAAACATTTCTTGACAAACAAATATTCAAGAGTTAGTGTGGTTTTTATCAAAATACTTCATAAATTGGTCCTAGTTGGTCTTTGTCTTATCCTAGACATCACAACTTTCCACATTTGGTGAATGTTATAAACCTTCTTGATACTTTTCACTCAATGTTATAATCTTAACTCTAAGACTTGTTTTGGAACGAAGTACGACTGACTTCTTGATTTAACCATTTCTTCAATTCTTGATTCCTCTTCTTAGACATACAATTGTACTAAGACTCACTTAGAGGATCAATTGAGATATGGTTCTTAATCATTAAGACCTATCATAAAGCATAAAAGCTACTCTCCCTTCTTCTTATAATGGAGAAATGTTTATCTTTCTGCCTACTTTATTCTTCTTATTCGTTATGCTATTGATTTAAAATTTTTCAATCAATTCAGAATTACACTTAATCTTGTAAGTATAATCATAATTTACTAAACCTTTAGCAAATCATGACGAATATCTTTGTTACTCTTATGGTGGACTTGATCAACACGCAACTTTGCGTACTCGATCTCCTAGTCCTTCACTTGACACTTTGTCAATGAATTAGTCTAATTTCCAAATATGAAATTTCTCATTCATCGTGCAACCAAGTTGCATGATTCCAAGTTTCTGTCCAATTGAAACTTGGGCGATGAGAAACTCTCCATATTTGGTAAATTCCATAATTAAGAATCAAATCCATTATTGCTAATATTAGAAACATTCAAACATCAATTTTTCATATACGCCATTGCAAGGATAAATAAATAATATAAAATCAAAATTTATTTTATTGCGGAAATATTTGTCCTTACAATGCAATTCATTGAAAAACTACGCTAATACATCTTTCTTAGCAATCTAATTATAACTCTAAGTAGTAGCTCAAGAATCTAATCTTCAAGTAATGCGATCGAAATCCATTCCTTCATGGTTAGATTCTGCTCACTTCTTCCCTTAAGCTTCCTTTCTTTTCTTCGGTCCTACAAAACATCAATTGTAATCTTATCACATTATGTATCAAGAATCTAGAATAGAAGCTTAAAGAGTTAGTCAATGGATTTTACCTAAAGCAGAGCCATACGTTTTGACTCTCCCATCTCTTAGATCTCTTAGGTAAATAGGGCAGCTTCGTCTCCAATTCCCCTTCTCTTGGCAATAAAAGCAAATTAACTCTTTTGGAACAGGACATGGAACTACTTCAGACATTGCTTTTCTCTTATGATCAAACGTTTCGATCATAACATGTCTTTCGTTGCCATTGTCTATATCCATAGAGGTCTTGAAGGAAGATTCACCAATCAACTTTGCTTTTCTTTTACGCCAAACCATTGCTGATTCAGCAGCAATAAGCATATAGGTGAGATCTATAAGGTTCACGTCGCAGTTCATCATATAGTACTCTCTTACGAACTCACTATATGAGTTAGGAAGTGACTGAAGAACCCAGTCAACAGCCATCTCCTCACAGACAACGGATCCCAACATTCTTAACCTATCAATGTGTGACTTCATCCATAGGACGTGTGCACACACCGACTTTCCTTCTTTATGTTTACTTGCCAAAAGGGCTTGAGTGAGCTTGAACCTTTCAAGCCTTCGAACTTGTGGGTTAGGGAGAATAATTGGAGGAGGTGGAGGAAGTGAAGTATGATTTCTTGTTCCTCAATCGAATTGTGAAATATCGTCTTCATGTGGAATGCTTGTTCCACGGGATTTGGGAAGACCATAGATGTCGAACTTTGACATCTACAAAACGGGAGAAAACGAATTCAAGTTAGTCGATTGATTGAGTCCTTAGTAAATCACCCAAACGAGATACTAAGGCTAGGATCCAACACAATACGCTACAACCTAGAAAAGGGATGCCGTAATCTAGTTGCAGAATATTTGAAGGTAAGTGAATGACGATTCACTAATTTCCACCATGAAAAACGAAAAAGAAATTTAAGTTTTAAATCTATGAAAACTCCTAGATCCTTTGAGATTCATTGAACATTTCAATGGCATGTTTAAATCTCGATATGCCCCTCTAGTTTGTGACTGGGATGCCGAGGATCACAAAGCGGGTGTGAATAACCATGCAAACTTACATGGTGCCCTCACATGTTACAGTCACCTATTCGATGTGCCGGTAAACCAAACACGCTACACCGAACTATGACAAACATTGAGTCACCCTTTGCTACCTTTGCTTAGAACCATTTAGTGTGTCGGTTAACCACACACGCTCCACTAACGTCTTCGCAAGGGCACAAAGTGTAATTTCATGGAATTGCATCAATTCACTTTTGCCTAAGTAACTAAGATTGGGAATTTGTAAAATATTTAGTTACTTGTGTATTTCATTATACTTATAATGGAAGGTTTTGTCCTATCCTACCCGTTCGGCTAACGACCCTCCACTAGTCAAGAGTACGGTGGGTAAGAGTGGATACCCATTCAATCGTCATTTTATAGGCAATTTCCTAAAACACCCCTTATAGACCAGCTTCGTGAATGAGGCCTACTAACGGTAAGACTGACTTTACTCACACATATATATATAATGTTAGACTTTTAATGTTATATATATATATATATATATATATATATATATATATATATAGTATAAGGTGTATTTTACACTTTTAAAATACTAGGAGGTCAAATTTAACAATTATACTTTTAATTCAATTAAATTGTAAACCTAAACTTTTATGGATTTATTAAACCTCTTTTAATTATACACTTTAATTAATTAATAAAACCATAAGGGTGTGATTTGAACTTTTCAAAACAATACTAGGGTTTTAGAATTTAACATTCCTAAATTAAACTTTTAATCAACTTTTAAATTCCAAAACTTGAGGGCAAGTTTTGAAACATTTCAAAACATTAGGTTTAGAATTTAAATATACATCAAAATTAATCTTTTAATCAAAATTTAAATTCCAAAACTTGAGGACAAGTTTTGAAAACTTTTTAAAATATTAGGGTTTCAACTATTTAAATTTCAAAACAAAACTTTTGAGTTTAAATTTAAACTATAAAACCTAAAGGGGAAAAATTGAAACTTTTCATACCACAAGGCTCAAATAACAAATAATATAAATTAAACAATTAATTTTGTCATTATCTATATTTGACCCAATTTCAATTTCTTGCAAAATAAGTTACCCAATTAATACAAATAATTAACTTTAATCATATAAGGAAGTAAATATTTTATTAATTGATAAATATCTTCAATTAGATCAAGAATATACTCATATATATCATAAAATCGGATTTATATTTATCTAATATGATAAAGGCAAGTATCTCAAAGATAAACAACAAGAAATGCCGATATTTGCTCTTTCTGACGCTTGGACTCGCTGAGTACCCTAATGGACTCGCCGAGTCCATCAGGCAGGCTCACAAAAAAACGATTTTTTCAAGCATGAACATATCAACAAGGCATCAATACAATATAAACCAATCAAGTCTCTGATACCACTGATGGGTTTTAGCTATAAGAACATCCTATGTGCTCATACAAACCCTAATGCTTGGATCTAGGTTTCTCTATTGTACATGCAATTTATCCAAGACTATAAACCCTATCTAGCATATGATAATCAATACAACATATAATTAGGGTTTAGATCATACCTTGATTGTTATGTAGCAATAACAATCTCAAATCCTCCTTGTAATGACTTTAGAAAGCTTAGAGTCACAAATGTCACTCCTCTAATGGTTCATAAACACCAAGAGCAAGAGGATGAAGAAGATAAGAGAAGGATGATGGGTTTTGGCCATATGAACATTCCTATGTGCACATCAAACCCTAATGCTTGGATCTAGGTTTCTCTAAATGAACATACATTGAATCCAAGACTTCTAATGGCTAATAGAGTATAATAACAATATGAAATCAGAGATTAGAAGTTTACCTTGAATCACTTGCTTGATCTTCTTGTTCTTGGAGCTTTAGAGTCACAATTGTCACTCCTCTAATTGCTTACAAACACCAACTAGCAAGAGGATGATTTGAGAGAGAGGAGAGGGGATCAAATCGGCCAGGGTTTCTTCTCTAAGCATAAGTGCCGATTTCCCTTGACTCTTGGGGTCTATTTATACTTGTAAGGCTCCCAGGGTTTCACCCTTAAACCCTAATTGGATAACTTAGGCCCTAAGCAATCCAATATCCTAATAGATAACCCCTTGGACGAATTCTAAGCTTATCCTAAGCCCTAGAAATCGTCCACTATTATCCTTAAGAGATTTATAGCCCAAAGTCTAACTATCATACAATTGACAGTTTATACCCCTTTATTTAGTTAATCTCTTTAAGTCACCAAATTAATTCCTAATTAATTTATGAATTATATTAATCAAATAACAATATTATTATTCCTTATATTATTCTCATAATATATTAATAATATTTTTCTCTCATAATAAATCATCCTGTCAAGTTGCTATGGTGAAGGCAACCCAAAAGGACCATACACAACCGAGTCAAATACTTGCCTAATATAGTTGCAGCCTTAGACACTATTCCAACAGTCTCCCACTTGGATAAGTCTAGTAACTATATACAAGTATATTCCGATTAGAAATCGTAGCTCTCAAAGACGCTGTCAAACTCTAATCTAATCAATCTTGTCCTTCAGATAAGGGATTTTACAGTCCTCTGTTTAGATATCATACTGACAATTATATGGAACTAATTTGTCTAGCATTTGGTTTCTCGATCTCCGATTTATTTGACATAGAACTTAATCGAACACATCAATTCAGTTCTGACTGGGCCCGACACATAAGTCAAATCAAATCATCGAGCGGCCGAGATATCACTTTTACCCTCTTAGGATAAAAGTAACAGATAAACTTCGACTTATATGCATTTACTTATTCATTAATCAACTATACACAACAATGCATTTTATAACATCAAGTTACTGATGCGGTTTCGCATTATCAATGTACAACCAATTAACAAATAACAAACCATATATCTTGGTTTTAAGACCATATGATATTATCGTCTTGCGATCACCCTTTTATCACATTCCATAAGGTGATTCCAGCAAGCGCGGGTTTGTTCCAATGCTCAAAACTAGTTCATAAGCACTCATGAACGTTGCAACAACCTTTTGTTATGCCTAATACCATTTAGATAGTCTACACACCAATTCATGACAATCTTCATTCATACCTACTTCCAACATATGAACGATTGTGGACAATTTGAATAATTCGATTATTCTTAATAAACTCAATTATTCTGGAAGTCAAAACATGCAAAAATGAAACAATAGTTAAACAATTAACACAAGACAGTAGCATTACTCATAAATAATACTCCTTTATTTAATCATCAAATGTTAATTACATTTATCTATTACACGTTTCTAATACTATCTAATCTATACTAATATCATCCTTCAGCCCAATACTCCTAGCATGCTGCAAGTGCTTAACCCTGCTAAGTCCCTTCGTAAGCGGATCTGTTGGGTTATCTTCTGATGATATCCTCTTCACCACGAGTTGTCCTTCTTTTACTCGATGTCTAATAAAGTGATATTTTCTGTCGATATGTCTAGATCTACCATGATCCCTCGGTTCCTTGGTCAAGGCAACCGCTCCTTCATTATCACAGAAAATTTCCATGGGCTCCTTTATGACAGGTACAACTCCAAAATCACCGATGAAGTTCTTCAACCATATTGCCTCCTTCGACGCTTCGCTCGCTGCAATGTACTCTGATTCACACGTTGAATCAGCTATGGTTTCCTGCTTGGAACTTTTCCAAGTTACTGCTCCTCGATTCAGGGTAAAGACCCAGCTCGACTGTGAACGGTAGTTGTCCCTGTCGGTTTGAAAGTTGGCGTCACTATACCCTCGCACCTTCAAGTCATCACTCC
Source organism: Lactuca sativa (assembly GCF_002870075.4). Taxonomy (NCBI): domain Eukaryota; kingdom Viridiplantae; phylum Streptophyta; class Magnoliopsida; order Asterales; family Asteraceae; genus Lactuca; species Lactuca sativa. Next base: position 160,137,806 of record NC_056631.2, on the reverse strand, counting down.
CTCCGAGGACTAAGAACCATTCCTTCGTCCTCCGAATGTACTTACGGATATTCTTAACCGCAATCCAATGGGCTCTGCCAGGATTCCCTTGATATCTACTAACCATGCTCAAAGCAAAGGCTACATCAGGGCGAGTACAAGGCATAGCATACATGATTGAGCCAACTGCAGAAGCGTATGGTACTCGGCTCATTTATGCTATTTTAGCTTTGGTACTCGGACTTTGAGTCTTACTCAATCTGGCATTACTTTGTATCGGTAATTCTCCCTTCTTCGAGTTTTCCATACTAAAACGTTTTAGTACCTTGTCTAAGTAAGTGTTCTGACTCAGTCCTATTAGTCTCTTACTTCATTCTCTCACTATCCTTATTCCCAAAATATAGGAAGCCTCTCCGAGGTCCTTCATAGCGAAGCACTTCCCGAGCCAGGACTTAACTTCCTGTAGAGTCGGGACGTCGTTTCCTATGAGTAGTATGTCATCGACATACAAAACGAGGAAGCTTACTATACTCCCACTGGCTTTGACATATACACAAGATTCATCTTCGCTTCGTACAAATCCAAACTCTTTGACTTTCTCATCGAAGCAAAGATTCCATCTGCGAGACGCTTGCTTAAGTCCGTAAATGGACTTCTCAAGCTTACACACTCTATTTGGATGCTTCGGATCGACAAAGCCCTCTGACTGAGCCATGTAAACATCCTCAGCCAACTTCCCATTAAGGAAAGCGGTTTTGACATCCATTCACCAAATCTCATAATCATGAAATGCGGCAATGGCCAGCATCACTCTAATAGACTTTATCTTTGCAACTGGTGAGAATGTCTCATCATAGTCAACTCCGGGAGTTTGAGTAAAGCCCTTCGCAACCAATCGCGCTTTATACGTGTGTACGTTTCCATCCACGTCGGTCTTCTTCTTGAAGATCCATTTGCACCCAAGGGTCTTACGTCCGGGCACATTATCAACCATATTCCAAACTTGGTTGTCATACATGGACTGGATCTCGCTGTCTATTGCCTCTTTCCATTTCGCAGACTCCGGGCTTGCCATGGCTTCCTTATAGCTATTAGGTTCATCTAGATTTATTAGTGTACCATCACTAATATATGTGTCCCCTTCAGTAGTAATATGAAAACCATAAAACCGGGGTTGAACTCTAACTCTTTCGGAACGTCTAAGAGGTAAGGACTCGTCAATCGGTTCAACCGGAGTTTCCTCCTCAGGTTGAGTGCCAGCGGTAGAGGTTCCTTCATCTATCGACTCTTGAATCTCTTCAAGCTCGATTTGCCTCCCACTGTCTCCTTGGCTTATGAGTTATCGCTCTCAGAAAACTCCTCTCCTCGCAACAAAGACAACATTGTCCTTCGGTCAATAGAAGAGATATCCAAAGGATTTCTTCGGGTAGATGATGAAAATACATCGCTCACTACGAGGTTCAAGTTTGTCGTGAGTATCTCGTCTTACGAAAGCCTCGCAACCCCAAACCTTGATATGTGCTAACGAGGGAGCTTTCCCTGTCCACATCTCGTGAGGTGTTTTGGCAACCTTCTTAATAGGGACTCGGTTAAGGATATGGGCGGCAGTCTCTAAGGCATACCCCCAAAAAGAGATAGGTAGTGAAGCACGACTTATCATAGAGCGAACCATGTCTAACATGGTTCGATTACGCCTTTCAGCCACACCATTCAACTGCGGTGTCCTAGGTGGCGTCAATTGTGAAACTATTCCACACTCCTTGAGATAGTCGTGGAATTCAAGACTTAGGTACTCTCCTCCTCGATCGGATCGAAGCATCTTGATTTTCCTGCCTAATTGATTCTCCACTTCATTCTTGAATTCTTTGAACTTTTCAAATGTTTTTGACTTTTGCTTGATTAAGTAGATATACCCATATCTACTATAGTCATCGGTAAAAGTCACATAGAAGCGGTTCCCATCCTTCATGGTTGATCTAAATGGTCCACATACATCGGTATGTATTAGGTCCAATAGATCCTCACCCCTTTCACATGTACTAGTGAAGGGTGACTTAGTCATCTTTCCAAGCAAACAAGACTCGCATGTGTCATCTTCCCTAAGGTCGAATGACTCCAACACTCCATTCTTTTGGAGTTGGGCTATGCGCTTCTTGTTGACATGTCCAAGACGACAATGCCACAAGGATGCTCTATCCATACCATTGGAAGAATCCATGCATAAAACATCATTTCCTAAGTTATCTACAATCATAACAGTTTCATAAATTCCATTACACGGTATTGCTTCAAAATATAAGACACCATTTAGATAAGCAAGAATATAACCATTCTCATTATTAAAAGAAAATCTAAAACCTTGTCTAAACAAACCATGAAATGAAATGATGTTTCTTGCCATTTCTGGCGAATAGCAACAATTGTTCAAATCTAAACATAAACCATTCCTAAGCACTAAAGAATACACTCCAATCTTGGTCATAGGCGACGATCTTCTGTTCCCCATGATTAGATTTATTCTTCCATGCTCTACATCTCTATTTCTTCTTAGTCCCTGCAATTCAGAACAAATGTGGTAACCACAACCGGTATCAAGGACCCAAGAGATAGCATGAGATGAATCGTTAGATTTAATTGTGTATATACCTGCGAAAGACGGCTTGATCTTTCCTTCCTTTATGGCTTGCAGGTAGTCTGGGCAGCTTCTCTGCCAATGCCCTATTTTATGGCAATGATGACACTCTGCCTCCTTAGGGTTAGGACAAGGTTTAACAGGATCAACTTTGGTCCTACTAGAAGAGGAACCATCTCGGGACTTTCCCTTTGCAGTGGCTCTTAGACGGAGCCTTCCTCTTATTGCCTCTTCCTTGCCCTATGGCCAAAATAGGAGCAGCGGGTGGATTGGGAGCGGGTGCAACAGACTTTTCCTTGAGGTTGCTTTCAACAACCCTAAGGAGACCTTGGAGCTTACTTAGGGTGACCTCTTCCTTGTTCATGTGGTAGGTCATCCTAAATTGGTTGTAACATGGAGGCAAGGAATGAAGCACCATGTCGATAGCTAAGTCTTCCCCAAAGTCGACATTCAACTTGCAAAGACGATCGACATACCTTTGCATCTTTTGCAAGTGTACGGTTAAAGATTCTCCATGTCCCATTTTGGTGGAAATCATGTTAGTGAAAATCTCGTAACGCTCTTGCCTCGTGTTTTGGTGGTATCTCTCCAACAAGTCTTGGTGCATTTCGTACGGATACATGTCGTCATAGGACTTTTGGAATTCGGCATTCATGGTGGCTATCACGATGCAGTGTACCTTCGTTGCATCACGTTCATGAGTTTCAAAAGCAGTCATTTCAGCCGGAGTAGCGATTTTTGGGTTGATTTTCTCGAGCTTCTCATCTAGGACATACTCCTTGTCCTCATATCGAGCAATTGTGCGAATGTATCTTATCCATTCACTAATGTTCGTCCCATCGAAAGTCACCTTTTGACAAAGGCTCATCAATGTGAATGAACTAGCAACAACGTTGTTTGCGTTCGACATCTACAAATAGAAAGGACAAAGATAGATTAGAATATGAATCCCTAATTATCACCCAATAAGAAAAATTAGGGCTAGGATCCAACAACAATATTTACATATTAGAAAAAGGATGCCGTAATCCAACATGCAAATAATATGAAGGTAAGTGAATGACGATTCACTAATTCTCCACCATGAAAACATAACTTTAAGTTCTAAATGTATTGAGAATTCCTAGGTTTGGATGAGATTCATGGAAACTTTTCAATGGCATGTTTAAATCTCGATATGCCCCTCTCGTTTGTGACTGGGATACCGAGGATCACAAAGTGGGTGTGAATTACCATGCAAATTCACATGGTGCCTTCATTGTAACAATCACCTATTCGATGTGTCGGTAAACCACACACGCTCCATCGAATTATGATAAACAATGAATCACCCTTTGCCACCTTTGCTTATAACCAATTAGTGTGCCGGTAAACCACACACGCTCCACTAACTTCTTAGCAAGGGTGCAAAATGTAATTTCATGGGATTGCATCAATTCACTTTTCCTAAAGTAACTAAGATTGGGAAATTTTAAAAAAACATGTAGTTACTTTGTATTCCATATTATACTTTTAATGAAGAGATGAGGTTGCCCTATCCTACCCGTTTGGCTAACGACCCTCCACCGATCAAGCAAGCGGTGGGTGTGAGTGTACACCCATTAAGCGCCATTTTATAGGCAACAACCTTATACCCACCTTATAGACCGGCTTCGTGAATGAGACCTACTAACGGTAAGACTAGCATTTTAATCATACATACATACATATATATATATATATATATATATATATATATATATATTAATCTTGTAATATTATATTAGTATAGGGTTGAATTTTAAACTTGTAAAATTCTAGGGTTTGAAATTTAAATTGTCTAAATTAAAACTTTTAATCACAAAGCATAAATTTCAAAACTTGAGGGCAAGTTTTAAATCTTTTCAAAAATAGAGGATCAAATAACAAATAATCTAAATTCACAATTAATCACATAATTATCCATATTTTATTTATTTAATGATTTCTTGCAAAATAATTTACCAATTTAATTAAAATAATTAATCAATTATCACATAAGGAAATAAATATTTTATTAATTGATAAATATCTTCAATTAGATCAAGAATATACTCATATATATCATAAAATTGGATTTATATTGATCTAATATGATTAAGGCAAGTATCTCAAAGATAAAAAACAAGAAATCCTGAAGATTGCTCTTTCTGACGCTTGGACTCGCCGAGTACCCTAATGGACTCGCCGAGCCGAGCCTACTCGCCGAGTCCACTATGGGACTCGCCGAGTCCATCAGACAGAAACATAAAATTCGAATTTAACAAGCATCAAATAAGCAAACAATGCATCAATTCAATAGAAACCAATCTAGGCTTTGATACCACTGATGGGTTTTGGCCATATGAACATTCCTATGTGCACATGCAGCCCTAATGCTTGGATCTAGGTTTCTCTAAATGAACATACATTGAATCCAAGACTTCTAATGGCTAATAGAGTATAATAACAATATGAAATTAGAGATTAGAAGTTTACCTTGAATCACTTGCTTGATCTTCTTGTTCTTGGAGCTTTAGAGTCACAATTGTCACTCCTCTAATGGCTTACAAACACCAACTAGCAAGAGGATGATTTGAGAGAGAGGAGAGGGGATCAAATCGGCCAGGGTTTCTTCTCTAAGCACAAGTGCTGATTTCCCTTGACCCTTGGGGTCTATTTATACTTGTAAGGCTCCTAGGGTTTCACCCTTAAACCCTAATTGGATAACTTAGGCCCTAAGCAATCCAATACCCTAATAGATAACCCCTTGGACGAATTCTAAGCTTATCCTAAACCCTTGAAATCGTCCACTATTATCCTTAAGAGATTTATAGCCCAAAGTCTAACTATCATACAATTGATAGTTTATACCCCTTTATTTAATTAATCTCTTTAAGTCACCAAATTAATTCCTAATTAATTTATGACTTATATTAATCAAATAACAATATTATTATTCCTTATATTATTCTCATAATATATTAATAATATTTCTTCTCTCATAATAAATCATCCTGTCAAGTTGCTATGGTGAAGGCAACCCAAAAGGACCATGCACAACCGGGTCAAATACTTGCCTAATATAGTTGCAGCCTTAGACACTATTCCAACAAAGGAGGCTGCCCAAAACATGTGGAAACCCTAGAAGGAAGCTTGTCCACGTATTTGGGGCATAAGGGCTCTATATATAGTGAGGCTATTAGGGTTATCTAACAAGGAAACCCCAATTTGGATGCTTAAGCCCTAAGCAACCCATGGACTCCTTTCCTTAAAGGCCTTGGACGATTTCTAATGGGTTTCCCCATAGAATTCATCCACTCCTTAATATAAGGCAATCCATAGCCCAAATTGCAATTATCTTATAATTACAATTACAGTCCCTTAAGTTTAATTAATCTCTTTTAGTCACAAAACTAATTACCAATTAATTCTTGACTAATATTAATTAAACAATATGATTTCTCCTTTAATATATTATTCTCATAATATATTAATAAATAATATTTAATCCTTTCTCTCCATAATTCATCCTATCAAGTTGCTTTGGTGAAGGCAACACAAAAGGACCATGCACCATCGGGTCAAGTACATACCAAAACAGTTATGGACTTAGACACTAATCCAACAGTTCCTTACTTGATAGATCTTAATGTAGACATTTGGATTAATGAGGAATCGAGGCTTTCATTAGTCATAGAGAATATTAGACTAAGACTTATTAATAATCATACCTACGTCACGTCAAGGGGAAAAGTCAAGGTGTTAGCCGAAGCTCTGCCCAAATCACCAGTCATCCAGTTTAACAAGTGAGTGCATAGTTACTTTCAGCTTACACATAGATATGAAGTATCTATAAAATGATATATGTACCTGTTATCTGTGTACTTGATATTTTTGCTATAATATGATATGTTTTTATTTGTATAAATTACTTTATCATATCTGCATTGGGTAATGAAGGGTTTTGGGAAAGATAAAATAATGGGTTGGGTAGTAAAGGGTTTTGGGGAAAATAAAACAATTACGAGAGGTCAAACATTGTATTATCGAGACTAGTCATCTAACAAAGTATAGGTGACGACCGCTGACTATTCTCAGTAGTCTGGTGGAACACTAGTTGGTTCACCACCTGTAGGTGTTTATGATCATACTTTCCATGAAAAATGAAAGTTGTTCGTTTGGGTACTCTATCTCCCTCATGGTTGACTTATTGACACATATTACTATTGAATCCCCAAAGTAGCATTGTCTACTCACAAATACCCTTAGGGTAGGTGTTTTGAGTTTAACATCTTAGGGGCAGAGAGTAAAACTAACGGGAATGGGTAATCAGGATTAATTGTTATTGTGAAAAAATATATAATTAAAATATTGAGGGTTGAAGACCCTATGTGCTCACTAGGCTCCCAAACCTGACCTGCTCAATTTATTTGTATCACAAGTAGTGGTACGGAGGTACTATCCACCGAGAGATATAAGGAGTATAGGCCATTAATGAAACGAGTTATTGTAAGGCTTGTAATGATTACGTTCATGCTTATGTTTTGTATCAATTATGATATCCCAAGTTTTAATAATCAATGAAAAAAATTTCTTCGAAAATACTTTTTATGGGACCAATTTTGTAAGGTCACATCTTGTTGGATTAGTGTCTAAGTTCGTAACTATTTTGGTATGTACTTGACCCGATGGTGCATGGTCCTTTTGGGTTGCCTTCACCAAAGCAACTTGATAGGATGAATTATGGAGATAAAGGATTAAATATTATTTATTAATATATTATGAGAATAATATATTAAAGGAGACATCATATTGTTTGATTAATATTAGTCAAGAATTAATTGGTGATTAGTTTTGTGACTAAAAGAGATTAAATTAACTTAAAGGACTGGAATTGTAATTATAAGATAATTGCAATTAGGCTATGGATTGCCTTATATTAAGGAGTGGACGAACTCTATGGGAAACCCATTAGAAATCGTCCAAGGCCTTTAAGGAAAGGAGTCAATGGGTTGCTTAGGGCTTAAGCATCCAAATTAGGGTTTCCTTGTTAGATGACCCTAATAGCCTCACTATTTAAAGAGCCCTTATGCCCCAAAAACGTGGACAAGCTTCCTTCTAGGGTTTCCACACGTTTTGGGCAACCTCCTTATCTTCTCCTCTTTGATCGGATTACTTGAAGATTAGATTCTCGAGCTGCAACTTAGAGTTAGAATTAGATTGCTAAGAAAGATGTATTAGCATAGTTTTTCAATGAATTGCATTGTAAGGACAAATTTTTCCGCAATAAAATAAATTTTTATTTTTTATATTATTTATTTATCCTTGCAATGGCGTATATGAAAATTTGATGTTTGAATGTTCTATTATTAGCAATAATGGATTTGATTCTTAATTATATTATTTGTGGAAATGTCGAGAATTTACCAAATAGGTTGAGTTTCTCATCACCCAAGTTTCAATTGGACAGAAACTTGGAATCATGCAACTTGGTTGCACGATGAATGAGAAATTTCATATTTGGAAATTAGACTAATTCATTGACAAAGTGTCAAGTGAAGGACTGGGAGATCGAGTACACAAAGTTGCGTGTTGATCAAGTCCACCATAAGAGTAACAAAGATATTCGTCATGATTTGCTAAGGGTTTAGTAAATATGATTATACTTACTAGATTAAGTGTAATTCTGAATTGATTGAAAACTTTTAAATCAATAGCATAACGAATAAGAAGAATCAAGTAGGCAGAAAGATAAACATTTCTCCATTATAAGAAGAAGGGAGAGTACCTTTTATGCTTTATGATAGGTCTTAATGATTAAGAACCATATCTCAATTGATCCTCTAAGTGAGTCTTAGTACAATTGTATGTCTAAGAAGAGGAATCAAGAATTGAAGAAATGGTTAAATCAAGAAGTCAGTCGTACTTCGTTCCAAAACAAGTCTTAGAGTTAAGATTATAACATTGAGTGAAAAGTATCAAGAAGGTTTATAACATTCACCAAATGTGGAAAGTTGTGATGTCTAGGATAAGACAAAGACCAACTAGGACCAATTTATGAAGTATTTTGATAAAAACCACACTAACTCTTGAATATTTGTTTGTCAAGAAATGTTTATTGACAAGAGAATCTTATATGTCAAGGAGTCAGTGGGAATCTTAATGGTCTTGAAAGGTTTCAAGAACAAATCAAAATAAACCTTATCGATCATCACTAGCACACGAGTTGAGGTTTACAACCTATCATGTTGACACTATTTTGTTTATGTGCCATTCCAATTGAGTTAATTATGAATGTGAGTTCTATGAGTTCTCATTTGAACGCATAAAAGGCAGGCACCTTGATCAATGGAAAATACATTGATAGCAAAGGGTGAGCTGCTTAACTACTTGGAAGACATGGTGGGCAACTGTGTTTCCATAAGGTAAGAAAAATCAAGATTAAGAAAGTTTGGTCCATATGAGTTTGAGTTTGTCGTAAACCTCGGTTTTGACAAATTCACATGGATAGGAACACATACACCATTAAAATCTAAGTGTCATAAGATTCCCACCTTCATGAAAATGACTGTGAGGAAATGCTTTCACTAAGAAAGATTTTAAAAAGGATAGTGATTGTGAAAAATTGTATTCTCGAATTCGATTATGGTTACGGTATCCCTTTCCATGATTTGAATTGTGAGGTTTGGCAATTAGTCTGAATTGTTTAGACACTCATTTAAGCTATATAAAGGAAAGGTGTATAAGCTTAGATAAAGGATTATCAAAGCATTAGGTATTAGAAACATGAACTTAAGAAATTCAATAAGCATTGTTTTTCTAGAAGTTAAGTTGGTTTCTGAATACATGTCAAAGCTAGTGGGAGCATAAGTGTTATGTTTATAATAATCATCATGATAGTGGGAGCATAAATGTTATGAATGTATGATTATTAAGGCAAGTATTGCAAGGTAGCAATATTAATTATAGAAAACAAGAGTCTTGCTTTGCAAAGTTGCAAGAGTTGAAAAGTTGTTTTGCTATAATTAAGGGATAGAATATTATGCTTCTTTTCAAATCTAGAGGCTTAGGTTGTGGAATGTTAATAAATCTAGTCAAAGATCAACAGTGTGTTCTCGAATTTCGATTATGATTACGGCATTCGTCTTCATAGTTCGAATTATGAGAACGTAGCACATAAAATATTATGGCAGAAGATTGATAAAGTATCAAATCTTTATGTAAGACATTATGCATCGTGTCCCATACGCTTCGGGTATAGGATCGTTTGCAAATGCTATAATATTTGACCATTCTTAAATTTTCCAAATGTCTAGTGCATTTAGAGGAAAAAAGGACAAGAATCGGTTTTGACTAAGATAATTAAACAACTATCAAAGGACAATCCAAAGTTCGCCGAGGATTGGTCGCTTGTGAGTAGTTGGAAGCATGATATTGGATGGACCATATCGACATTATTATGAATAGAAAAGATTCTATTAAGAATGAGTTGTCATATGGAAAAATATGGAAGTGTGTCCATATTGGGAATTGAATATTGAAAATCTATGTCTAGATTAGAAACTTTTATGCAAAAGGATGTTCAAAGGAATGTACTTTGAGTGAGAGACATCATTTCTAAGGAATTGTATTGTAACAATCTCCGATAGAGGACTTTGTAATATCATTGGCAATAGTCATTGTGACTTTAGTGCAGTGATATTACAAAAGGATCGTTGCATAAAATGTTAGAATCTAACATATTCTATAAGTGGCAAGAATTTGATATTCTTTCGCTTATGAAAAAGGATTTGGAGTTGTGAAATGAGTATGATTGGAAATGTGTTCATTTGATCTATTTTACAAAGTAAGAACCATAGGTAAACATTGTGTGTATGCTGGGAGCATGGGACAAGTGTTGTAATAATTCAAGTAAGAACTTGATTACCCGAAACAACAAATGATGAGTAATCAATATGGTGATAAATAAAAGTTGTTTTATTTATGCTCAAAGGTTTGAGGCCATATGGGATTAGTATTATTCTTGTGTTTCACTTTGCATGTTTTGACTTCCTGAATAATTTAATTGGTTAAGAACAGTCAAATTATTCGAACGGGCCACAGTCGTTCATATGTTGGAAGTAGGTATGAATAAATACTGTCGTGAATTGGTGTGTGGATTGTCTGAAGAGTATTAGACATAAGCAAATGTTTGCTGCAACGTTCATGAGTGCTTATGAATATGATTTGAGCATTGGATTAAACCCACGCTCACTTTGATCACTTCATGAATTGTATCACGAGTGATTGGTGAGACGATAACATCTTATATTCTTGAAACCGAGATGTGTGAGTTGTATCTTGCAAATCGGTTGCACATTGATAATATGTAAACGCACCAGTAACTTGGTATTATAAAACATATTGTTGTGTGTGATTCGGTGAGTGAGTGCAAGCGAGCATTGAATCAAAATTTATCCGTTCCTTTTATCCAAAGTAGGATAAAAGCGATATCTTTGGGCCCCTCGATGATTTAGTGATGACAAACGTGAATGCTCGACCGGGCTAGGGCTAATTTGATTTGTTCAATTAGTCAGTCGTCATAAATCAGAAGTCGAGAAATAGTACAAAGAGAATGATTAGAAATCATGTCTTATACGATATCTAGAATGGAGGAATATATGATCCCTTATCTAAAGGACACGCGTATCTGATAGGATCAGAGTTGACAACGGCTTTGGAAAGCTACGATTGCGGATCAGGATCTGAAGTCATATGCATAATAGTTATTAGACTTATCCAAGTGGGATACTGTTAGATTAGTGTCTAAGTCTATAACTATTTTGGTATGTACTTGACCCGATGGTGCATGGTCCTTTTGGGTTGCCTTCACCAAAGCAACTTGATAGGATGAATCATGGAGAGAAAGGATTAAATATGATTTATTAATATCGTATGAGAATAATATATTAAAGGAGAAATCATATTGTTTAATTAATATTAGTCAAGAATTAATTGGTAATTAGTTTTGTGACTAAAAGAGATTAATTAAACTCAAGGGACTGAAATTGTAATTATAAGATAATTGCAATTTGGGCTATGGATTGCCTTATATTAAGGAGTGGACGATTTCTATGGGGAACCCCATTAGAAATCGTCCAAGGCCTTTAAGGAAAGGAGTCCATGGGTTGCTTAGGGCTTAAGCATCCAAATTAGGGTTTCCTTGTTAGATGACCCTAATAGCCTCACTATTTAAAGCGCCCTTATGCCCCAAAAACGTTGACAAGCTTCCTTCTAGGGTTTCCACACATTTTGGGCAGCCTCCTTATCTTCTCCTCTTCATCCTCTTGCTATTGGTGTTTGTGAACCATTAGAGGAGTGACATTTGTGACTCTAAGCTTTCTAAAGTCATTACAAGAAGGATTTGGGATTGTTATTGCTACATAACAATCAAGGTATGATCTAAACCCTAATTATATGTTATATTGATTATCATATGCTAGATCTAGGGTGTATAGTCTTGGATAAATTGCATGTACAATAGAGAAACCTAGATCCAAGCATTAGGGTTTGTATGAGCACATAGGATGTTCTTATGACTAAAACCCATCACATCTTATGATATGATGAGTCAAACACTCTACACACTACTTGTCAGCGTCAGTGTCCACATCACCGTCAGTGTTAACGTATCAAGTCCATCAACATCAACGCTTAGTATAGTTATTTTATGTAATCTTTTGTATATTAGGTAGTGATATAGATAAGTATAGAATAGATGGTAGATCTGATATCATTGTGATGAGGATCGGTTCTTAGTATAGATTATATGCAATCCCTTTAATCAAGGGATATACTTGTATAGATTAGTCTATAATCTACATCAAGGTAAACCCTTATGTAGAGTTTGTCTTGGTGACTGTCTTTGTGACAAACCGTCTTCTTGGTGAAGACAAACTCATTCTTGGTGAAAGATAATTTTGAGAACTCCCTATGTTATTTCATTTATGTTCTTTTTTTAGATTAGTTTAATTTTGTTCTTTATACTTATAGTGTATTTAATCGATACAAACCTTCAATTGGTATCAGAGCACGTTTTTAATACACTCAAGTAATCATTTTGACCTCTTTCAATCCAAAATCAACCGTCTGCAATAAGATCCCTTTGTTTGATAAACACAACTTCTTTTCTTGGAAATCAAAGGCCATGGAAGCTCTCGAGTTCATGGACTTTGATATGCTCGACATCATCAACAAAGGTCTTGTCGCCGCTATGCATCAATCATCCAATGATGGCGCATCTGGTAGTAAGTTGAAGGGAATTTTGTGCTTGGATATAACAAGGAAGAGAAAAGGGTGTTGAATCTCGATGTAAAGGCGATAATTGTTATTGGAAACTCACTCCCTTATTATGTCTATCGTTTGGTCCAAAACTGTTCAATCGCTCAAGAGATGATGATTACACTATCATATACTCTTGGAAAATAAAAGTCCTCAGATGATGAAGGTAAGTGTTTCATGGCGCAGATCATTGAATCTCACGCTGACACTTCAACTGAGAGCGTTGGGACACCATTGTAGACCTTAAGATAGAACAGGACGCGACATTATTAGCATATCAGGTAAAAAAATCGTTAACTACTCTTATGTTGAAAACATCGAAAAAGATTATATGATTGATCACCTACATTTTGATTTATTGGTCTCAAATAAATAAAGATCTTCTCTCAGTTTTAAGTTAAAGAAACTAAAATAAAAACTTATTTTTTTGAAAAATCTATTTATGTATTAAAAAAGGAAAACACATGTATCTCTGAAAAATAAAAAGTTGTTGATCATGCTAGATGCATTCAACTCATTTTGAAAACCTGGGCCTCTTCTCAAATTAATGTCACAAGAATTATTAATGCTTAGATTCCATATCAGTGTGAGAAAATTCTTGGAGGTAATAGAGAAGGTGTTGTTTCTTTAACCAAAGTTGTTGAGACTAAATAAAACTTCTATAAAGCTAACTGATTAAAATAAGATTTTAAGAATAGATTCGTGGGTTCTTATTTTATAATCAAACTTTAATTAATACTTATTGCTCCACTGATTCCAATGGTATCACCAAATGTGTTTCTCAATTATCTGCTCTCGATCCCTCTCGTCAACCTTCTAACCATGAGTATGTTCTTCCCTCCACTAATATTTTGCTAAAATTTTCTATATGTAATGGTGAAGTTCATTCGGTAAACGAAATTCTTAGCATTTTTCCTCAATGCTTCGTTAGCAATTATAAACCCGAAGATCAATCAAAGTCCTCTACTTCCGATGACTCTTCAATTATTCATGAGACTCATGACAATGTATCATATGAGCATACCATCGATGACATTCCTTGTTCCATAACTAAAACAAGAACTCTTAAATCAAATTGTCAAAGTTCTTTGGATTTAACAGTTGAAAAGAAATCAACTATATTGTTAAAGGAAAGAATCTTGAAATCAAAGTTTGTTATCGATATGGCGATGGTTCTCACAAATTCAGCGAGTGCACTTTTGAAAATAACTTTGTTTGTGCTGACAACATCATGACTCGTAATGATAAGTGGATTAAAAAAGGGAATCTCATTGAACTGCCTCCCTGATGATTGTTGTAATATCTTTTATTGAGTGACCCATTGCAAAACGAGTCATTGTATATCGTGTGTGTATTTTTTTCTGGTCTTATTTTATATTTTATTTTCAGGATAAAGAACATATTTGGTATTTAAACAATGGTTGCTTAAGACATATGGCAGGATTCAAGTATCTCTTGGAAATTTTCATAAAGAAGGATGGTCTGACTGTTACATATAGAGATAATGGCAATGGAGCTATAAAGGGATATGGATCCATTAAGTGCAATTCTATTGTTTTGAAGGATGATTCTTATGTCAAAGGTCTTCAACATAATTTCATTTCAATCAGCCAACTATGTGATGCTGACTATGAAGTCCTCTTTAACAAAAGAGAAGGAAAGGTTGTTGATCCAAAGAATGACATTGTTCTAATTGCAAACCAACAAAATGACATTTATGTTTTGGATATGTTTTATGCTGACAACTCTCTTTGTCGTTGTTTTTTTCTCATGTTCAGTCTCCTCTAAATTGGTTGTGGCACGAGAGGCTATCGCATTTGAATTTCAAGAACATATCAAAGATATCAGGGGATTAGCTTGTAAGAGGAATTCATAAGATGTAGTTTATCAAGGATAAGTTGTGCTCAACATGTGAAAAATGGGAAGAAAACTAAGTCCTTCTTCAAACCAAAGTCCTGCTCTTCCATTATCAAGCCTCTTCATCTTCTTCACATGGATCTTTTTGGACCAGTTCTGGTTAAGTCAAGAGCTAGGAATAAACATATTCTTGTAATTATGGATGAATTTTCAAGATTTAAATGGGTAGCCTTTTTAATAAAGAAGATTCATGTTGCCGATGAAATCATTTCTCTTATCAAGCAATGGGAAGTTCTCTATGATCACAAATTCAGACAGTTACGTAGTAATCATGGAACTGAATTTAAAAACTCCTCTTTATAAGACTTATGCTCAATCTCGGGAATTTCTTAGAACTTCCCTGCTGTTAGAACGCCCTCACAAAATGGTATTGCAGAGATAAGAAACATAACCCTCATTGAAGTTGGAAGAACTATGGTCGTTGAAGTTGACCTTTGTGACAACCCGAAATTTCTAGCTTTAATAAACGTTCAAATCTATCAAAGTTATACTTGTGTTGCTATCTTTTAGCACTTTTGTGGGTGAACGAGCTTCTATCGCATGTTGGCACCATCGCTTAGCTCATCCTCATGAATCTATCTTACGTCGTCTCCTTTCTGATTATAATTTACCTATTTCTACAAATAAATTGTTACCTATTTGTACAGCTTGTTAACTAGGTAAAAGTCATAGACTTCATTTACCATCATGTCATGTTACTTCAAAATAACCTTTTGGTTTAATTTACTCGGATGTTTGGGGCCCTGCTCCTATATCTTCTTTGAATGGTAATCGTTATTTTGTTCTTTTTATCGATGATTGCATGAAATTTATATTGGTTTACTTTCTTACCAATAAATCTCAAGTGTTTTCTGCTTTTTCATTATTCAAAGCAATGGTTGAAACACAATTCTCAACTAAAATTAAGGCTTTCCAATCTGACTGGGGGGTGGATATCATAATGTCTCATCTTTTCTTCAAACACATGGAATTAACCATCGTGTTTCATGCGCTCACACCCCAGAACAAAACGGTGCTTCTGAAAGACGTAATCGTGTTATTGTTGAAAAAGGGCTTGCTCTTTTAGCACACTCTAAACTTCCTGTTACCTTTTGGGAACAAGCTTTTCATACCGCCATTTACAAAAATAACAGGACCATTACTCCGATTCTTAAACACAAATCACCTTATGAGTGCTTATATAATCGGCAACATGATTACCACTTTCTCAAATCTTTTGGTTGTTTTGTGTTTTCCTTATATTAGACCATATAACAGTAATAAACTGGAATTCCGATCCATCTCTTGCATTTTTTTTAGGTTATAGTGCTAAACATAAAGGTTATATTTGTTTTCATGTTCCCTCGTCTCGTACCTATGTTGCTCGAGATGTACTATTCGATGAATCGTCTTTTCCTTTTCCTGACCATAATTCTAAATCAAATTCAGAACATCATATTCATTCTGAACTTCCCCTTCATACTCTTCATGAAACATCTCTGATTGGGTCCCCTAGCGCCTCTTCATCATCCTTCTCATCTCCAGTAACCACTGCCACTTCCATCTCTTCCACTGAATCATGTTCCACATCACCAATCACTTATGAATCTATATCACCCAATACTTCATTTATCAGCCCTTCTTCTAACTCCACTGACACCATATTGCCAACCACTTATGATTTAACATCAGTTGAATCTAATTCTGGCCTTTTGCCACCAAACTCTCCCCTAGTAGATTCACCACCACCACCTGTCATTCCTACCGCTAATACATATCTTAACGCACCCTCATATTTTCGTCCTTCAGCAAATTTAGAGCAAATTATGGTAACTCGAGCTTCTACCAAGTCTTTGAAGCCAAAATCTTTTACTGCTACTAGATATCCTCTGTCGCATGACACTTCTGATACTGCACCAAAAACCTTCTTACAAGCCACAAAAGTCCTAATTGGCAACATGCCATGCAGTTAGAATTTGATGCTTTAATATCTAACAAGACTTGGTAACTTGTTCCCAGGCCCCATGCTGCTAATATTGTGGGTTGTAAATGGATTTACTGAGTTAAGAAGAATCCTGATGGAACCGTTGAACGCTACAAAGCTCGATTAGTGGCAAGAGGATTTAATCAGTAAGAGGGTGTTGATTATTTTGAAACATTCAGCCCTATTATTAAGCCCACAACAATCAGACCTGTTCTAAGTATTGTTGTCACTCGTAATTGGCCTCTTCGTCATGTAGATGTCAATAACGCTTTTCTAAATGGGGACTTGTCTGAAACCGTTTACATGGAACAACCACATGGATTTGTTGCTTCTGATCGTTCCTCATATGTGTGGAAACTTAAAAAGGCTATTTATGGCCTTAAACAAGCTCCAAGAGCTTGGTTTCAAAAGCTGCAACAATATTTGATTCAACATGGGTTCAAACCTTGTATTTCAGACACATCTCTCTTCATAAAACGACAGGGCAATGATGTTGTTTATGTTCTCATTTATGTTGATGACCTTATCATTACAGGCTCCAATTCCTACTACATTGATGAGTTTGTCAAATATCTCAACTCTATGTTCTCTTTAAAGGATTTAGGTGCTCTTACTTTCTTCTTGGGCATTGAAGTGCATCGGTCCTCATCCTCACTTTTGTTGTCACAAAGAAAATATATATTGGATCTTCTTGAACGAAGCAAAATGTTAGGAACCAAACCTATAGCCTCTCCTGCAAAACCTGGTTCCAGATTGCATATCGGAGGTGATCCATTGAGTGGTCCACAATTATACCGTAACATTGTTGGTACATTGCAATATTTGACCATTAATTGCCCTGAAATTGCTTATTTTGTTAACCGGGTTTGTCAGTTTATGCACAACCCCTCCGAGAGCTATTGGGCTGCAGTAAAACACATTTTGCGTTATCTCAAGGGAACTATTGATGCTAGATTGATATTTCGTCCATCCAAAGACTCAAGGTTGTTTTGTTTTACTGATGCTGGTTGGGTATCAGGTCCGGATGACCGTCGTTCTCAACATGGTTTCTTCATTTATTTTGGAGGTAACTTGGTCAGTTGGGCACCCCGAAAGCAAAAAGTTGTAGCTCGTTCTAGTACCGAGGCTGAATACAGAGCCATTGCCTTTGCCTCCGCAAAACTTATTTGGCTTTAACAACTCCTGAAATAGATGACAACTCCTTTAGATGGACCACCTATTCTCCTATGCGACAATCTCAGTGCAACCTTTCTCACAGCTAACCCGGTTTTTCACTAACGCTCCAAGCACATCAAAGTTGATTACCACTTTGTTCGAGAACAAGTGTAGTCTGGTGAGTTAATTGTTCGTCATGTCAAGTCAGTGGATCAAATTGTCGACATTTTTACCAAAGCTGTTAGTTATACCCGTTTCAAAAATTTACGATACAAGCTGCTTGTTCTTAATCGACCATGAGCTTGCGGGAGGGTATTGAGATATCTTTATAATCTTATATTTTAGTTTAGATTGATTGTATTTATTTGATTGCAGTCCTTGATTGTAGTTGATTGATTGCATTCTTTTTTTGTATTCTGGTTTCCTTGTTTACCCTTCATCCTTGTGTATATATCCCCTGTACATCGGTTGTTTCAATACACATAACTTTTCACAATATTCTTCTTGTTTTATAGACACGAGTCTTAGTCTCAATACAACTTGTTGCAAATAGAAGAGCTAACCTTATGGAACTGTATAGCTTAGTGAACATGTCTTCTTTAACTTTTTCTACTTGGCGAAGAACAATTGTCTGCACAACAAAAAAATATAATTTATTGTGAAACATATGAGAGACCATGGAAGTAGAGATGTGGTGGCATTTAGTGGATAACTTAATGAACGCCATATGGAGTGTTATGACATTGATAATTTGTAAACCTGTTTCCTTAAGAAGCTTTGCAAAGTGCAAACCATTAGTTATCAAAGAACCCTCCAGGGGATACAAGCAGTGGTTTTGGTTGGATTCGTTTGTATAGATTGTCAATTATACCCCCGAGTTCAATTAAATCGTTCCCATACTGTTGACCGTGACACCAACACCATTACCACTCAACTCATTTTCTACACCAATCAAGGATATGAATATACATATCATACATAAGTAAAAACAAATTTAAGGATTTGAGATTAGAGAAGTACCAAATTCCCATGAATGTATCTGATACTCTGAAAATATGATACCACCAAACCTTGGACTGCTTTTGTAAGAATCGGATTAGATAAATCTTGAAAATATGATACCACCAAAAAAAATTATTTTCATTTACTTTGTGTTACATATATGGAAAAGTGTGTGATGTGTTTACCAGATTTAGAGCAGATGACGACCCCCACGGGCAATGATTGTAGTTACACTTGTCATCAACCCACCAATCGATAGTAGCAAAAATGTAATTTGCATCCGTATGTGATATTGGTAAGGTTCCATTATTTACAAGTTATGACTCTTGAGCATATTGTGCCGAAATTGCAGAAATCGATGCCAGAAATAGAAACAATGATGCGAAAAAACTCCATTAATGGTTAAAGAACTTGACTTCTAGCTCAACCTGGTTACAATTTAGAGCAAAAAAGAAACTGTTAGGATGAATACAAAAGAGCAATAGTGTATACCGCTTGAATGGTCGTGTTGATACCTTTTTAAGGAATTATACTTGCCTTTTGTTAAAAACAAATCATAGCGTTCTTGTAAAAGTGTAAAAAAGAAAAGAAAAAAAGTATATATCTTACAAAAATGAATTGTTTTTTTCCCATTATATATCCGTGATTTGAGCAAATTTGTTCTTTCCAACGAGCAATTTTCTTGTTGTGTTTAACATTTCGAGCAAAAATCACAACAGTAAAAGCTAAGTAATCGACAACACTATTGTTTAAACGAAACTTGCTTTGTTTGAATATCAAAAATCATATCCCAATGCATTGATTAATAATATTATTTTAGAACGACGTACGTTAAAATAAGATTCTTATAGGCCAAAAATTAACTCTAACAAATGGATTGAGTATGCAAAAACTGCATTTGCTGTTGATCCTCGGTTTGCTTTATTTTGTTTATAGAATTGTTAAATTACTTAAATGAGAAGACTGAAACTTCATAATATTTAAGATATTTCAAATGTATTTTTAAACAAATTACCTGTCATCTATGAGGTAGGGCAGTTCTCCTTCAAATCTCGTATTATTGTTCGAACACTCGTATTGAAACCTAAAATCATAGACATATATTGTAGACAAATATGAAGATGGAAGCTTTGTTGTCACCAAATTGAAGATTAGGGTTTAAGAAATAGGTACTTACGCCCGTATTACAGTCGATGGGGGATACGCATATGTAGTGTCATGATTGAGTTGCTGAGAGAGAAAATATGAAGACGATGAACAAAGGGGCGTCTGGGAAAGGAAGTCGGCAAAAGGCTGATTCAAATTTGGAGATGGAATCCTGATTTCTTGCTATTAGTGTGCTGATTTATTGCTATCAATGTTTGAAATTTCAATAGCAAAAAATTACAACGGAATCAACAAAATCAAGATAAGATTTTTGAAAATTGATTTCATGCACTAATCAAGAGACCGAGATTTGAGGATGATTGAAGATTTAGAAGATAAATTCGTGATTTTCTGATTGAAGAGGAAATTATTTGGCTGTATAAGCCCTATAGGGATAATTTAGGAATTTTACTTTGATAAAATGAGCTGGAATATAAGCTAGGATAGGGCATAAAGAATGCCATGTGGCATAAAAAGTACTTATTTATTAGGATAAAAGATTATTTGATTACTAGGCGAATCCTTACGCGTTGCGCGAGAATAGAATTTTATAGTTAAAATAATAACTTTTACCAAATTATTATTTAATATTTCTACTTTGAAATAAAATGTTAGTAGTAAAGCAAACATATAGTTAACATATTAGTTTTATTAAACTTTATAGTTTAGTTTTTAAGTTATTGCGATATATACAATTATTTGATAATTTTATAAATCGTTTAAAATTGTGTAAATTATATATCAAATTAATGATAATATAACGGGTAACAAAACGTATAAACAAAAATATGAACTGCAACTTTTAGTAACATAAAAATAGAAAAACACCTATTATAACATTTATATTAAAAGATATATATATATATATATATATATATATATATATATATATATATATATATATATATATATATATACACAATGAATAATAAAAACTATGAAAAATAAACACTATAACTTTTAATAACATAAAAACACTAAAACATCTATTATAACACTTATATTAACTCTTCATATTTAAATGACAAATCTCTTCAAATACATTAATGTTTTTAATGAGCAAAACTTTACAACCTTATAAAAAAAATAAAATAAAAAGTTATTAGTGATTACTAATTAATAATCATAAGTTAAAAACCCTTGAGTTGTAACTAATAAATATACATAAATTAAAAAACTCTTGAGTTGTAGTGTGAGTTTCAAATGAATACGGTACCTGGAAATGTATTATTATTATTATTATTATTATTATTATTATTATTATTATTATATTCGTCTAAATAATTGGTTTTGATGTATCATTTTTACCCATTTAATTATTAAACATAAAGATATTTAATTATAAATTTATAACATACATAGGTGCATATATATGTTAAACAAATCACATATAATATATATATTTTCGTAAATGTCATATGTAATTTTTTTCATAGTAATATGGATAAATTACTTTCATATGAAGAACATATCATGATAAGTCTATCACAATTACATATCAAATGTTCAAAATTATGTTATCTTTTAAATATTGTTTTTTAAATATGTTGTGTAGGATAACCCAACAAAAAAATTATAGAAAATAAACATAATCAAAATAGAAAAACTACAATAAAATAAATAAGAGCATTGGGTGGTTGAATATATAAATAAAAATGTTACATAAACATATATTTAACTCAAAAGAAAAAACTAACATTCGTCAACTTTGCTCAAACAAAAAAACCTATATCCATTTTATGAATATTTTTTCTTCATTTAACATAATTCAACCATAGAAACTTGATGACAATTTTTCACTAACCTGCAATCAAAATATTTTTCTTGAAAAAGAAGAATCATAAAGATATTCCAAGCAAAACATTGATATTTGGAGAGTCACATTCAAGACTGAGTAATACACACAAATCACATATAAATATTAAATGAGAAACTGAATATAAAGAAATAATAGAAAAGTTTCATTTGTTTTGGTTGAAAGAAAAAATCATATTACGATTACCATCGATGCGACATAACCCATTTCTTTAAATCATCATATTTGGATCGTGAATGCTTCAACTATATGAAAACTTTTGAATCACAATATCTTCAAATCCTTCTTACATGTAAGTTTTATATAACACATAAGACACAAAATATTTGCCTTTTTATAATAAACTTTTCACTAAATGCTAATTAAATATAATATAAGTTATAAAACTTTTGAGTGTTAAATCATAATTAAGAAAACTTTTGAGTTGCATTAGTTAAAAAATGAGGTTTCAAATGAATGTGGTTTGAGAAAGTTAGAAAAGAAGGTTTCAAATGAATGAGATTCAAGAAAAAATACTAGCTTTATAAGTATGTATCATATGAGATGCCCCAGTTGTTACAATAACAAAATGGTTTAAATGCCAAAAAAAACATTTTCTAGGGCATTTATGCAAATATCTAAACTTAAGGGACACATTTAATTTACACCATCAAAAGTATCGGTCGTTCAATAGAAGGATCTAGAATAACCCCATCAATAAACCCTAATATATCCTCTCCGCCTCCTCTCCCGATCTACTCCATCATCAAGTCCTCAAGGCCAAAAATTCAAAAATCTCTTTCTTTTACTCTGTGATTCCTTGTTTATTGAGTAAACTCGTCAATGGGGGACACAGAGACGTTTGCCTTTCAGGCAGAGATCAACCAGTTGTTGAGTCTTATCATCAACACCTTTTACAGTAACAAGGAGATCTTTCTCCGTGAGCTCATCAGTAACTCATCCGATGTAAGTTTTCCTCTCGTTTTGTTACCTGATTACATTAGCGGATCATTTATCTACCGGCTTTTAACTTGTCCAAACTTTTTGTTCTGTTGTTAATTTGATATGCGAGTTATTCCTGTATGTTTTGTTTTTCTGTACTGGTGAAAATAGGGTTTGATTTCAATAAATATGATTCTACGGTAAAACTTTTATTGATTTTCTTAGATTTAATTAAACAATTCGTGCGTTTCTCGTTGCTCTCTGATATCTACTTTAACATGTTTCGGAGGTTGTATGTTTATATACAGTAACGATCCAACATGATAACGATCCAACATGATAGGCTAATATATAGTTTGATTACTTCCATTAGTTAAAGGACTTCAAAAATTGTCTATAATTGTAGTATTTTCGCAGCATATAAATTTAAACAAATCGTGATTGTTGTAGTTGAATTGTATGATCTCAAGCATATCTCACATGTGTTTATATACGTGTATGTCTATGTTCGTTCATGCAAGTTTGTCATTGGGTTCTTAACATCGAACATTTTTTTAGGCTCTGGACAAGATTCGCTTTGAAAGCTTGACTGATAAGAGTAAGCTAGATGGGCAGCCTGAGCTTTTCATCCATATTATCCCCGACAAAGCTTCAAACACATTGACCATCATTGATAGCGGAGTTGGAATGACCAAGGCTGGTGAGTAATTTTATAATCCAAACTCTACCTGTCTCTTTATAATCTGTTTAACTTTTATGAAACTCTCCTGTAACAATTTTTAATTACAATCTCAGATTTGGTGAACAATTTGGGTACCATTGCAAGATCCGGAACCAAAGAGTTCATGGAAGCTATCACTGCCGGCGCTGATGTCAGCATGATTGGGCAATTCGGTGTTGGTTTCTACTCTGCTTACTTGGTTGCCGACAAAGTTGTGGTGACAACCAAGCACAATGATGATGAGCAGTATGTCTGGGAGTCTCAAGCCGGAGGGTCATTCACAGTGACTCGTGATACTTCTGGTGAAGTCCTTGGAAGAGGGACTAAAATGACACTTTACTTGAAAGAAGACCAGCTTGAATACCTTGAAGAGCGCAGGCTGAAAGATCTGATCAAGAAACACTCAGAGTTCATCAGCTACCCAATCTCTCTATGGGTTGAGAAGACCACAGAAAAAGAAATCTCTGATGATGAAGACGAAGAAGAGAAGAAGGATGAGGAAGGCAAGGTTGAGGAAGTTGATGAAGAGAAGGAGAAGGAAGAGAAGAAGAAGAAGACAATCAAGGAAGTGTCTCATGAATGGTCTTTGGTCAACAAACAGAAACCAATCTGGATGAGGAAGCCAGAAGAGATTACAAAGGAAGAGTATGCTGCTTTCTACAAGAGTCTGACAAATGACTGGGAGGAGCATTTGAACGTGAAGCATTTTTCAGTTGAAGGTCAACTGGAATTCAAAGCCATTCTTTTTGTTCCCAAAAGAGCACCTTTCGATCTCTTCGACACCAAAAAGAAGCCAAACAACATCAAGCTTTATGTTCGTCGTGTCTTCATCATGGACAACTGTGAAGAGCTGATTCCGGAGTATTTGAGTTTCGTAAAGGGAATCGTTGATTCCGAGGATCTTCCTCTTAACATCTCCAGAGAGATGTTGCAACAAAACAAGATCCTGAAGGTGATCCGCAAGAATTTGGTGAAGAAGTGTGTGGAGCTTTTCCAGGAGATTGCTGAGAACAAGGAGGATTATGCCAAGTTCTACGAGGCTTTCTCCAAGAATTTGAAGCTTGGAATCCATGAGGATTCTACAAACAAAACCAAGTTGGCTGAATTACTTCGTTACCATTCCACCAAAAGTGGAGATGAGATGACAAGCTTGAAGGACTATGTTACCAGAATGAAGGAGGGGCAAAGCGACATTTACTACATCACAGGTGAAAGCAAGAAGGCAGTGGAGAACTCTCCATTCCTTGAGAAGCTGAAGAAGAAGGGGATTGAGGTTTTGTACATGGTGGACGCCATTGATGAGTATGCAGTTGGCCAGTTGAAGGAGTTTGAGGGGAAGAAGCTTGTTTCTGCAACCAAAGAAGGTCTGAAACTTGATGAGAGTGAAGACGAGAAGCAGAAGCAGGATGCATTGAAGGAGAAGTTTGAAGGTCTTTGCAAGGTGATAAAGGATGTGTTGGGAGACAAGGTGGAGAAGGTGGTTGTTTCGGATCGTGTGGTGGATTCTCCATGCTGTTTGGTGACAGGTGAATACGGGTGGACAGCAAACATGGAGAGAATCATGAAGGCACAGGCTCTGAGGGATTCAAGCATGGCTGGATACATGTCTAGCAAGAAGACGATGGAGATCAACCCTGAGAACTCTATCATGGAGGAGTTGAGAAAGAGAGCTGAGGCTGATAAGAATGACAAGTCAGTGAAGGATTTGGTGCTTTTGCTGTTTGAGACTTCGTTGCTGACATCAGGATTCAGCCTGGATGAGCCAAACACTTTTGGAAACAGGATTCACAGGATGTTGAAGCTTGGTTTGAGCATTGATGAGGACACTGTCGATGGCGATGCTGACATCCCTGCCCTTGAGGAGGCTGATGTTGATGCTGAGAGCAAGATGGAAGAGGTCGACTAATCTCCCAAATTAACAAAACCTTCTTCTTACATTACCTTGCTTTCTTTATAAACATGCTCTAGTTCTTTTTTTTGTTGTCTTAAAACTTCTTTTTTTGATGTTTTATGAACAAGACATGTTATCAGGTTTTTTATTTTATTTTTCTGAATCACGAATTTAGTTTATCTATATCTATTATCCTTACAAAACCGACCATTTGGTATGACTTCTCGAGTCGAAGAGAAAGCCTTGTAGTGGAGATGTCCCTGTCAAAAAAACGTAGTGATTTACACTATTAGGAAAAGTGAAAAAAAACAAGAAGATAAATGTTTTTTTTTTTGTCTAAAAGTAATTAAGTTGAGATAATATGTGTGAAGTGTCTTGTTTTTCACAAGAGAAGAATGTCACATCATGTTTCTCTATTCTTGATGGTACTTTCCTTCATTTTTTGTGTGAGCTTCGTCAAACGTCTATCAAATAAAAATCTATGTATACTCACCCACCCACCCTACCCATTTAGGAAACGAATATTATCCACATCGACGGTGTAGGTAATTAATTACTTATATTAATAATAATCGCCTTGTCGATAATAGTCTAAGTAACATTGCTTGAAAGGATCTATAATACAAGATTTCAGTTAAAGTAGCCACCACCATTTGCTTCCCTTGTTGTCTCTGGCTCTTTCTATCTTGGTGATTCAGATCATAAAAAGCTGAAATTAAACTAAATTTATTTTCGCCATTACAATGTTAGTAGAAACACACAAGAAGCAAATCTTAATTAACATACCAAAAACATAATTTCGGTCTATACAGTTAAACAATGCCAACTGAAACTTTTCCTGCATTCCAATATAAATTAAACTTATATAGATAGAGAAAGAATGAAATGAATTAATTATACTATAGCAACCTAATTTGTTTGTTATGTTCTGTTCTGGTATTGTTTGATTCTCTATTCTTTGTGTGCTTCATTGTACTAGAAGTAATGAATAGCATTCTCCTAAACTATACCTATAATAGTTTACTAATGCTCTACTTGGACTGTTACTGAAAAGACTCATTTCTCTACTAAGTTATGCTTTTACTTTAACAACAAAGTTTTATATAACTATAAAGTAACATAACTTTAAACGAGTTTTGAAATGTTTTGACAACTTATAAATAACATAAGTAACATTTTGAAAGATGTTTAACAACAACCATTTTGGGCCACAATGGGCCTAGAATGAAATGAATTAAATATTATGAACCATAATTAACTTAAACTAGCCTGACAAAGTATAAAAATCACACTTATATTTTGTAGAGCCAACAATCATCAAGCCTAACTCTAATATGGGCTTAGGGGCATTAAAGCCCAATACTCTCCTTTTTCTTTCAAAATCTCGGCCCAAAGCCCAAATCCAAGGGTGAAGAGTTGACTTATGGAGTGCCACCTCACTTATACCTCACATGCCTCCATGCATGGACCAACATGCATCTAGGAATGTCACTTCAACTCCCTCTCTCTTCTCCTCTTTGTTCTCGGCCGAGAGTACCACACACACACACACAATCATTCACCTAAACACTCTCAAGAACACACCACAAATCCCTTCACTTTCCCTTCAAAATTTCGAGATTCAAGAGCATTGCAAGGGGGATTCTTCACAAAAATCATCATCTAGGTAAGTTGATGCTTGGATCCACACTTTAGACTTCTTCTTATATCCAAAAATCTCTTCTTAACTCATGTGAAATCATAATCTTGTATCTTAGAACCCCTTAAACTCGAGATCTTCCAAGGAAAGGTTGCTTAGGCCGAAAATCATCTCATTTTCTTCCATCTCTTCTCCACAACCGAAACCACACCCAAAGGTGAGCTTCATACCCCCTATTTTTCAGTTTTTATGAGTTTTGTGGGGGAGAATACAAGCAAATGTGTAGATCTATGAGTATATGTATGCTTGGTGTGATTTCTATGCTTATATTTATGCTCTTATGTGATTGTGGTGTTAGATCTAGTCAAAAAAATACCTTAAGATTGAGATCTACATTAAGTTGCATGAAATAAGTATAAACTATGTTATTTCACACAAATCATGTCTAGAAAAATAACCAAGTTGATTGTTATGAACATCTTTGGGTTTAAAACCCATTTTTGGGCTCAAAATGCTAAAAATATGAAACTAAAGGGCCCAAAATGTCAAAAATACAAATTCTGAGGGATGATATGAGTCAAAACAGTTTCAAGAATGGATTTTCCAGAAATTTACTCTTTGGAAGGATTAAAATGTGAATTTTTAAGCATAATGGGCCAAAAATGAACTTTTCGGCCCAATAAAGCCCAATTTGCGAGATTTTCAAATTAGAGGGGCTGAAACTGTATTTTTCTGTAAAACAGGGGACTACTAGTGCTCCAAGTCCATTTCAAGGGTTAAAAATGCTTTTCATATTTAAAAGGGACCAAAGATGCAAAAATTTTCTATTTTGGGCCAAAAGTGTAAAAATTGCAAAAATAAGGGTTTCAGCCTAGAAAAACTTCATTTGAGGGACTAAAACTGTTTTTCAAATAACTTTGAACTGAAAAATACATTTTCTACAAGTTTTGATACTAAAGTGTCAAGAAAAATGGCTTAAGGACTAAAATAAAAATTCTTTTATACAAAGGGTCAAAAGTGTAAATTTATCCAAAAGAAAGGGGCTGCAAAAATGTAAAATTCTAATGTTTTAAACAATAAATCCGACATGATGAAATATAAGTACCTCGACTATCGGCGAAATATAATACACCTTCAACACCAAAAATCGTTATCAAACGAATTGATTCGGTCTCGAATCAATAATGAATCCGAAATTACTAAAACGACGATACTTCAATACACATGCGGAAATCTCGGGAATTCAATACACACGTGGAAATTTCGGGAAGTCAATACACACGTGGGAATACACCAGACGTCGATACACCGTCTTTGGGCCCGAAAGTTTCAAATCGTGCTTGTTGGGCCTAGCTAGCCCAATGACATGATCTTTAGGCCCGAAGGAAACTCGCTTACATGTAGTTGGGTCTTATATGACCTAATTCCATGTAAAAGGACTTTTACAAGCTTTGTGCTGTTGGGCCCCAAGGGTCCTCTGGTGCTGCTAGTAAAGTCGAGAATTCACCAAATGCGAGTCGGGCTAAGGGCCCTTCGCATTCACGATAGCCTTGAACGACTTATGGAAAATATCTGGGGCTTCGTACCCTCTTTTCCTCCTCGGTCGTGGGGCTATGAGAAGTCCGGGTGATTGGATTAAGTGAATAATGCGAACAACGCCTAAGGGATCGTTTGTATAGTTGTAAACTAGTCATTTTCATTAATCTGTGTTTATAACAATTCGCAATCCATAATTAATCCAACGTCACCGGGACTCAACGAATACACCCGTCGCAACAAAATAATAAAATATAAAAACATTTGATGCAAAGTATTAGGAAAACATCGGGTTTTCCTAGGGTTTTCAATTAATACACGTACGAGTTACATACCGAGTTTTACAAATTGTACTTTTACATCTATAGAAAACAAACAAGCATACTTACGGATCTTCACCCTTTTTATACTATGCTCTTTTCAGAAAATATCGGATTTTCTGGTGATTTTCAAAACAATACAAACCACTATATTTCAAACATTACTTATGAATTCACCAACAATTTACTTATTCAGAAAATATGTTGACGTTTTTCAAAATACTTGTATTCTCAGGTAACAGGTAAATCGAAAAAGGAAAAATGTACTCAATAACGTCTTGCTGTTGTTCTAATTAGTATCAAACAATTTACTTTTGGGCATGTAATATTATGGATCAATATACTGAATGTAAGCACTACCGGTTGTAATATTCCAATGTTTGGTAATGTATGATGTTATGTTTCATGTATATTCATTGTGTTGGTATTCAATTGAGTCACAACAGCCCCCGGATGTTTCCGCCGTCTGGTTCGGGGGTGTGACAATATCTATGTCTCACTTATATAGTATTTAGGGTTTACGGTCCCAATACCATTTTGGACCGTAAACTCCAAACTCTTGAAGTTTTGGGCATTTATTGCTACACAATAAACCCTAGGGTATCCTCTCTCCTGATATCTCTTGATGTACTATCTTTAAAACACTCAAACTTATTCCAAAAAGCTTGAAAGTTCGCAGAATCAGTTTTGACTTCCATTGAAGCGGATGGTTGTACAGAATGGAAATTTTTGGGTTGCCACAGAACATCCTTCTTTGCACTAAGTTTTCTGATCTTACACAGATTCAGAGAATAACTTCTACCTATGAAAACAATTCCATATTACCATTTTGACTATCACTTCTGAACAAGAGTTACATCTTTTTGAAATATGTCAATATGGTCCTTTCCAAAGTTTACATTATACTTCTAATTGTCCACGAGTAACCAATTTCTGGTAAACTTCAAATTGTCCTCGACAATTATTTAATTATTTTAGTCATATCCGGTTCTATTCCTTTTTCCCTTTTAATGCCCTAAGCATTTGGAAAATTTTAGAATGGATGAATGTTATTGCACATGTAATCGATCCTATACCCGAAGCATATGGGACACGATTCATGCTCTAAATTTTTTATTTTCCATGTTCTCACAATTTGAACTATGAAGAGGGATGTCGTAATCATAATCAAATTTTGAGAACGCAACATATATAGAATTTCCTTATGTTGAACCATTCCAGCATAACATTCATATATATCCTTGACTAAAGTTGATTAAAATATCAATCTAAGCTTGTAAAATTGGAATGAAGTATAAAATCATCTCCCTTAATTATAGCAAAACAACTTTTCAAAGCGAATTGAAACTTTTGTTTTCTATAATTAACATTGCTAACTTGCAACACGTAACATAATAATCATGCTCCCACTAACATGATGATTATTAGCATAACATTTATGCTCCCACTAGCTCTAACATGTATCCAGAAATCAGCTGGACTTCTTGAAATCAATACTTTATTGACTTTCTTACCAAAGTTCGGATTTCTGATACGAGATGCTTTGATAAAATTTTATCAAAATCATACACTTTTCCTTAGATAGCTCACTTGTGTGTCTAAAAAATTATGAAGAGGGATGCCGTAATCATAATGTTTAGACCTTTTGTCATTCTCACAATTTCTATCTACTTAAAATCTACTTAGTGAAAGAGTTTCCTCATCATCATTTTCATGAATCGAAGAGAAACCTTATGACACTTAGATTTTATGGTGTAAGTTTTCCTATCCATGTGAATTTGTCATAACCATAATCACAAGACAAGATTAGTGGCAAATCCAAACACATATGGACTGAACTTGTTCAATCTTAATTTCTTGCCACCCGACAGCACAAGGGCCTACCATTTCTTCTAGGTTGTTATGCAAACAATTGAGAACTAACAGAACTCATAAGCATAGTCAACTTTTAACTAGAATAGACACATAAATAAGAATATGTCTACACGATAGGTTACAAACCTCAAGTCGTGGGCTAGTGATTAACAATCCTCTTGATTAGTTCTTGAAACTACCTCAAGATCTTTAAAACTCCCACTGACCTCTTGGCATATAAGATATCTTTTTCAAGAACCATTCCTTGATAAAACAAATATTCAAGAGTTAGTGTGGATTCTTATCAAGATAAAAACTTCTCACAATTGGTCTCAGTTGGTTGTTGTCTTATCCAAAACATCGCAACTTTCCAATTTCAAATGTACAAGAGTAAGAAACATTTTACTCTACATTTGACAAGTGTTTTAAACCTTTCTTAAGATTATGTCACTCAAGTTAAAATCTTAGAGTATGACTCTAAGATTTGATTTTGGAATGAAGTATGATTTATCTTTTGATTTAACCATTTCAACAATTCATGATTCCTCTCCTTAGTCAAACAAATAAACTAAGGTATCCTTAGAGAATCAATTATGATATGGTTTCATAATCACTAAGACAGTCATAAAATAAGATACTCAAGTACTCTCCCATCTCTTCAGATTTGGAGAAACTTTTATCTTTCTGCCTTATTTGATTCTTCTCATCCGTTTTGTCATACATTGAAACTTTTCCAATGTTTCAGAATTACACTTAAACTTATAAGCATAACCATATTTACTAAACTTGTCATCACGAATAATCGTATTGACCTTTGTGGTGAACCTGATCAGCGCACAACCAAGTGTACCCAATCCTTTAGTCCTTCACTCGACTCACACATACATGTGAACAAGGTCTTAGTCTTAATTTCCCAAAGATGAAAATTCTCATTCATCACACAATACAACTTGCATGATTCCAAGTTTCTATCCAACTGAAACTTGGGTGATGAGAATCTTTCCTTATTAGGTAAATTATGACACTACCATAAATGAAAGAATCAAATTTTATTTTCCAATATTGCTTTCAATGGAAACATATAAACAACAATTTTTCACAAATGCCATTGTAAGGATACTTAAAATAAATAAATCAAAACTCTTTTTTTTTTTATTTTAAAATTGGCGGAAAAATCTTATCCTTACGATGCAAATACATATGAAAACTATGTTGATATCTATTCCTAAACAATCTATCGTAACTCTTAAGCAGTTGCTCAAAATTCTGATCACTGAACCATTTTCGCGATCAGAATCAGCATACTCTTTCTTTAAGCTTCCTTTGATTTTCTAAAACATCAAAACGTAATTAGATTACATTGTATATTAAGAATCTCCAAAAGATACTTAATAGAGTTAGATAATGGACTTTACCTGAAGTAGAGTCAAACTTTTGACTTTACCAGATCTTTCAAGTAGATCTGGCAGCTTCGCAACCAATGCCCCCTTCTTTTGGCAAAAGAAACATATGGATTCTTTGGAAATGGTACATTAGACTATCTCAGACTTATTCTTTCTCTTTACCATTAGTTCAAATGACTTAACCATGGCCAATCACTTTCCATTGGGAAGAGAAAGTTTTTCTGGACTTCTAATGTTACCATTGTCAATGTCCATGGAAGTTTGGGAAGTTGATCTTCCAATAAAAATTTGCTTTACCAGTGCCCCAAATTATTGCTGATTTAGCAGTATTAAGCAAATAGGTAAGATCACTAAGGGTCATGTCATGGTCTGTCATCAGGGAGTGACTGAAGAACCAAGTCAAGAGACAGCTACCTCGAGACTTTGACACCCGACTCTCCCGACTTGTCAATATGTGACTTATTCTCCAAGATATTTGACTTTGCTTGCCAATAGGGATTGAGTGACCTTGAACTTTTTAAGTATTTGAACTTGTGGGACAGGGAGAATAATTGGAGGAGGTGGAGGAAGTGAAGTATGATTCTAGTCCCATCAATGCACAACAAAGGGATTAATCTTTCACCTTGATTGTCATGTAGGATATCATCTTCATCAGGAAAGCTTGTTAAAAGATTTGGGAAGGCCATAGTTGTCTTAACTAGACATCTATAATGGGAGAAATTCAAGTTTAGCTGATATAAAGTCCTTAATATAACACCCGATATGAAATATTAAGGCTAGGATCCAACAACCTATTTATAATCGGAAGAGGGATGCCGTAATCCAAGCTACAAAATAGTTGAAGGTAGGTAAATGACGATTTACCAATTTCCACCATCAAAATGAAATATAATTAAGTTTTAATTGGATTTGAAACTCCTAGATCTTTTGAGATACATTAAACTTTAATGACATGTTTCAATCTCGATTGAGCCCTCTCAAATTTGTGACTGGGATGCCGAGGATCACAAACAAGGTGTGAATAACCATGAAGATTGACTTGGTACCCTCAAATTTATCACCTAATTAATGTGCCGGTTAACCACACACGCTCCACCAATCTATGATAAACTTAAGTTACCCTTCGCCACACATTGTCAGTCCCATGTTAGTGTGCCGGTTAACCACACACGCTTCATTAACGACTTAACAAAGGTGCAGAGTGTAATTTCATGGGTTAGCACCATTTCACATTTTCCTAAGTAACTAAGATTGGGCTTTTATAAGTGTTTAGTTACTTGGTATTTATCAATATACTTTTAATGAAGGGAGAATTATAGTCTTTATCCTACCCGTTCGGCTAACGACCCTCCACCAGTCAAGGAAGCGGTGGGTGAGAGTGGACACCCATTAATGTGACATCCCCAATTTCATGGCCAGAAAAGACCGATTTGTTTATGCTTTGTTTTATAAATCAGAGTGATCGTTTAAAGAAAACGGTTGCGGAATTTGTTCCCAAAATAAAATATGATAACCATTTATCAAAACATTTCTCGAAAACAATGTATTTTCATTAAATAATAAAAACTCGGGATGTCATGTTCGTTACAGACCAAAAGCATAAACAATATAAAATAGACCTTACAATAGTTATTCAACTACTGATCTATAATCCAAAATCTCTCGTCAAGTCCACCAACTTATACCCTTGTGCCATTACCTGTAATGAAAAGAAAACTGAGTGGGTCAGGCTTGGGAGCCTGGTGAGCATATAGGGTTTTCAACCCACAATAATATAATTATTATATTTAATCAGCAAACAATCAACCCAATTACCCATCCCCATTATCTTCTTAAGGTTTTACCCTAAGAACCAACTATCCTTCATTCATTTATTCGTAAGGAATTTGGCACGAATTCCATTGCTGCCAAAGCTTATTTATCAAGTACTAAATCCATAGTTATCTGGCGCTAACTCCATAGTCACCAAAGTTCACTTAACAAGCGCTAACTCCATAGTCGCCAAGGTCTACTCAACAAGCGCTAACTCCATAGTCGCCAAGGTTTACTCAACAAGCGCTAACTCCATAGTCGCCAAAGTTTACTCAACGTGCGCTAACTCCATAGTCGCCAAGGTTCATCAAATAGGCACGAAGTCACATCGTCGCCAAGGTTTATACAATAGGCGCTAACTCCATAGTCACCAACTATTCCATCTACCTATGTTCTACCCAACAATTTTGTAGATATAAATACTTACACAGTTTAAATCATTTAACACCTGTATAAAACTCCAATTTCCATGCCCATCTCAAATAGACAAATAACATATAAACACATAGCACGTATTTCATAGCAAATACTTCATATTTATGTGTTAGAAGAAAGTAACTACACACTCACACATATAAACAACAATATACTTAATACACTCAAACCATACTTGTATTATTATCGTGTTTATGAAAGGTAGTATACACTCACTTGATTAGAAGATGATCAGACAGCACTACGACTTGAAGAAGTAGGATATCTCTGCAGATCTGGAAGATCTTCACAAAAATTGAACTTCTCGCGGGCAGAGCTTCGGCTCGGGAATCTCGCTCTTCGGGATTCTCAGGGCTTCGGATCTTGCTTCGGGATTTGAGATTGAGACTGGGGCTTCGGGACACTTCGGGTACGCAAAACGATGCAAAACGGGAGAGAGAAGAGAGAAAAATAGTAATTGAGCCGGCTGCCCTCGCATCCTATTTATAGGAGGTTGGAGCCTCGGAGTATGCGGGGCGTACAGGCGTACGCGGGGCGTACGCGTCCGAAACGTCACTGCATGCATCATCCGAAGAACTCGAGTGCGAAGGTCGTCATGCTTCGCTGTACGCGGGGCGTACTTCGGATGAGTCCGATGACTCGCCTTCGGATAATACCGGGATTTAATAATTAAATTTAATTATTAATTCATTAATAAACTTCGAAAATTCATATCTTCTTCATACAAACTCCATTTTCGACGTTCTTTATATCCACACGTAGGTGAGACTATGCTCTACGACTTTCGTTTAGACTTCGTCGGCTAATTTTGACTTTTATTTTTATTATCTATTTTTAATAGTTCGGGACAGAAAATTTCGTTATAAATTCATAACTTCTTCGTTTGACGTCCGTTCTTGCCTAACTTTTCGTCGTTTCGCTACTAACAACGAGATCTTCGATTCTCGTTTAGATCGCTAAGGATAAATATCACTCTAACGTAAATTCACTTTTTACGTCATTCAGCGTTGTGCCGGTTCTGTCGCGAAACTTCAACAAGTCATAACTTCTTCGTTATAACTCGGATTTTGGCGTTCTTTATATGCACGGAAACCTTGTAACATATACTAAAACTTAGTTAGAATTATTCATCCTAAATAATCTTTTATCAAAAAGCCATTTTTGACGCTTATTGTCTCTAAATTGACTAGCCCGGATCTACGGGCGTTACAATTAAACTGCCATTTTATAGGCAGGAACCTTATACCCCCCTTATAGACCGACTTCGTGAATGAGGCCTACTAATGGTAATATTGACTTTATCCTATACATATCTATATAATTAAATTTATAATAATAGTATAAGGGTGTATTTTAAACACTTAAGATACTTGGTGGTTTAATATATAAATTAAACTATACTATTAATTTAATTAAACTTAAACCATGTCTTTATGGAATTATTAAATCTTTTAATTAAACACTTTAATTAATTTAATGAAGTCCATAAAGTTTGAATTTTAACCTTTTAAAATTCTAGGGTTTGGAATTAAAGTGTACATGGGGGGTGACTTTACAAATTCCAAAACTAGAGGGCAAGTTTTGAAACTATTCAAAACATTTCATATTCATAACTTATGAGTTTAATATAGGTTTTTAAAACTTTTAATGAAGAGACTCTTGAACATCCATCACTTGAGGACATGTTATGGAGTTCATAAAACTATTTATGACAAAAAGACTCTTCATGTTTCTTAACCTATGGTTTTAATAACTTTTTAATGAGACTTTTCATATAATTTGAGGACAAGTTACAAAAACATATACTATGAATAACTATTAGATTAATTTGGATTGAAAACAACTATCACAGACATGTCTAGTAAAATTCATCAACTTGATTAAACTCATATGAACAAGACAATTCAAATTAAGAAATTTTCATGTAATTAGCCTGAACATTAAACTAATACAAAACATGAAAATTTTGACAATTATCTTTGAAATTGGATTAGAATGAACATTACCACATCAAAAACAGGTTTATAGGTTCAAAAACAACTTAGAGTAATGATTCTAGTCCAATTCCAGACTTAAAAGTCGAAAATATGCTGTCAGGGGCTCCTACTCGTCGAGTGTATGAACCTAGTCGACGAGTAGGATGATTTTCTTCATGGACTCGGCGAGTCTAATTCCCAGATAGCCAGAAAATCGATTTTTCAGCATTTTTTAGCACTTTGCATTAAGTATAATTGAAAACAAGCCTAGGCTCTGATACCACTGTTGGGTTTTAAGCATTCTAACACTCCTAAGGTGTTCATGCAACCCTAAATACCTTGGATCTATGTTTTCACTAATTATACATGCAATGGTGTTTCCAATGTATTAAACCTATAACTAGCATACAATTGTCTTACACTACACAAGAATCTAGTTAGGATAACATACCTTAATATTGGTGCTTGAAGTCTTCATGTATCTAGCCTTAAGAGCCTAGCTCCAATAGTGTGGAAGCCTCAAGTGGAATCACAACACATCATGAACAAAGGATGAACTTGAGAGAGAATCAACATGTACCCAAAATCCACCATGAACTCCACGAATGCACTAGTAGCGATTTTGGGCAATGAAGTATGTATTTATATGTGGGATTTCTAGGGTCATGGATATAACCTAAATCCATACCTATGGGTCTTATGATCCATGGCTCATGTGGCCCAACTCTTTATGTATCCATACATAAACTTGGTCCAACATGGATCATAAGCCCAACACATATAAATATAACTAATTAACACAATTAGTCCCCATAGATTAATTAGTCTATTTTGATCACCAAATTAATATCCAAATTAATTCTTGATCAATACTAATTAACTCATATGATTTCATATTAATATATGATAACAGATAATATATTAATAAATCATATATAACATCTTCTCTCAAAAGTCCATCCTAACAAATTGTCCTGATGATATGCAACCCAAATGGACCATGCTACTCTCGGGTCAAGTACATACCAATAATAGTTATGGGCTTAGACATCTAATCCAACAGTAACATACTTATGTTATCCAAACTCGATTTGATATGACCATTAGGGTTGGAATATCAATCATCGTCTTGGTCATTACCGAATAGATGGTAACGACAGACATGAACAAAATGAACTCAATTACTAGCGCCTTGGTAACCTTGTGACTTTCCCTGATCCAAGTGCGAGTCATGTGCTTCCGGTAGTATATGTATCTACTACCTTTCACACCTACTCATACTCGTCCTAAGAAATGCCTCTTAGTTTTCCAAGTCACCATACAAGAATTTCACGTAGTCATTTAACACATTGGATAACATAACTAAGGTTTATATTATTTCTTGAAACGATTGCATAGATATTCAAGTTCACCCTATACTATGTCTCTTATATTAGGCTACACCACATGATACTATCTATATGGCTATTTAATATCTCGATCTTTAGATATATATAGATCCTTACTCCTAATCCCTTGCATCGTTACCTGATTCATCAAGGATCATCTAGAATGCTCTTG
The DNA here is from genome assembly GCF_002870075.4 of Lactuca sativa. NCBI lineage: Eukaryota > Viridiplantae > Streptophyta > Magnoliopsida > Asterales > Asteraceae > Lactuca > Lactuca sativa. The sequence goes on along the minus strand of NC_056631.2, from coordinate 160,099,808 downwards.
CCTTTGGCTTTGGCAGTGCATTCGGCATTGTTGCTTCATTTTTCTTTGGGCAATCTTTTGACATATGCCACTTATCTCCACATCCGTAGCATACCTTATCATTAAGCGTATAATCCTTGGAATAATGACCGATCCTCCCACACTTATAACAAGTCACTTCTCCGTCGCATCTCCCGTAGTGCCTATTCTTACACTTCTCACACCACTTGGCTCCACCACTACCCCATACTTTTGGTCGTCCAAGTTGGACTTCGAGAATCTTCCTTTCTTATCGGATCTTGAGGATCCCTCAAGCTTCCTCTTTTCTCCTGCCTTATCTTTTCCAGATCCTTTTTGCTTAAGTTGGGTCTCCATATTATTGGCTGCTCTAACGACTATCTTCAAAGTAGATTCCATTTTACCGTTGCACCTAAGTCCGCTGGCAATCCGTTAGCAAACCCATCTATCTTGGAGAGTTCAGTAGGCACCAAGTAGGGGAATAGCTTCATCTTCTTGGTGAATGCAGTGGTGTACTCATCTTCCCCTTATTTAGGTTCTGAAACTCGTTGTTTAGGTCTATTAGATCTACCTTCGAGCAGTACTTGTAACATCCCAAAACTTAAGACCAAAAATTTCATTTTTTTATTAAGTTATTATAAAACCAACAGTATAAAAAAAATTCATAATAACATCACATGTCAAGACCAAAATGTCAGTAAACAAAACATGTTATCATAAAATAATATCAGAGTGTAATCCCTAAGATCTCATGAGCGGAAAATCTTAGTGTGATGCGCTGTGATCGCCGACACCTTTCCTTCTAAAACGTAGTACCTGAATCCAAAACTAAAAACCTTAAGCACAAAGCTTAGTGAGTTCCCCCATCATACCACGCACCGTACAATAACATACTGCCAGACGATTCTGGGGTGCCTGACCTACCCATGTCAAGCCATTCTGGGGTGCTTGACTTACCCAGGTCAAGCCTTTCTGGGGTGCTTGACTTACCCGTCGGTTTATCTCAACCGACTATTGGGGACTATTTCACCCCTACCACTACCACATAATAACATGACATAAACATACATAAATATACTGTTAGACATATCTTGGTGCCCGACCTACCCCTTCGATATCTTTCAACCGGTATCCGGGAGCTAACCTCCCCTTAGGCATCTTTCAACCCGTAACTGGGAGCTGACCTTGATGGGTTTTGGTCATAAGAACATCCTATGTGCTCATACAAACCCTAATGCTTGGATCTAGGTTTCTTTATTGTACATGCAAGTTATCCAAGACTATAAACCCTAATTCTAGCATACAAGTAATCATATTAACATAAGAATAGGTTTAAGATGTTACCTTGATTGTTATGTAGCAATAACAATACTAAATCCTTCTTGTATTGACTTTAGAAAGCTTAGAGTCACAAATGTCACTCCTCTAATGGTTCACAAACACCAAGAGCAAGAGGATGAGGAGGAGAGAGGATGGAGGCTACCCAAAACGTTTTCTAACCCTAGAAGAGAAGTTCCCTCGGTTTTTGAGCCTTAAGGGTTCTATATATAGTGAGGCTATTAGGGTTATCTAACAAGGAAACCCTAATTTGGATGCTTAATCCCTAAGCAACCCATGGATCCCTTTCCTTAAGGCCTTGGACGATTTCTTATGGGTTTCTCCATAGAATTTGTCCACTCCTTAATATAAGGCAATCCATGGCCCAATTGCAATTATCTTATAATTACAATTCCAGTCCCTTAAGTTTAATTAATATCTTTTAGTCACAAAACTAATTACCAATTAATTATTGGCTAATATTAATTAAACAATATGATTTCTTCTTTAATATATTATTCTCATAAAATATCAATAAATCATATTTAATCCTTTCTCTCCATAATTCATCCTATTAGGTTGCTTTGGTGAAGGCAACCCAAAAGGACCATGCACCATCGGGTCAAGTACATACCAAAATACTTATGGACTTAGACACTAATCCAACAGTCTATCACTTGGATAGGTCTAATAACTATTATGCGTATGACTTCTGATCCTGATCTGCAATCGTAGCTTTCCAAAACCGTTGTCAACTCTGATCCTATCAGATACGCGTGTCCTTTAGATAAGGGATCATATATTCCTCCATTCTAGATATCATATGAGATATGATTTCAAATCATTCTCTTTGTACTATATCTCGATTCCCGATTTATGACGACTGACTAACTGAACAAATCAAATTAGCCCTAGCCCGGCCGAGCATTTACGTTTGTCATCACTAAATCATCGAGGGGCCCAAAGATATCGCTTTTATCCTACTTTGGATAAAAGGAACGGATAAACTTTGATTCAATGCTCGCTTGCACTCACTCACCGAATCACACACAACAATATGTTTTATAACACCAAGTTACTGGTGCGTTTACATATTATCAATGTGCAACCGATTTGCAAGATACAACTCACATATCTCGGTTTCAAGAATATAAGATGTTATCGTCTCACCAATCACTCGAGATACAATTCATGGGGTGATCCAAGTAAGCGTAGGTTTGATCCAATGCTCAAATTCATATTCATAAGCACTCATGAACGTTGCAGCAAACATTTGCTTATGTCTAATACTCTTTAGACAATCCACACACCAATTCACGACAGTCTTTATTCATACCTACTTCCAACATATGAACGACTGTGGCCCGTTCGAATAATTTGACTGTTCTTAACCAATTAAATTATTCAGGAAGTCAAAACATACAAAGTGAAACACAAGAATAATACTAATCCCATATGGCCTCAAACCTATGAGTATAAATAAAACACCTTTTATTTATCACCATATCGATTACTCATTATTCGTCGTTTCGGGTAATCAACTTCTTACTTGAATTATTACACTTGTCCCATGCTCTTAGCATGCACACAATGTTTACCTATGGTTCTTACTTTGTGAAATAGATCAAATTGAACACATTTCCAATCATTCTCATTTCACAACTCCTAATCCTTTTCATAAGTGTAAGAATATCAAATTCTTGCCACTTATAGAATATGCTAGATTCTAATATTTTACGAAACGATCCATTTGTAATATCACCGTACCAAAGTCACAAAGACTATTGCCAATAAAATTACAAAGTCCTCTATCGGAGATTGTTACAATACAATTCCTTAGATATGATGTCTCTCACTCAAAGTACATTCCTTTGAACATCCCTTGCATAAAAGTTTCTAATCTATACATAGATTTTCAATATTCAATTCCCAATATGGACACATTTCCATATTTTCCATATGACAACTCATTCTTAATAGAATCTTATCTATTCATAATAATGTCGATATGGTCCATCCAATATGGAAACATTTCCATATTTTCCAATACTATACTTCCAACTACTCACAAGCGACCAATCCTCGGCGAACTTTGGATTGTCCTTTGATAGTTGTTTAATTATCTTAGTCAAAACTGATTCTTGTCCCTTTTCCCTCTAAATGAGCTAGACATTTGGAAAATTTTAGAATGGTCAAATATTATAGCATTTGCAAGCGATCCAATACTCGAAGCGTATGGGACACGATGCAAAATGTCTTACATAAACTTGGTCCAACATGGATCATAAGCCCAACACATATAAATATAACTAATTAACACAATTAGTCCCCATAGATTAATTAGTCTATTTTGATCACCAAATTAATATCCAAATTAATTCTTGATCAATACTAATTAACTCATATGATTTCATATTAATATATGATAACAGATAATATATTAATAAATCATATATAACATCTTCTCTCAAAAGTCCATCCTAACAAATTGTCCTGATGATATGCAACCCAAATGGACCATGCTACTCTCGGGTCAAGTACATACCAATAATAGTTATGGGCTTAGACATCTAATCCAACAGTAACATACTTATGTTATCCAAACTCGATTTGATATGACCATTAGGGTTGGAATATCAATCATCGTCTTGGTCATTACCGAATAGATGGTAACGACAGACATGAACAAAATGAACTCAATTACTAGCGCCTTGGTAACCTTGTGACTTTCCCTGATCCAAGTGCGAGTCATGTGCTTCCGGTAGTATATGTATCTACTACCTTTCACACCTACTCATACTCGTCCTAAGAAATGCCTCTTAGTTTTCCAAGTCACCATACAAGAATTTCACGTAGTCATTTAACACATTGGATAACATAACTAAGGTTTATATTATTTCTTGAAACGATTGCATAGATATTCAAGTTCACCCTATACTATGTCTCTTATATTAGGCTACACCACATGATACTATCTATATGGCTATTTAATATCTCGATCTTTAGATATATATAGATCCTTACTCCTAATCCCTTGCATCGTTACCTGATTCATCAAGGATCATCTAGAATGCTCTTGCCTTTGGCTTTGGCAGTGCATTCGGCATTGTTGCTTCATTTTTCTTTGGGCAATCTTTTGACATATGCCACTTATCTCCACATCCGTAGCATACCTTATCATTAAGCGTACAATCCTTGGAATAATGACCGATCCTCCCACACTTATAACAAGTCACTTCTCCGTCGCATCTCCCGTAGTGCCTATTCTTACACTTCTCACACAACTTGGCTCCACCACTACCCCATACTTTTGGTCGTCCAAGTTGGACTTCGAGAATCTTCCTTTCTTATCGGATCTTGAGGATCCCTCAAGCTTCCTCTTTTCTCCTGCCTTATCTTTTCCAGATCCTTTTTGCTTAAGTTGGGTCTCCATATTATTGGCTGCTCTAACGACTATCTTCAAAGTAGATTCCATTTTACCGTTGCACCTAAGTCCGCTGGCAATCCGTTAGCAAACCCATCTATCTTGGAGAGTTCAGTAGGCACCAAGTAGGGGAATAGCTTCATCTTCTTGGTGAATGCAGTGGTGTACTCATCTTCCCCTTATTTAGGTTCTGAAACTCGTTGTTTAGGTCTATTAGATCTACCTTCGAGCAGTACTTGTAACATCCCAAAACTTAAGACCAAAAATTTCATTTTTTTATTAAGTTATTATAAAACCAACAGTATAAAAAAAATTCATAATAACATCACATGTCAAGACCAAAATGTCAGTAAACAAAACATGTTATCATAAAATAATATCAGAGTGTAATCCCTAAGATCTCATGAGCGGAAAATCGTAGTGTGATGCGCTGTGATCGCCGACACCTTTCCTTCTAAAACGTAGTACCTGAATCCAAAACTAAAAACCTTAAGCACAAAGCTTAGTGAGTTCCCCCATCATACCACGCACCGTACAATAACATACTGCCAGACGATTCTGGGGTGCCTGACCTACCCATGTCAAGCCATTCTGGGGTGCTTGACTTACCCAGGTCAAGCCTTTCTGGGGTGCTTGACTTACCCGTCGGTTTATCTCAACCGACTATTGGGGACTATTTCACCCCTACCACTACCACATAATAACATGACATAAACATACATAAATATACTGTTAGACATATCTTGGTGCCCGACCTACCCCTTCGATATCTTTCAACCGGTATCCGGGAGCTAACCTCCCCTTAGGCATCTTTCAACCCGTAACTGGGAGCTGACCTTGATGGGTTTTGGTCATAAGAACATCCTATGTGCTCATACAAACCCTAATGCTTGGATCTAGGTTTCTTTATTGTACATGCAAGTTATCCAAGACTATAAACCCTAATTCTAGCATACAAGTAATCATATTAACATAAGAATAGGTTTAAGATGTTACCTTGATTGTTATGTAGCAATAACAATACTAAATCCTTCTTGTATTGACTTTAGAAAGCTTAGAGTCACAAATGTCACTCCTCTAATGGTTCACAAACACCAAGAGCAAGAGGATGAGGAGGAGAGAGGATGGAGGCTACCCAAAACGTTTTCTAACCCTAGAAGAGAAGTTCCCTCGGTTTTTGAGCCTTAAGGGTTCTATATATAGTGAGGCTATTAGGGTTATCTAACAAGGAAACCCTAATTTGGATGCTTAATCCCTAAGCAACCCATGGATCCCTTTCCTTAAGGCCTTGGACGATTTCTTATGGGTTTCTCCATAGAATTTGTCCACTCCTTAATATAAGGCAATCCATGGCCCAATTGCAATTATCTTATAATTACAATTCCAGTCCCTTAAGTTTAATTAATATCTTTTAGTCACAAAACTAATTACCAATTAATTATTGGCTAATATTAATTAAACAATATGATTTCTTCTTTAATATATTATTCTCATAAAATATCAATAAATCATATTTAATCCTTTCTCTCCATAATTCATCCTATTAGGTTGCTTTGGTGAAGGCAACCCAAAAGGACCATGCACCATCGGGTCAAGTACATACCAAAATACTTATGGACTTAGACACTAATCCAACAGTCTATCACTTGGATAGGTCTAATAACTATTATGCGTATGACTTCTGATCCTGATCTGCAATCGTAGCTTTCCAAAGCCGTTGTCAACTCTGATCCTATCAGATACGCGTGTCCTTTAGATAAGGGATCATATATTCCTCCATTCTAGATATCATATGAGATATGATTTCAAATCATTCTCTTTGTACTATATCTCGATTCCCGATTTATGACGACTGACTAACTGAACAAATCAAATTAGCCCTAGCCCGGCCGAGCATTTACGTTTGTCATCACTAAATCATCGAGGGGCCCAAAGATATCGCTTTTATCCTACTTTGGATAAAAGGAACGGATAAACTTTGATTCAATGCTCGCTTGCACTCACTCACCGAATCACACACAACAATATGTTTTATAACACCAAGTTACTGGTGCGTTTACATATTATCAATGTGCAACCGATTTGCAAGATACAACTCACATATCTCGGTTTCAAGAATATAAGATGTTATCGTCTCACCAATCACTCGTGATACAATTCATGGGGTGATCCAAGTAAGCGTAGGTTTGATCCAATGCTCAAATTCATATTCATAAGCACTCATGAACGTTGCAGCAAACATTTGCTTATGTCTAATACTCTTTAGACAATCCACACACCAATTCACGACAATCTTTATTCATACCTACTTCCAACATATGAACGACTGTGGCCCGTTCGAATAATTTGACTGTTCTTAACCAATTAAATTATTCAGGAAGTCAAAACATACAAAGTGAAACACAAGAATAATACTAATCCCATATGGCCTCAAACCTATGAGTATAAATAAAACACCTTTTATTTATCACCATATCGATTACTCATTATTCGTCGTTTCGGGTAATCAACTTCTTACTTGAATTATTACACTTGTCCCATGCTCTTAGCATGCACACAATGTTTACCTATGGTTCTTACTTTGTGAAATAGATCAAATTGAACACATTTCCAATCATTCTCATTTCACAACTCCTAATCCTTTTCATAAGTGTAAGAATATCAAATTCTTGCCACTTATAGAATATGCTAGATTCTAATATTTTACGAAACGATCCATTTGTAATATCACCGTACCAAAGTCACAAAGACTATTGCCAATAAAATTACAAAGTCCTCTATCGGAGATTGTTACAATACAATTCCTTAGATATGATGTCTCTCACTCAAAGTACATTCCTTTGAACATCCCTTGCATAAAAGTTTCTAATCTATACATAGATTTTCAATATTCAATTCCCAATATGGACACATTTCCATATTTTCCATATGACAACTCATTCTTAATAGAATCTTATCTATTCATAATAATGTCGATATGGTCCATCCAATATGGAAACATTTCCATATTTTCCAATACTATACTTCCAACTACTCACAAGCGACCAATCCTCGGCGAACTTTGGATTGTCCTTTGATAGTTGTTTAATTATCTTAGTCAAAACTGATTCTTGTCCCTTTTCCCTCTAAATGAGCTAGACATTTGGAAAATTTTAGAATGGTCAAATATTATAGCATTTGCAATCGATCCAATACTCGAAGCGTATGGGACACGATGCAAAATGTCTTACATGAAGATTTGATTCTTCATCAATCTTCTGCCGTAATGTTTTGTTTGCTATGTTCTCAAAATTCGAATTGTGAAGATGAATGCCGTAATCATAATCGAAATTTTTAGAACACACTATGTTTCTTTGACTAAGTTATTAACATTCCACAACCTAAGCCTTTAGTTTTGAAATGAAGCATAATATTCTCTCCCTTAATTATAGCAAAAAACTTTACAACACTTACGACTTTGCTAGGTATAACTCTTGTTTTTCTATAATTAATATTGCTAACTTGCAATACTTTCCTTAATAATCATACAATCATAACATTTATGCTCCCACTATCATGATGATTATTATAAAAAACATAACACTTTATGCTCCCACTAGCTTCGACATGTATTCAGAAACATCTTAACTTTCAGAAATTTAATACCTATTGAATTTCTTAAGTCCATGTTTCTAATACTTAATGCTTTGATAATATTTTATCAAGGCTTCTTGAACTTACACACCTTTGCCTTAGATAGCTTATATGTGCGTCTAAACAATTAAGACTAATTGCCAAACCTCACAATTCAAATCATGGAAAGGGATACCGTAACCATAATCGAATTCGAGAATGCAATTTTACAACCACTATCTTCTTAAAATATTTCTTAGTGAAAGCATTTCCTCACACTCATTTTCATGAAGGAGGAAATCTTATGACACTTAGATTTAAACGGTGTATGTGTTCCTATCCATGTGAATTTGTCAAAACCAAAGTTCACGACAAATTCAAACTCATATGGACCGAACTTTCTTAGTCTTGATTTCTTGCCTTATGGTAGCATAGCTGCCCACCGTGTCTTCCAAGTAGTTAAGCAGCTCACCTTTTCTTATCAATGTACTTTCCATTGATCAAGGTCCTTGCCTTTTATGCATTCAAATGAGAACTCATAGAACTCACATGCATAATTAACTTAATTGGAACGACACAGAAACAAAATAATGTCAACACGATAGGTTGTAAACCTCAGCTCGTGTGCTAGTGATGATCGATAAGGTCTATTTTGATTTGTTCTTGAAACCTTTCTAGACCATTAAGACTCCCACTGACTCCTTGACATATAAGATTCTCTTGTCAACAAACATTTCTTGACAAACAAATATTCAAGAGTTAGTGTAGCTTTTATCAAAACATTTCATAAATTGGTCCTAGTTGGTCTTTGTCTTATCCAAGACATCACAACTTTCCACATTTGATGAATGTTATAAACCTTCTTAATACTTATCCAATCAATGTCACAATCTTAACTCTAAGACTTGTTTTGGAACGAAGTATGATTTACTTCTTGATTTAACCATTTTTTTGAATTCTTGATTCCTCTTCTTAGACATACAATTGTACTAAGACTCACTTAGAGGATCAATTGAGATATGGTTCTTAATCATTAAGACCTATCATAAAGCATAAAAGCTACTCTCCCTTCTTCTTAGAATGGAGAAACTTTTATCTTTTTGCCTACTTGATTCTTCTTATTCGTTTTGCTATTGATTTAAACCCTTTTAATCAATTCAGAATTACACTTAATCTTATAAGTATAATCATATTTACTAAACCTTTAGTAAATCATGACGAACATCTTTGTTACTCTTATGGTGGACTTGATCAACACACAACTTTGTGTATTCGATCTCCTAGTCCTTCACTTGACACTTTATCAATGAATTAGTCTAATTTCCAAATATGAGATTCCTCTTTCATCGTGCAACCAAGTTGCATGATTCCAAGTTTCTGTCCAATTGAAACTTGGGTGATGAGAAACTTTCCTTATTCGGTAAATTTTTCGACATTTCCACAAATAACATAATAAGAACCAAATCCATTATTGCTAATAATAGAAACATTCAAACATCAATTTTTCATATACGCCATTGCAAGGATAAATAAAAAATATAAAATCAAAATTTATTTTATTGCGGAAAAAATTTGTCCTTACAATGCAATTCATTGAAAAATTATGCTAATACATCTTTCTTAGCAATCTAATTCTAACTCTAAGTAGTAGCTCAAGAATTTAATCTTCGAGAAATGCGATCGAAATCCATTCCTTCACGGTTAGATTCTGCTCACTTCTTCCCTTAAGCTTCCTTTCTTTTCTTCGATCCTACAAAACATCAATTGTAATCTTATCACATTATGTATTAAGAATCTAGAATAGAAGCTTAAAAGAGTTGGTTAATGGGTTTTACCTATATTAGAGCCATACGTTTCGACTCTCCCATCTCTTAGATCTCTTAGGTAAATGGGGCAGCTTCGTCTCCAATGCCCTTTCTCTTGGGAATAAAAGCAAATTGACTCTTTTGGAACATGACATGGAACTACTTCAGACATTGCCTTTCTCTTATGATCAAACTTTTCGATCATAGCATGTCTTTCGTTGCCATTGTCTATATCCATAGAGGTCTTGAAAGCAGATTCACCAATCAAATTTGCTTTTCTATTGCGCCAAACCATTGCTGATTCAGCAACAATAAGCATATAGGTGAGATTTACAAGGGTCACGTCGCAGTTCATCATATAGTACTCTCTTACGAACTCACTATATGAGTTAGGAAGTGACTGAAGAACCCAATCAACAGCCATTTCCTCACAGACAACGGATCCCAACATTCTTAACCTATCAATGTGTGACTTCATCCCTAGGACGTGTGCACACACCGACTTTCCTTCTTTATGTTTACTTGCCAAAAGGGCTTGAGTGATCTTGAACTTTTCAAGCCTTTGAACTTGTGGGTTAGGGAGAATAATTGGAGGAGGTGGAGGAAGTGAAGAATGATTTCTTGTTCCTCGATCGAATCGTGGAATATCATCTTCATGTGGAAAGCTTGTTCCACGGGATTTGGGAAGACCATAGTTATCGTACTTTGACATCTACAAAATGGGAGAAAACGAATTCAAGTTAGTTGATTAATTGAGTCCTTAATAAATCACCCAAATGAGATATTAAGGCTAGGACCCAACACAATACGCTACAACCTAGAAAAGGGATGCCGTAATCTAGTTGCAGAATATTTGAAGGTAAGTGAATGAAGATTCACTAATTTCCACCATGAAAAACGAAAAAGAAATTTAAGTTTTAAATCTATGAAAACTCCTAGATCCTTTGAGATTCATTGAACATTTCAATGGCATGTTTAAATCTCGATATGCCCCTCTTGTTTGTGACTGGGATGCCGAGGATCACAAAGCGGGTGTGAATAACCATGCAAACTTACATGGTGCCCTCACATGTTACAGTCACCTATTCGATGTGCCGGTAAACCACACACGCTCCACCGAACTATGACAAACATTAAGTCACCCTTCGCTACCTTTGCTTAGAACCATTTAGTGTGCCGGTAAACCACACACGCTCCACTAACGTCTTCACAAGGGCACAAAGTGTAATTTCATGGAATTGCATCAATTCACTTTTGCCTAAAATAACTAAGATTCGGAATTTTATGAAAGCATTTAGTTACGTTTGTACTTCATTATACTTATAATGGAAGGTTTTTATCTTATCCTACCCGTTCGGCTAACGACCCTCCACTGGTCAAGAGTGCGGTGGGTAAGAGTGGATACCCATTCAATCGCCATTTTATAGGCAATTTCCTTAAACACCCCTTATAGACCAGCTTCGTGAATGAGGCCTACTAACGGTAAGACTTGACACTTTACTCATACATATATAATATTAGACTTTTAATGATATATATAGTATAGGGTGTATTTTACACTTTTAAAATACTAGGTGGTCTAATTTAATAATTATACACTTTAATTAATTAATAAAACCATAAGGGTGTGATTTGAACTTTTCAAAACAATACTAGGGTTTTAGAATTTAACAATCCTAATTAAACTTTTAATCAACTTTTAAATTCCAAAACTCGAGGACAAGTTTTGAATCATTTCAAAACATTAGGGTTTAGAATTTAAATATACATTAAAATTAAACTATTAATCAAAATTTAAATTCCAAAACTTGAGGGCAAGTTTTGAAACCTTTTTTCAAAACATTAGGGTTTCAACTATTTAAATTTCAAAACAACAAAACTTTTGAGTTCAAATTTAAACTATAAAACCTAAAGGGGAAAATATGAAACTTTTCATAACACAAGGATCAAATAACAAATAATCTTAATTAACATTTAATCACATAATTATCCATATTTGATTTATTTAATGATTTCTTGCAAAACAATTTACCAATTTAATCAAAATAATTAATCAATTATCACATAAGGAAACAAATATTTTATTAATTGATAAATATCTTCAATTAGATCAAGAATATAGTCATATATATATCATAAAATCAGATTTATATTGATCTAATATGATAAAGGCAAGTATCCCAAGGATAAACAGCAAGAAATCCCGAAAATAGCTCCATCTGACGCTCGAACTCGCCGAGTACCCCCATGGACTCGCCGAGTAGGGGCAACTCACCGAGTCCACAGTGGGACTCGCCGAGTCCATCATGCAGAACCACAAAAATCGAATTTTTCCAACATACAAGGCATCAATACAAGAGAAACCAACCTTGCTCTGATACTACTGATGGGTTTTGGTCATAAGAACATCCTATGTGCTCATACAAACCCTAATGCTTGGATCTAGGTTTCTCTATTGTACATGCAAGTTATCCAAGACTATAAACCCTAATTCTAGCATACAAGTAATCATATTAACATAAGAATAGGTTTAAGATGTTACCTTGATTGTTATGTAGCAATAACAATACCAAATCCTTCTTGTATTGACTTTAGAAAGCTTAGAGTCACAAATGTCACTCCTCTAATGGTTCACAAAAACCAAGAGCAAGAGGATGAGGAGGAGAGAGGATGGAGGCTGCCCAAAACGTGTTCTAACCCTAGAAGAGAAGTTCCCCCTGTTTTTGAGCCTTAAGGGTTCTATATATAGTGAGGCTATTAGGGTTATCTAACAAGGAAACCCTAATTTGGATGCTTAAGCCCTAAGCAACCCATGGATCCCTTTCCTTAAGGCCTTGGACGATTTCTTATGGGTTTCTCCATAGAATTCGTCCACTCCTTAATATAAGGCAATCCATGGCCCAATTGCAATTGTCTTATAATTACAATTCCAGCCCCTTAAGTTTAATCAATTTCTTTTAGTCACAAAACTAATTACCAATTAATTGTTGGCTAATATTAATTAAACAATATGATTTCTTCTTTAATATATTATTCTCATAATATATCAATAAATCATATTTAATCCTTTCTCTCCATAATTCATCCTATCAAGTTGCTTTGGTGAAGGCAACCCAAAAGGACCATGCACCATCGGGTCAAGTACATACCAAAATAGTTATGGACTTAGACACTAATCCAACAGACCTCCCCTTCGGTATCTTTCAACCGGTAGCCAGGAGCTAACCTCCCCTTCAGTATCTTTCAGCCGGTAACGGGTACTATTTCACCCTACCACTACCACATAATAACGTAACATAACGTACTGCTAGGCATGCATGGGTTCTGGCAACCCCTTCGGTATCTTTCAACCGGTACCCGGGGACTATTTCACCCCTACTACTACTAAATGTATCACAGGGCATCCTAGCACACAAATATACCAGATAATGGCATACTAGATAATTATCACAAAGACAATCATCTAACAAACAACTCGTATTAGTGGGCCGACATTGTAGCCTTAGACCTACTTCTATTGGAAGGTAACTTACCTCACACTGCTGAAGTCCCACAGACGAAGGCTCTAGCTGCTGGATGACAGATTCCTGATCTGTCAACATCAAAACAACACCCAATTAATAATTGGGTTCCAACACATAACCATAAGTACATACTTGGGGTAAATACTACTTTATCCCTAAGATAGCTTTAATCAAGCCCAATGCCCAATCCAAAGGCCTAAAAGTCAACTATGAGTCAAAGCCCAACATATGGCCCAATTTTCCAAATTGGTCCCAAACCTTTACATGGTCTTATTCTAAGGCCCAACTACTTAGTCCAGTCCAAACATTTGCCATTTCTAATGGCATAATATGTCATAATCATAAAGGCCCAATTATGGCCCATTTATGGCCTAATTTTCCAAATTGGGCCCAAACCCTCACATGGGCCTTACCCTAAAGCCCATTAAATTATTATAGTCCATATGATTGTTCTTGGATGGCCCATCAATATCCCAATCACCAAAGCCCGATAGAAAGGCCCAACTCAAAGCCTAAGTGAAATTAGGATTTTCACATAAAATGACGATTAGGGTTAAGTGTTTCTCACTTAACCCATTAAGGAATTAATTAATTAAGTCCATCACTCTACTAGATAATTCATATGGTGTGATTGGGTATAATTCACATTTCCATTCCAATTGCCCAAATGTGGGTCCCGATAAGTCCAAGGCCCACATATCCAAAATTATGGTTTTCTAAACCCTAATTAGGGTTTCCAACCCAAGCCCAACCCAATAGGCCCAAAAGATAAATCCTTAGATCCATTAGGGTTTCCTTAGGCCCATTATGGTTTTACTAGTTGGGCACCACCCACTACCACCTCAGGTAGTGGTGGTCAATGGCGGCTCGCGGCGACGTCCATCAGCTCACGGTGGTGGTTAGGGTTTCTAGTCCAATTTGTCCAAGCATTCAAAAAAATGAACTACACGCATGAAAAAGCACACCGCCACCCACCAATTACATTTTACAAAGTTATAATCCAAAAAATAAACACATACTAAAAGATAAACACACACACACAACCACCCTAGTGGTGGCCGACGGTGGCACGTGGTGGCCTTTTCTTGGTTTTCCAGCCACACAAGACACACATACACACACTTCAGATTAAAGTATACACTCCAGCCACCTACCAGGTGGCTCACGGCGGCGACATCAACAGTTTTAGGATGGCATCCACCACCTCACGGTGGTGGCGTTGGTTCCTTTTGGTTCCCACTCACGCAACAACACACACCAGTAAACAGAAAACACCACGAACCAGCGACACTTGTCTTCAAAGGAAATAGCACCAGCGACGATCGTCATGGTGGTGGTTCTGGTGGTCGGCTGGCAATGAAACAGTAGGACAGAAACGATGATTCTCGGTGGTCTTAGGGCTCCAACAGCGGTGGCAGCTCCGGTCGCCTATTCCTGACCTCCCTAACGGACACAACTACCCACACAAAACATATACCGGCGGCAGATGGAAGATACGACAGTGGTAGTGGCGCTCCGGTTTGTGAAGTAGCGGGTGGATGAAACCTCTTGTGGCTGTGGCTGAAGAAGGAGAAGGAGAAAAAGAACGGAAGTCCGGAGGCGTCGACGTCGGATGGTGGTTGGAGACAATATAGCGGCGAGGAGGCATAAGGGTGGAGAGGTAGTGGCTGGGGATAGTTAACATTAGGGTTAGGGTTCATTTCTTTATATATGGAGGCAGCCGGTTAAGCGTGTTCCCCTTAATTATAGATTCGGTCTCTCCCTCCCCCTTTCTTAAAAATGAGTCCATAAGTTACCCTTTTAACCCCAACCATCTAAATGCTCTTCAAATCAAGTCCAACATTTTACCAAGCAACCCCCGACTTCTGAAATTATTTTCAAATTAAATCCAAAACTTACACTCTTAACCTCCAACTTCTAAAATTGTAACATTTGGCTCCCGAAAACCAACACCCTACTAAAATTATGGATTTTAGGGCTACTATCATTCATTAATTCATTTATTTATTTATCAAACATTTTAAGTGTAACGCACTATTCCGAATTGACTCCTAGTCTGAGGCTGTGGCTCGATGGTCTGCCATTATAAGGATTATGGCTCTTGGGAAGGTAAGATCTAGGCCCATTTGGGTGCGGGTGATGTATTAGAGTGATCCGGGTTTTCGGTTTGTGTTTTGGAGCCCAGGGGTATTTCGGTAAAGTGGCAGTTCAGGCTTTTGTGGAAAATGGATTTTTGTTCGGAAGGTCTTAAGAAAGGTTTGAGTTGTTAGAAGTGTAGGGCTTCTCGTCACCTTTCCATGGATATAAGGATCGTCGGAATCGGGCTTATAACGAAGAAGTTATGGCCTTCGGAAGTTTCGTGGTTTTCAGGCTTAGCCGAGTACACGAGGCGTACTAGCGAAGAAAGTAGTACGATGGGCGTAGTGACCAGGAGGGTCACGAATGTTCCCCGGAGTATGCTGGGCGTACAGTCATAACAGAACCCTATTTTAGGGCCTTGGATCCTATTTAAACTCGTTATCTCATAACCTAACCCTAATATCTTTAGCCTCCACCCGTCTAAACCCTAGAAATCGTAATATATCATCCATGGTGGCATTTTGAGCTTATGGAGTCCATTTTTGGTGTGTTTGATCCATTTTCAAGAAGAAGGAGTTTGATGCAAAGATGGGAATCAAGGAGGAGCTTATAGATCTGGTTTTTAGGACTCATTCTCAGATTGATGAAGGTATAAAGCTTTGGACTTGATCATTCATCTCTTAGATCTACCATTTTTGGGTTTTGGTTCATGTTTGATCCCAAGGATGAAGCTTTATGGTTCAAATTCGATTCTTAGACTTGGGGGTTGCCACCCTTGATGCTATTTGAGTCCCTAAGACAGAAAGTTGTCGTCTTGAAGGTCTTAATGGGTTCATGCATGACTTAGGGTCACTTTTATGGAGTAGTAGAATGCTATTTTGGAGTTTGGGTTTGTTTGGGGCATGCAAAGTCACCAATTCAGTGACTTTATGGGTTTAGACGTTAAGTATAGCTCAGATCTGTGATTTGGATTGTGGGGATCGAGTATCAAGCACTTAATGGAAAGGTGGCTTAACAGAGGAGTACATTGGGCGTACATGCAGGTACGCTTAGCGTACACTCCATTCAACTAGTACAATTAGCATACAGAAGAGTACGCCCGACGTACTCATGAGTTGGGCTTGGTGTGTTTTGGGCCTTGGGCCCAAGCCAAGCAATGGACTTTGGGTCTTTGGGCTTTAGTGGGCCATCAGAAGCTAGATGTTTTGGGCCATTGATGGTTTTATGGACATTAGGTTTTTGGGCTTTTGTTTTGGGTTTGGGCCATAGTTTTGGATCATATTAGGCCAGTGGTAGAATGGTCATTTTACCCCATTCATGGATTAAGGATTTCTGTATGGGACCCAATCGCTAATTGGGTATATTGTTTGGTAGTGACAGCTCGGGAAGCTGGAGGGGCAGCAGCTAAGGAGTTCATGCGGGAAGCTTCTGCAATGCGAGGTGAGTCTTCTCACCATATCAATGGGTCTAAGGCATCAAGACCGGCCCATTTTATGATAGGTTGTATACATGTTGTGTAGAGGTGTGTGGCATATTTATGCAGTGATACGTGGTACAGATAGCTTTTACAACTAATGGTAGAGATAGCCTTTATGGCTAACGGTAGAGATAACCTTTGGGGCTAACGGTAGAACTAGCCTTTGGGGCTAAGGGTAGAGATAGCCTTTGGGCTAAGTGTAGAGATAGCCTTTGTGGCTAATGGTAGAGATAGCTTTATAGCTGATTGATGTGTGATATGTGGTAGAGGTAGTTTTATAGCTAATTGATCTGTATTATGTGGTAGATGTAGCTTTTATAGCTAATTGATATGTGGTATGCGGTAAAGATAGCTTTATAGCTAATTGATATGCGATATATGGTACAGATAGCTTGTATAGCTAATATGATATGTGATATGTGTTATGTGGATTGTGTGTGGGGTATGCTGTGGGGGACTCACTAAGCTTTGTGTTTACGGATTACAGTTTTGGTTTCAGGTTACATCGGTTTGGAAAAGACGAGCTCGGATTGATTGTAGTGCTCACACCTATGATTTCCGCAATGATTGATTTTGGGATAAAATATGATAAATGATTTAATTAACGATGATTTGGAATGTTGAATTAAATGGTATCAATGTTTTAGTTACATTAAAGATGAAATTTTTACCCTTGATTTTTGGGTCGTTACAAGTTGGTATCAGAGCCTTGGTTTGAGGGATTCAAACATACTTTAGGTTGTGTCTGAACTCAGACTGAGGATCATTAAAGTTTTCAAAAGAAAAATGTTTTAAGTAAAGAATTTCTAAGACAAGAAAGGGTGTGGTGCATGCAATCAACAGAGCTCGATTAAGTTTCCCCAGAATACCCACATTTGTTGTCTGTTATGATTTGATTATGAATTTGTGAATCACATGCTAGTCAGGGCTAGGGGAGATGCAAGTATATGTTGTATGAGCTGGTAGACTTGCATGCTAGTGCTGAGTAGTCAGAAATAGGTTGACCTGATATGTGGTGCTTGTAGTCATGAGGATATTGGATGTCATGATGGAATGAGAATGATAATTGGTATTTGTAACTGAAATGTGTATGTTTTGAAAATTGTATACGGTTAGGATCTTATAGCATTAGAATAGCTGATTTGACCTTATTTCTTGTAGTCTTATGGTATAGTCTATTATTCGACAGTTTATTAGATCCAATTATGTGTATAATTTTCATGCATAAGGCAGCCGACAACGAGGGTGGATGTGGACAACATGGGTTGTGGAATATGGGCCGAATGTTCTATGATAGTTTGTGGGTCGGAGATTACCCTAGGGTAAGCCTAGGATGAGACTAGTGACATGAGTCACCTGATTGTGAATTGGACGTATAGATAGAATTGTTTGACTGGAATATGCTGGTAAGTTTTCCGTTTTCCGAATGCTGCTTGCTTTGTGCTTTGTAGGACTTCTAGCAATACGATCTAGCTACTAAGTGAATATGCTAGGTCACATGTGGCACAGGCCGGATAATCTCAGAGTGATGGAGTTGTCCGTATTGTGCAGCTCTCATTTGAGTCTAACCGTTCTAGGATTAAGCCTGTTACTCGAAGGATTATCTGATCTCTGTTGCACGTGGCTATATTCATAAGGTAGCTAGTTGACATTAGTGGGAATCTTTCATGTAAAACCCGAAAATTTCAATCCAAATTTGAACTTTTAAAAACATTTCAAACCATTTAAATCATTACAACTTTGTTTTCAAAATGTAAAATATCATAGTTTTCCTAGAAACATAGACAAAACATTAGGAGCTGTACGATCATGTATTCGCCTTGTCGCGATCCCCTGATGTACCTGAAACAATAAACTGAAACTGTAAGCCTGAAAGCTTAGCGAGTTCCCCCAAAATACCGATACCCACAACAATACATAGAAAATCATAAACAAAATACTATTGGTCCAGTCAACCATCGGGTTGGAATACCCCAGGCCCACAACCAATAGGATGGAATGCCAACATACTGTGGGTCCAATCATCATCGGGATGGAATACCCTAGGCCCACAACCAGCAGGTTGGAATGCCCACATACTATGAGTCCAGTCATCCTCGGGATGGAATACTTACGGACCACAACCAACAGGTTGGAATGCCCAAGTCTATTGGCCTCCACACAAAATAGATAAGCCTCAACCTCAAACAAACATGTGCATATATATATATATATATATATATATATATATATATATATATATATATATATATATATATATATATATATATATATATAACTAATAATCACATAATAGTCTATAGACAATAATTGATCTAATAGATCATACCACATACTACATACTATTATCCTACCCTCTAAGATATCAATCTAACAGATCATTCCACAAACCACATAATGTTATCCTACCCTCTAGGATATCAATCTAACAGATCATTCCACAAACCACATAATGTTATCCTACCCTCTAGGATAACGATCTAACAAATCATACTAGCATAACACAACCAGATAATAATAATCCAAAGGGCCGGCCTTGGTGCCTTAGACCCATGAGTGTAGTGAGGATAACTCACCTCACAAGTAGTGCTGAAATACTGCAAATCTCTAACTGCTGTCTCACCGGAAATCTCACCCTATCACACCATAAATACTAAGTTAATACCCATCATGGCCTTCTTGACTAAATGTCCCCACAATACTCATAAATTCCCAAAATGCCCCAGAAGTCCAATAGTCAACCCTTGGTCAAAGTCAAAGTCAACTAACAAGGTCAACAGTCCATGTTGACTTTAACTCGTCGAGTACCCTCAGCTACTCGCTGAGTTCCTTGCATAACTCGCCAACTCGCCGAGTCACTTGAGTGACTCGTCGAGTTTCTAGTGTCAGTGGCCATAAACTCCTTGGCCAACTCGTCGAGTTTTCCCCTTACAATTTTCCGAGTTCACACGTGTCCAAAGTTTTGGAAAACCGTAGCCGACTCGTCGAGTCATTCATCCGACTCGCCGAGCCCACGACAATCTTCTTCAGACTTGCCGAGTCCCTTCAGTCCTTCATCCATAAAAAGGCTTTTTAAGCCATGCTAAGGCTCCAAATTCCAGATCCAGCTTCCTAAGGCATGTTTATCACATAAAGTTGCAAAATTTACGTGCATGCAAAGCTATAAAGTCTTAAAATGAAAAAACCAAGCTTGTAAAGAAGTCTCACACTTGAGGGAAGGCTCATACTTGTCAAAGTTGATAACTTTATGGACCTAGAGGCCAAAGGGAGTCCAGATTTGAAGTTAAAATTTCAGATCTTGGCTTAAACACAAAAAACTTTTCCTAAAGCCCACCCAAAATAGATTTAAGATGAAATGAGCCAAGGTAATAGCCTAATACCTTCAAGAAGGTGTCAACTGAAGTAGATCTTTGATTCCCATGAGTTCCTTGCTTCAATTTACTTGTTTCCCCAAGTGTTTCCTCACCAAGATCCCTCTTCCAAGCTTTAACACACCAAAGAAACACACACACATGATTTAGGGTTTAAGAGTGTCAACGAGCTACAAAGGGGAGGCTGGGGGAAGCCAATGATCCTTTAAATAGGGTGCAAAACCCTAGAATTTAGGGTTTCATCTGCCAGCTCCTACTCGTCGAGCCCCTTCTTGGACTCGGCGAGTAGGTCACTAAAACACGTTGACCAACCCGCTGCTACTCGACGAGTAGGGCAACCAACTCGTTGAGTAGACCTTGAAATTAAGAAAATTCTTATATAAAAATCAATACCAGAGAATCGGGGCGTTACATTTCAGCAGTAGAGGACTGTGTGAGGTTGGGAACCTATGTAACCTAGGACATGCTCCAGTGAGTTTAGTGGGGCGATTCGGTGAAGTTGGGAACCTAGGGGGAGCCTAGTAGGTGCTACGATAGAGATCGTCTTGCTGTTTAGCAAACATTTAGTATACTGATGAAGTAAGTGACTTAGAGGATTCAGGAGGATTGTTGATGAAAGTATGGATAGGCGTGGAAGGTAGTACTGGGCTCGTACTACTGAAAACACAAGATCCATACTCGAATCGGTGAGAGTCTTGGAGAATCTGAGAAGCTTATGGGAAGGAGAATTTTTGGTTATGCCTTGATTGTGGGAATAGCTGCTTTGCAGAATGAGGATGAGCACGCAGGGATGGGACCAAGGTTTGGTCCCGGCTCCGGTGGTGAGCCAGTTAGCGGAAGGACTGCGCGATGAAGTTTCATTCCAAAGGTTTGGACTGTCATTGGGATCGGAACGAGGTGTTACATCATGTTCTCAGGGTGGTTGAGGTATACAGGAGGAGGTGGTCACCATTCCTTCAGACATTTGCGGATATGCTATCTTCAAACATTTTCGATGGATATCGGGTATTTGTATCGCTTGAGAATTGTGATAAGTTGGATCTCGGGTCGATTTTATGCTATTGTCTGGGTTAGCAGGGGTTGTCAGATGCCATTCAACATGTAAAGGAATCTTTGAGAGATCTTTAGATGGATGTATCTTGCGGAGCGGATTCCACATGTACCGTGATTACTCCGATTCGTTGTCGGAATTTGTTTAGTGATCTGGCATGCTACGGGTGTAGCAGGTTTGGCCGCCTCTTCAGGGATTGCCCATAGGGAGCGAGCCCGTTATATTTTCCTTATGTTTAGGTGGATGATAAGGAGGTTGACTGTCTGACAATCAGGGAGGAGCAATGAGTGCACCCGATCCAGTCATTTTCGGGGTTGGTTCAAGGGATTGAACGAGGGAGTTATTGTTGGATTAGGTGTCTAAGTTCATAACTATTTCTGGAATGTACTTGACTCAATTAGCATGGTCCATTTGGGTTGCATGACATCATGCATTTGGATAGACTAAAATGAGCGAAATAACACTTAAGGTTTATTAATATATTATAAGTTCTAATATATTAATAATATTATTTAATTAGTATTGATCAAGAATTAATTTGGAATTATTTAAGTGATCAAAAGAAGACTAATTAAATATATGGGTTGATTGTATAAATTACCCATACTTGTATAGTGGGCTAATGCTCCATGGATTATCAAGTTGGGCTAAAACCCATAGGATGCTCCGTAGATGCTCCATGGTGTTTTGAACCCATGGATCATGGAAATGAAGAGCCATGTAAAGTTAGGGTTTACATGGTGTAACCCTACTTATGACACACTATAAAAGGAATATGTGAGCAACCAAAATCGACACTAGTGAGAACAAGAGGGCATAGCCGATTTTATAAGTGTTCTATTTCTCTCAAGGTTATTCCAAGTGTATTTGGTGTTGTGTGAGACATTTGAGTCATCACACTTGAGGTGCTAGGCTCACAAGGTTCTTAAGGAATCCAAACAACTAAAGGTATGTATATCTTACTATCTTTTATGTTTTAAAAGTTCACCATGGTCTGGTAGATAGGTTAAGAACCTTGGAAAATCAATTTTGCATGTATCATAGTAAAACATAGATCCAAGGTTTCTAGGGTTGCATGTACACCTTAGGAGTGTCAGAATGCTTAAAACCCTTTAGTGATATCAGAGCCTAGGTTTGTTTTCTTGATACTTGATGCTACATGTTTTTTCAAAAGTTGAAATTCTGCATTTTTTGCATCTGACTGATCACCACGACGTGCCAGTCTTTACCACGACGTGGTGATGCCCCTGTATGCAGAATTTCAGAGTTTTCTTTGGTATTAGGTGAGGATCATTACCCTAAACTGTTTTTTGAACCTTAAAACCTGTTTTTGATGTGGTAACAATTATGCTAATCCAATTTCAAAGGTTATTATCAAAATTTCAATCTTTGTATGGTTTATTTATGATTCTTGAAATTGTTGATATGAAAATTCATACACTTATGAGTTTAGAAGATCATATGAATTATTTGTAACTTGCTTGTTAGTTTTATTCTTGATCATTATTTGTTTTAATGGAATCCATAATTTGTCCTCAAGTTATGGATTACCAAAATTCATCCTTTTAAAGTCCATTAAAGAAACATATAGGTTACATAAAATGAAAAGTCTCTCATTTTAATAAATCATTTAACTCATAAGTTATGAAAAATGAAAAGTTTTGAAAGTTAAAAAACTTGCCCTCAAGTTTTGGAACATGTAAAGTCACTTTAAAAACTTTAGTTCCAACCCCTAGAATTTTAAAAGTTAAAATTCAACCCCTATACTTTATAATATTATAAGTTTAATAATAATTATATATTTATAAGAATAAGTCGTTTTACCGTTAGTAGGCCTCATTCACGAAGCCGGTCTATAAGGGGGGGGGGGGGGTATAAGGTTGTTGTCTATAAAATGGTAGCTTAATGGGTGTCCACTCTCACCTACCGCTTCCTTGATCGGTGGAGGGTGGTTAGTCGAAAGGGTACGACAAGGACTTTAAATCTTCATTAAAAGTATTAATGATAAATATAAAGTAACTAAATGTTTTATAAATTCCCAATCTTAGTTACTTTAGGAAAATGTGACCTATGAAATTACACTTTGCACTTTTCTTAAGTCGGTTAGTGGAGCGCGTGTGGTTAACCGGCACACTAGTTGGACTTAACAAGGTAGGCAAAGGGTAACTTAATGTTTATCATAGTATCGATGGAGCGTGTGTGGTTAACCGACACATCGATTGAAGGGTAAAACATTAAGGGTACCAAGTAATTTGCATGGTTACTTCACACCTTGTTTTGTGATCCTCAGCATCCCAGTCACAAAACCTGAAGGGCACACTCAAGATTGAAACATGATATTGGAAAGTTCAATGAATCATTAAAACCTACTAATTTATTTCGTTTTTCATGGTGGAAATTGGTGAATCGTCATTCACCTACCTTCAAATATTTTATAGCTTGGATTACGACATCCATCTTCCAAGTTATAAAATATTGTGTTGGGTCCTAGCCTTAATATTTCATATTGGGTGTTATATTAAGGACTTTAAATCAACTATCTTGAATATCTCCCAAAATATGTTTGGTTCAGACAATTATGATATTCCCAAAACTCTTGGAACAAGCCTTCCTAATGAAGATGATGTCTCATGACTGGATCATGGAAATCATACTTCAATTCCTCCACCTCCTCCAATTATTCTCCCTAACCCACAAGTTCAAGGTTACTCAAGCCCTATTGGCAATCAAGGTCTATGTGTGATCACATCTTGGAGATGAAGTCACATATTGACAAGCCGGGAGGGTTGGGTGTCAAAGTCTTGAGAAAGTTGGTTGTTCAATTACTTTCTAAGTCACATAGTGAATGTCCTTTGGGACTACTATGTAAAAGACTACGACATGACCCTTAATGATCTGATCTATTTGCTTGGTGCTGCTGAATCAGAAATGATTTGGAGCTCTGGTAAAGCAAATTTGATTAGTAGATTAACTTCCCAAACTACCATGGACATTGACAATTGGTGACATTGGAAATCCAGAAAGCTTTCTCTTCCCAATGGAAAAGGGATCGGCCATAGTCAACTCAGTTGACCAGATGGTAAAGAGAAAGGATAAGTCTGAGATAGTCCTGTGTACCATTCCCAAAGGGTCCATATGGTTCTATTGCCAAAAAGGAAGGGGCATTGGTTGCAAAGCTGCCCTAACTACCTGAAAGATCTGAGAGAAGGTCTAGTCAGAATGTTTGATTCTGCTTCATGTAAGTCCACTATCTAACTCTGTTAAGTTCCTTATTGATGATTCTTAATACAAAATGTGACTCGCTTACATTTTGGTGTTTGGCAGAATCAAGCAAAGGGAAGGACACTTAAAGAAAGAGTATGTTGAATCTGATCATGAAGATGGATTTCAATCACATGGTTTGAAAATCGGATTCTTGAGCTTACTACTTAGAGAGTTATGATATATTGCTAGGAAATATGTAGTAGAATAGTTTTCATTTAAAGCTGAATTGTAAGGAAAGAGTTTTTTCCGCATTTTATAAATAAATAAAAATTTGATTTTATTTTAGTTTATATCTCCTTGAAATGGCTTTTATGGAAAATTGATGTTTATATGTTTCTAGCAATAATGGAAATGTGAAGTTGATTCTTTCATTTGTGGTAGTGTCTAAATTTACCAAATAAGGAAAGATTCTCATCACCCAAGGTTTTAATTGGACCGAAACTTGGGATCATGCAAGTTGTATAGTATGATGAATGAGAAATTTCATCTTTGGAAAATTAAGACTAATTCCTTGTTCACATGTATATGTGAGCCAAGTGAAGGACTAAGGGATCTATTATACATTCTTGTGCACTGGTCAAGTCCACCACAAAAGATCGCTAAGATTATTCGTCATGATTTACTAAAGTTTAGTAAATATGGTTATACTTACTAATTTAAGTATAATTCTGAAACATTGGAAAATTTTCAATGTTTTGCAGGACGAATGAGAAGAATCAAATTAGACAGTAGGATAAAAGTTTCTTAAATCTGAAAAGATGGGAGAGTACTTTAGTGATCATCTTAATGATTAAAAAACCATATCACAATTAGTTCTCTAAGGACATCTTAGTGCATTTTTATGGCTAAGAAGAAGAATCATGAATTGTTGAAATGGTTAAATCAAGAAGTTGAGCCATACTTCGTTCCAAAACAATTCTTAGAGTCATACTCCAAGATTGTAACTTGAGTGACATATCTTAAAGAAAAGTTTATAACACTTATCAAACGTAAGAGTAAAATGTGTCCTCTTGTACATTTGAAATTGGTAAGTTGTGATGTTTTGGATAAAACAAAGACCAATTAAGGCCAATTGTGTGAAGTGTTTGTATTGATAAAGAATCCGCACTATCTCATGAATATTTGGCAAGTGAGTCTTATATGTCAAGAGGACAGTGGGAGTCTTAAAGATCTTGGAAAAACTTCCAGATCTAATCAAGAAGAAAAAACCTATAGTTTATCACTAGCAAACGACTTGAGGTTTATAACACTTGAGTCATCACACTTGAGGTGCTAGGCTCACAAGGTTCTTAAGGAATCCAAACAACTAAAGGTATGTATATCTTACTATCTTTTATGTTTTAAAAGTTCACCATGGTCTGGTAGATAGGTTAAGAACCTTGGAAAATCTATTTTTCATGTATCATAGTAAAACATAGATCCAAGGTTTCTAGGGTTGCATGTACACCTTAGGAGTGTCAGAATGCTTAAAACCCTTCAGTTATGAATAGTTTTCAGTGACCTTAGTATTTATGTTTGGAAGAGCCATCGGGATTGCCGAGGGAAGAGAGACTTGACGTTGAGGTTTGGTTAGACTATCCGTTCGTTGGACTCCGAGATATGAGCGTGATATCGTTTTTTTACGCGTTTGAAGTCATTGATGTTGCTGGATACAAGAAGTGTTAGTTGGATTTCAGGAAGTGTGCTGTTTGGACAGGGATATTTTTGGTATGCTAGATTTGGTAAGCACCGGCCATCAGCAAGGTGAGCATTGGAACGTAATGAGGATTGGGAATCCTTCAATTTTTGTGTGCCGAGCGGACTTAGTTGAATCTAAGTGGGGGAGAACCGTCCAGGTATCCAGGGCAGAAGCAAGGGTGAAAGTGATGTAAGACTACGGGGGAGCCGTAACATTCACTAATGGTCAGTTAGAGTATAGTGTTGTAACCTGCAGGGGAGCCATAACATTCACTAGCAGTAGAGAGTGTTGTAAAAGTGTGGGGGTGTTGTAGCGTTCACAGATTCTTTCAGGTGATTTGGACTAGGGAAGGCTAGTTCGCAGGGTTGTGGGGGAGCCATAACTTAGTTAAGATCAGGACCAGATGTGATTGACCGATCAGTTATTCAGGGGCGAGCCCGGATGGTTATGGGAATTTAGGATGGAACCAGTAGAGACTGTTGAGCTAAGGGTTGGACCTTGTGATACATGATCTTGTGGTCGAGTAGTGCAGGTTTCTGTAGGGTTACGACTGGGTAGCCCTATTATTGGATCTCATAAGAACCTGGTGGTTGTACCGGGTGCGAGACTGGAAGTCTCAGGGAATTTATTAATCGGTCGAGTAAAGGATGACGAGAAGTCATAGTGCATTATGTATAATGCCCGCGTTTCCAGGCTAGGCATTATCATTGATGTAATAGTCTAGGTTAAACCTTGTAACTCTTTTTGGAGTATTAATGATGAAATATTTGAGTATTATGTGAATTATGTGAATTATGTGTTTATTTTCTTAATTATTATGATTTCATGAATTAAGAATAAAATAAGCATCAAAATTAAAGTATGAGATAAGCCCGATATCTTTGCATTAAGATGTAGTGGTCGAAACAAGGATTCCGAAGATATAAAGAATGCCGAAATCCGAGTTATAACGAAGAAGTTATGACCTGTCGAAGTTTCGCGACAGAACCGACAACGTTGAATGATGTAAAAAGTGAAATTTACGTTAGAGCAATATTTAGCCTTAGTGATCTAACCGAAAGTCGTAGAGTTCGTTAAACCAAGAGCGTGCACAAAAAGAACGCCCAAATCTGACTTCGTATGAGGAAGTTATGATTTTTCGAAGTTTCGACTTAGCAGTATGCAGCCCGAATACTCGATTTGAGATCGAGCATTTTTTAGCCGAAACAATCTAAACGAGAATTGAAGATCTCATTACTTGTAGTGAAACAATGAAAAGATAGGCGAAAACGGACGTCGGATGAAGAAGTTATGATTTTATAACGGAGTTTTCCTGTCCTGGCCTACTAAAAATAAATAATAAAAATAAATTCAAAATTAGCCGACGGAGTCTAAACGAAAGTTGTAGAGCGTAGTCTCACCTACGCGGGGATATAAAGAACGTCTAAAACGGAGTTCGTATGAAGAAGATATGAATTTTTGAAGTTTATTAAATATTTTCGATATTTAATTTATATATATATATTCCGATATTATCCGAAGGGGGGGGGGGGGGAGTCAGCGAGCTGATCCACATTATGCCTAGCGTAATTTCAGATTAAGCTCAGCGTAATTCGAAGTTCCAGCCCCTATAAAAGGGTGTCGAGGGCAGCCGAGTTCTTTGCTCATTTCTTCCCTTTCTCTCGCATTTTTGCATCGCTTTTCGTGCAAGAATTATCCAGAAGCCCCGGTATCATTCCCGAGCCCCGAAGCAAGTCCCGAGGTCCCGAGGATCCCAAGAAGTAAGATTCCCGATCCGAAGCTCTGCCCGCGAGGAGTTCGATTTTTGTGAAGATCTTCCAGATCTGCTGAAGAATACTACTTCTACAAGCTGTAGTGCTGTCCGATCATCTTCTGATCAAGTGAGTGTGTAGTCAATTTCATTCCAACACATTATTATGAAGTATTTTATACGAAATACGTGCTATGTGTATATATTTTGTTGTTATGTGTGTGAATGTATATTCACTTTCTTCTATCTTATAAATCTAATTATTTCTCTATGAAATATGTGTTATGTGTGTGTGCCTCATCTATTATATGGAAAATGTATTGATTGAGCATGCTATACAGGTTTTAAAACTATGTATAAAAATGTATATTTTTATCTACTAATATGTTGGGTAGAACATGGGTAGATAGTTGCTGTGTAATAAACAGATGAGAGGCCTCGATGTTGTTTTGATCCAGTCATCTAGCGGAATTTAGATGACGACCACAGACTTTTCTAGACAGTTTAGTGGAACGCTAGCAGGCTCATAACCTGTAGGTGTTAATGAACTTGGGTGCTCATTCGTTGTATTCCATCCCCCTCATGGTTGCCTTATTTGACTTATATTGCTGAGGAACCCCCGAAGCATGTGTTGTCGCCCCGATGAAATATTCTTAGACTAGGTCCCTTATGTTAGTTGTCCTAGGGACGTAAAGTGAGAATAACGGGAATGAGTAATTGGGTTATTGTTGGTTGGTGGAAGTTAAATATAATTATTTATTGTGGGTTGAAAACCCTATATGCTCACCAGGCTCCCAAGCCTGACCCACTCAGTTTATTTGTATTACAGGTAGTGGCGCAAGGGCATAAGATGGACGAATCATCAATTTGTTTTGTTTACAAGTCTGTATATGTATATATTTGTTGAACGACTTGTAATGTTATCGCTTATGCTTTATGGTCTGTATCGGAACATGACATCCCGAGTTTTGATTATATAATGAAAATACATTTCTTTATAAAATGCTTTGGTAAATATTATTTTATCATACTTTAATTTTGGGAACAAATTCCGCAACTCTTTCAAATCGAAATGATTTACTCTGAATTTATTTTAAAAGCACAAATGAAAATCGGTCTTTTCTGGCCGAGATTTTGGGGATGTCACATTATGCAAGTGCCGATTCGAGGATCTCTGAATAGGAGTAGAGTAACAATTCGGATTTGGATAGGAACCCGAATTGGAATTCGTGCAGGATTTTGTTTCAGTGAGATGGGATGTGGGGCATCTATATGCCAAGGGCGTTGATGGAAAAATTCCAGGGTGGTGAACCGGTTGGTTTGATGGTAATTTAAGCCATTGTGATGTGTCCCGGGTGAATTCTGGCCTACGCTTCACGTTCCACCGTACTTTCACGATTTGGATGCGACTTTGCTTAGTACGCTTCATCTCCCTGTCCATGATTTCAACCGGTTCTTCAATGAACAGAAGATTCTCGTTGATTTCGATCTCGTCAAGGGGAATGACGAGTGTTTCGTCCGATAGACACTTCTTTAGATTGGAGACATGGAACACGGGGTGTACATTGTTTAGTTCTGCGGGTAGCTGCAGTTTATACGCCACTGGACCTATTCGGGCAACGATCTCGAAAGGTCCAGTGTATCGTGGGTTCAGTTTTCCCCGTTTTCCGAAACGAATAACTCCTTTCCAAGGTGAGACTTTCAACAGTACTCGATCCCCGACCTGAAATTCTAAGGGCTTTCGCCGTTTATCGGCATAGCTCTTTTTTCGGTCGCGCGATGCTTGTAATCGAGCTCTGATTTGAACGATCTTTTCCGTGGTTTCACGAATGATCTCCGGTCCCGTTAGTGCCTTGTCCGATGTATGCGTTTTTGCTAGTTGGGTATCACCCACCTCAGCCCAGCATAACGGTGATCTACACTTACGCCCGTATAGTGCTTCGAAAGGAGCGACCTTGATGCTCGAATGGTAACTGTTGTTATATGAGAATTCGACTAAGGGTAAGTGGGTATCCCAAGACTTCCCAAAGTCTATCACACATGCGCGGAGCATGTCTTCGAGCGTTTGAATGGTTCGTTCACTTTGACCATCCGTTTGTGGATGATAAGCGGTGCTCATGTCGAGATGAGTTCCCAGTGCCTTCTGGAGAGATTGCCAAAAATGTGAAGTGAATCTACTGTCCCTATCCGAGATAATAGATACTGGTACTCCGTGGAGTCTCACGATTTCTCGAATGTATAAACGTGTCAATCTTTCCATCTTGTAGGATTCCTTTATGGGCAGGAAATGGGCAGATTTCATCAGTCGGTCGACTATTACCCATATGGTGTCCAGTCCATCCGACGTCTTCGGTAGCTTGGTCACGAAATCCATAGAAATCCCCTCCCATTTCCACTCAGGGATTACCGGTTGCTGTAATAACCCTGAGGGCTTCTGGTACTCCACCTTTACCTTGGCACACGTAAGTGTTGGGTTTTGAGCAATCTAACACTTCCTAAGTGTGCATGCAACGCTAATAAACCTTGGATCTATGTTTGTCTAAATACATGCAAAATAATAATTTTCCAAGGTTCATAACCTATCTAACATGGCATGGGTTACTTTTAAACATAAAAGAATTAGATGAGATTACATACATTTTGATGATGAGTTAGATTCCTAAGGAGTTTGAGGGCCAAGCACCAATAGTGTGAATGCCTCAAATGGAATCACAAATCACCACAAACTCTTGGAAAACTTTGAGAGAGTGTATACACACTTATAAAATCGGCCACACACCAAGTCTCACACAACTAGTGCCACTAGTGGCTATTTCATGCAACATAAGCATGCTTATATAGTGTACATGATTAGGGTGAAACCCTAATAACCCATGACCTTTCCTTTTCCAAGGATCCATGGGTTAAAAGCTCCATGGATCATCCATAGACTTCCATATAAGCTCAGCCCATTAACAAATGAGTGTTAGCCCACACTATATAAAACCAATAGCCCATAATCTAATTAGTCTCCCTTTTAATCTCTAAATTAATTCATAATTAATTTAAGACTAAGACTAATTAAATAACATGACTTCATATTAATATATTATAACTTATAATATATTAATAATCATATGTGTATAACTCTCATAAAATTATCCATAAATAGTTTGGATGAAATGCAACCCAAATGGACCATGTCGGGTCGGGTCAAGTATATACCAAATAAGTTATGGACTTAGACACCTTATCCAACATACTCCCACTTGGATAAGTCTAATAACTATATTTGCGTATGTTACTTCAGGAACCAACTAGCAATCATAGCTCTCAAAAACTCTGTTGAACTATGAAGCGCCATTTTAGATAAGTGATCATATAATCCTCTGTTCTCATGATATCAGCCGGACAAATACATGGAACAACGTTGTACTTATTGTCCAGCAGTTTGTTTCCCGATTTTCAATTTGTTTGACAAAGAACTTAATCGAACACATCAATTCAGTTCTGACCGGCCGGTACATAGGTCACAACAAAATCATCGAGTGGCCCAGATATCGCTTCTATTTCTAGAAGGAATAGATAAACTTCGACTCATATGCTTGTTCTACTACTTGTTGAATTATACACAAAGGCACGTTTTATAACATCAAGTTGCTGATGCGTTTACGTGCAATCAATGCACAACCAACTCATAGGTAACAGCTCATATCTCTAGGTTTGAAGATTTATATGATATTACCGTCTCACGATCACTCGAGATAAATTCCATGAAGTGATACAAGTGAGCGTGGGTTTATTCCAATACTCATAACTTATGAGCACTCATGAATGTTGTAGCAACCATTGCAATGACTAAACCCATTTAGCCATCTACAAACTCGATTCATGACAGTCTTGATTCATACCTACTTCCAACATATGAACGATTGTGGAGTGTTTAAATAACTTAGTCATTCGGAAGGAATAACCTAGCTATTTTGGAAGTCAAAACATGCAAAGTGAAACACAATAATAATCGAATCCAATATGGTCTCAGAACCCTTTTGAATATAAATAGAACCACCTTTTATTTATCACCATATTGATTACACATTATTCATTGTATAATGTTTCAAACAATCAACTTAAGACTTGAGTAAAAACAACAGTCGTCCCATGCTCCTAGCATGTACACTTTGTTTTTCTAAAACAATAGTTATGCCATACTCCAAGTATGCACACTATGTTTGTCTATGATCCTTACATTGTGATGTAGATCAATTGAACATGATTCCAATGATACTCATTTCACAATCCCAAAAATCCTTATTGTAAATGTGAGAATCCCCGATTCCTATCATTTACCAAAAATCTGTTAGATTTTAAACTTTTATGCAATGTTCCTCTTGTAATGATTATTCACAAAGTCACCAAAACCTCGTCACCAGTCATTACAGAGTATTCCAAAGAAGGTCAACTTCTATGGAATGGAAGTCTCATATTCAAAGTACATTGCTTTGAACATCCTTCTTGCATTAAGGTTTTCTAATCCTTCATAGATTGAATAACTTCCACCTATGGAGACATTTCCATAGTCCCATTTTGACTATCACTTCCGAACAAGAGTTACTTCTTTTAAGAATATGTCAATATGGTCCTTTCCGACAACTTACATCATACTTCCAACTTTCCCTGAGCAACCAATCTTTGGCGAACCTCAGATTGTCCTCGACAATTGCTTAGTCACTTTAGTCATATCCAGTTCTAGACTTTTCCCTTCTCAATGCCTTAAGCATTTGGAAATTTTAGAAAAGATGAATATTATAGCACATGTAATCGATCCTATATTCGAAGCATATGGGACACGATTCATGATGTTTGACATAAAGACATGATACTAGACAAGTCTTTTGCTACAATATTTTTTATTTTTTTTTATTTGCCATGTTTTCAAAATTTAACTATGAAGAGGGATGTCGTAATCATAATCGAATTTTGAAAACGCAATATATATAGAATTTCTTCAAGTTGAACCATTCCAACATAAAATTCATATATATATTCTTGACTAAAGGTGATTAAAATCTCAATCTAAGCTTTAGAATTGAAATGAAGTATAATTTCCTCTCCCTTAATTATAGCAAAACAACTTTTCAACCCCTGCAACTTCACGAATTGAAACTTTGTTTTCTATAATTAACATTGCTAACTTGCAACACTAAACGTAATAATCATGCTCCAACTAACATGATGATTATCAGCATAACACTTATGCTCCCACTAGCTTTGACATATTTCCAGAAATCTGCTGGACTTCTGAAATTTAGATTCATACACCTTTTCTTAGATAGCTCACATGTGTGTCTAAATAATTTTCAGAACTATGAAAAGGGATGCCGTAATCATAGTCTCAATTGCTTAGACATTTTCCATTTCTCACAAGTCCATGTTAGTGTGCCGGTTAACCACACACGCTCCACTAACGACTTTTGAAAATGCAAATAACACAATTGCTATCTACTTAAAATCTACTTAGTGAAAGCGTTTCCTCACCATCATTTTCATGAATCGGAGAGAAACCTTATGACACTTAGATTTTATAGTGTATGAGTTCCTATCCATGTGAATTTGTCAAAACCATAATCACAAGATAAGGTTAGTGACAAATTCAGCCTTACATGGATTAAACTTGTTCAGTCTTAGTTTCTTGTCACCTTGGTAGCACAAGGCCCACCAATGCTTCCAAGTTGAACTCTGATAACTCACATGCAAATTCAACTTATTTGAAGTAGGTACAGAAATAAGAATTATGTTAACACGATAGGTTGCAAACCTTAAGTCGTGTGCTAGTGATAAATTACAGGTTTTACTCTTGATTAAATCTTGAAACTCTTTCAGGATCTTTAAGGCTCCCACTGTCCCCTTGACATATAAGTTTCCCCAGTCAAGAACCATTCCTTGACAAAACAAATATTCAAGGGACAATGCGGATTCTTATCAAGACTAACACTTCACACAATTGGTCTTAGTTGGTCTTTGTCTCATCCAAGACATCACAACTTACCAATCTCAAATGTACAAGAGTAGAAAACATTTTACTCTTACATTTGACTAGTGTTAATAAATCTTCCTTTATGTCACTCAAAGTTACAATCTTGGAGTATGACTCTAAGAATTGTTTTGGAACGAAGTATGACTCATCTTCTTGATTTTAACCAATCCAACAATTCATGACCTCTCTTCTTAGCCATAACAATGCACTAAGACGTCCTTAGAGTATGAATTTGTGATATGGTTTCATAATCATTAAGATGATCATGAAATACGATACTAAAGTACTCTCCCATCCTTTCAGATTTGAGAAACTTTTATCTTTCTGCCTAATTTGATTCTTCTCATTTGTTTTGTCATACATTGTAACCTTTCCAATGTTACAGAATTATACTTAACCTCATAAGTATAATCATATTTACTAATCTTTAGTAAATCATGACAAATCAATCTTTGTGGTGGACCTTGACCAGCGCACACCCAGTGTACCTAATTCCTTAGTCCTTCAATTGACTCACATATACATGTGATCAAAGAATTAGTCTTAATTTTTAAAGATGAAAATTCTCATTCATCATACAATACAACTTGTATGATTCCAAGTTTCTGTCCAATTGAAACTTGGGTGATGAAAAACTTTCTTCATTTGGTAAATTCAGACACTACCACAAATGAAGGAATCAAATCCACTTTCCAATATTGCTATTACTGGAAACATATAAGCAACAATTTTCCACAGATGCCATTGTAAGGATATTTTAAAATAAATAAAATTAAAACCCCTTTTTTTCTTTTTTTTTTAAACTTTGCGGAAAAACTTATCCTTACAATCCACATGAAAACCTTGTTGTTATCTATTCATAAGCAATATACTATAACTCTTAAGCAACAACTCAAAATTCTGATTACCGAACCATGCGATCGAAACTCACCTTCGCAATCAGAATCAACATATACTTACTTTAAGCTTCCTATCTTTTCTTTGATTCTTAAAAAACATCAACATGTGACCCATTCACATTATGTAATAAGAATCTCCAAATAAAAACTTAATAGAGTTAGTTAGTGGACTTTACCCGAAGTGGAGTCAAACCTCTTGACTTGATCAACCTTATGACCTTTCAGGTGAATAGGGCAGCTTCGCAACCAATGCCCCTTCCTTTGGCAACAAAACACATGGACCCTTTGGTACATGAGACTATCTCAGACTTAGCCTTTCTCATTACCATTTGGTCAACCGAGTTGACTATGGCCGATCCCTTTCCATTGGGAAGAGAAATGCTTTTCTAGATATCCAATGCTACCATTTTCAATGTCCATTTAAGACTTGGAAAGTTGTTCTTTTAATCAAATTTGCTTTACTGGTGTTCCAAATCATTGCTGATTCCACTACACCAAGCAAATAGATAACATCATTAAGGGTCATGTCATAGTCTGTCTCATAGTAGTCCCAAAGAGACTCACTATGTTACTAAGAAAGTGATTGAACATCCAACTTTCACAAGACTTTGACACCCAACTCTCCCGGCTTGTCAATATGTGACTTTATCTCCAAGATGTGAGCACACATAGACTATGCTTGCCAATAGGGATTGAGTGACTTTAAACTTTTCAAGAACTTGTGGGTGAGGGAGAATAATTGGAGGAGGTGGAGGAAGTGAAGCATGATGTTGAGGGACACCATCTTCAGGAGATTTGGGAAGATCATAGTTGTCTGAACCAGACATCTATAATGGAAGAAAATCAAGTTAGTTGATTCAAAGTCCTTAATATAACACCCAATATGAAATATTAAGGCTAGGACCCAACACAATATTTTATAATTTGGAAGAGGGATGCCGTAATCCAAACTATAAAATATTTGAAGGTAGGCGAATGACGATTCACCAATTTCCACCATGAAAAACGAAATAATTTATTAGGTTTTAATTGGATTTGAAATTCCTAGATCTTTTGAGATTCATTGAACTTTTCAATGGCATGTTTCAATCTCGAGTGTGCCCTCTCAAATTTTGTGACTGGGATGCCGAGGATCACAAAACAAGGTGTGAATAACCATACCAATTCACTTGGTACCCTTAATATTATCACCTAATCAATGTACCGGTTAACCACACACGCTCCATTGATCTATGACAAATATTAAGTCACCCTTCGTGAGCCTTACTAGTCCAAGTTAGTGTGCCGATTAACCACACACGCTCCACCAACGACTTGGTAAGGTACAAAGTGTGAATTCCATGAGCTAGCACCAAATTCACATTTTTCCTAAAGTAACTAATATTGGGAATTAAATAAAAAATATTTAGTTACTTTATAATAATCATTATACTTTTAATGAGAATTTAAATTCATTGTCCTACCCGTTCGGCTAACGACCCTCCACCGATCAAGCAAGCGGTGGGTGAGAGTGGACGCCCATTAAGTCGCCATTTTATAGGCAACAACCTTATACCCACCTTATAGACCGACTTCATGAATGAGGCCTACTAACGGTAAAATGACTTGTTCTTATACATATATATAATAATTAACCATTAATGTTATAAATAGTATAAGTGTTGAATTATAACTTTTAAAACTCTAGGATGTGGAATTAAAGTTTGTGTGAGACTTTACAAATTCCAAAACTTGAGGGCAAGTTTTGAACAATTCATAAACTTTTGGATATTCATAACCTATGAATTAAAGGTTCATAAAATGAAGACTCTTCATTTTATGTAACTTATGTGTTTTTAATGTGTGTTAAAGAAAAGTGACCTTTGGATATCCATAACTTGAGGACAAATTATGGACTCCATTAAAACACATAAATGATCAAGAATTAATCCTAAACAATTCAGCAAATAATTCCTATCATCTTCTTATTCATAAGAACATGAACATGATTATTAAAGTTTCAATAATTATATGAACACATACAAAGCATGAAATTTTGATATATGCTATTGTAAATGGATTAGAACAACCATTACACCAACTAAAATAAGTTTTAAAACATCAAAACAGTTTAGGGTAAAGTTTCTAGTCCATTTTCAACAGCAAAAGTCGAAAATCTGCATTCTGAACCTTCTACTCGCCGAGTGCACGAACCTACTCGGCGAGTAGGATGAATTTTGCCTTGGACTCGACGAGTCCCCCCATGGACTCGGCGAGTCCATCAGCCAGACAGCAACAATTTCAACTTTTTTTTTACTATTTTGCATCAAGTATCAAACAAGCAAGCCTAGGCTCTGATACCACTGTTGGGTTTTGAGCAATCTAACACTTCCTAAGTGTGCATGCAACCCTAATAAACCTTGGATCTATGTTTGTCTAAATACATGCAAAATAATAATTTTCCAAGGTTCATAACCTATCTAACATGGCATGGGTTACTTTTAAACATAAAAGAATTAGATGAGATTACATACCTTTTGATGATGAGTTAGATTCCTAAGGAGTTTGAGGGCCAAGCACCAATAGTGTGAATGCCTCAAATGGAATCACAAATCACCACAAACTCTTGGAAAACTTTGAGAGAGTGTATACACACTTATAAAATCGGCCATACACCAAGTCTCACACAACTAGTGCCACTAGTGGCTATTTCATGCAACATAAGCATGCTTATATAGTGTACATGATTAGGGTGAAACCCTAATAACCCATGACCTTTCCTTTTCCAAGGATCCATGGGTTAAAAGCTCCATGGATCATCCATGGACTTCCATATAAGCCCAGCCCATTAACAAATGAGTGTTAGCCCACACTATATAAAACCAATAGCCCACAATCTAATTAGTCTCCCTTTTAATCTCTAAATTAATTCATAATTAATTTAAGACTAAGACTAATTAAATAACATGACTTCATATTAATATATTATAACTTATAATATATTAATAATCATATGTGTATAACTCTCATAAAATTATCCATAAATAGTTTGGATGAAATGCAACCCAAATGGACCATGCCGGGTCGGGTCAAGTATATACCAAATAAGTTATGGACTTAGACACCTTATCCAACAGTAAGGCACTTACTAACATAGGTGGCAATTTCCGCCTTCATGTTGGGCTACCAATAGTGTTGTTTAATATCCAAATACATCTTGTCTGAGCCGGGATGAATGGAGTATCGCGTCTTATGGGCTTCCTTCATAACTACCTCCTTAAATCCTCCGAGCTTAGGGACCCAAAGACGGTTCATGAAATAGTATACTCCATTCTCCTTTGCCTCTAGGTTCTTCTCCATTCCGTGCAATGCTTCGCTTGCTCTATTTTCCGTCTTCATGGCCTCTGACTGGGCTACTGCAATTTGAGTGGCTAGGTGAGATTGGATGGTTATTGAGAGAGTTTTCGTACGACGATTAGAGTACTCTTTCCGACTTAATGCGTCAGCTACCACGTTGGCCTTGCCTAGGTGGTACTTGATCTCACACTCATAATCGTTTAGTAATTCAACCCATCTTCGTTGCCTCATGTTCAACTCCTTCTGGTTCAAGATGTGCTGGAGACTCTTCTGGTCCGTGAAGATGGTGCACTTCGTACCGTAAAGGTAATGCCTCCAAATTTTTAGGGCAAAGACTACGGCTCCCAATTCTAGGTCATGGGTCGTATAGTTCACTTCGTGCGTCTTTAGTTGGCGGGATGCGTAAGCTATCACCCTTCCACGCTGCATGAGAACGCAACCTAAGCCCTGATTTGACGCGTCACAGTAGACCACGAAATCTTCCGTTCCCTCCGGTAGTGATAGTACCGGGGCACTACAGAGAGCTTGTTTCAGGGTTCGGAATGCGACTTCTTGTTTGTCCGTCCATTTGAATGGTACGCCCTTTTGTGTAAGCGAGGTAAGTGGTTTGGCGATCTTAGAGAAGTTTTGAATGAATCTCCTATAGTAGCGTGCTAGACCCAAGAATTGACGGATTTCCGTGGGTGTTGTCGGGATTGCCCATCCTTCAACAACTTTGACCTTAGAGGGATCCACATAAATTCCATCTTGGCTAACTACATGACCTAGGAAGTTCACTCTCCGGAGCCAGAACTCACACTTGGAGAGTTTTGCGTATAGCTTTTCCGATCGCAGAGTTTCTAGGATTTGTCGGAGATGTTGGCCATGCTCTTCTTCGCTTCGGGAATAGACGAGAATGTCATCAATGAAGACGATGACAAAGTTGTCGAGGAATGGTCAACAGATCCGGTTCATCAGGTCCATAAATGCGGCAGGGGCATTTGTTAGGCCGAAGGGCATTACGACAAATTCATAATGTCCGTAGCGAGTTCGGAAAGCGGTTTTTGGAATATCCTCTTCCCGGACTTTGAGTTGGTGGTATCCGGACCGTAGATCTATCTTAGAAAAATAACTAGCTCCTTGGACCTGGTCAAATAGTGTCACACCCCGAAAATCAAAGGCGGAAACATTTCTAGGGTAGACTCCAAGTTGTGTATCAAATCCAATGTACATAGTAATCACAGTAAACAACCATTACATTACATATATATATATATATATATATATATATATATATATATATATATATATATATATATATATATATATATATATATATATATATGAAAGTTTACATTTGGTTCAAAAGTAAATTGTACAAAAGTTATACATATATCATATGAACAAAACGAGACGAGTCTTCCACGCACTCCGTCTTCACCAAAAGAGATCACTGGGTACCTGTCTAACTCGGACCTGAGAATACAAGCAGTTTGAAAATCAGCATAAAGCTGGTGAGTTCATAAGC
Source organism: Lactuca sativa (assembly GCF_002870075.4). NCBI lineage: Eukaryota > Viridiplantae > Streptophyta > Magnoliopsida > Asterales > Asteraceae > Lactuca > Lactuca sativa. The sequence goes on along the minus strand of NC_056631.2, from coordinate 160,059,701 downwards.
GGTTTTGTTTTATGAAAATGTATCGGTTTCCTTTAGTTTTCCGAAAAGGTTTGTTATCCAAGAAAATCCCATATTTTCTTATGTTAAAATAGTTTCGTTATCTTTCATTACAGTTCAGTTATGCATTTTAAGTTAACCCCAGGAAAATCCCATATTTTCCTAAATACAAGATAGATTGAATAACACCGAGTATAGTTTAATACACAAAACTATATATTGAAAATCATAGGATTACTATCCCGAATTAGACAAGGATACTATAATATAGACGAACTGTAAATAGAAAGTATTTTGAAAACTTTGGGACTAACATCCCGAACCAGTTACAAGTTAGTTTGATATACTAGAAAATATAGATTGAAAACCATGGGACTACTAACCCGAATAAGATTGTTCGATAAAACCATGGGATCACTATCCCGAATTTGATATAAGTTAGTTGGATAAAATCATGGGATTACCATCCCGTACAAGATATAGATTCATAATCATGGGATTACCATCCCGTAAAAGATATAGATTTAAAACCATGGGATTACCATCCCGAACGAGATATAGACACAAGACCATGGGAATATCATCCCGAACAAGATATAGATTCTAAACAAATTTCCACCTGTGAATAAGTTTATATCAATACGTATTGTGAGTCGGGTAACCATGCTGATACGACAACGAGACCTCCTTGACGTTAGTCAGACGTCGGACGATATACAGAATTTGTCACCCCAGGCGTGCCCGCCTAACTGTAGCTAGCAGTTAAGGTGTGGGATTGTCAGTCCCGAATAGATCTATTCATAAATTCCTCGCTCTCCCTCCAGGAGACTCTGGTTACACTTCCGGGGAGGATTTACTGATCATCCATAAAGGGTAGTGACTATCTCACAAACTAGTACTAAATTATTCACAGGGTACTCATACGATACTAAACATACAAAGATTATGAAATATGATACAGTGAAAATAGATACATACAATGAAACTATCTGGCAATACATTCAAATGATACAGAAGTAAACTGAATCAGACATAGTTTATCTAATAACTTTATACAGATATCAGTACATGATATAAAGAGAAATATAGAACCCCAAATTATTCCCATAATAATTTGATTAGTTTGATTATTTTCTTAACTAAAATCCATTTAGTTGTAATTGATAAATCATTCCTTATGCTCAACATAATACATAAGGAGTAAAGGTATTTATAAGTTTGCCAGATATTATTTGAAACACATCAATGTTATAATTCAAAAACAGTTATAGTTTTGCTTGTATTCCCCCCCTGAAAACATTGAAAAACACGGAAAAGGCGTAGGGGTATGAACTCACCGGACGAGAAATGTGACGATTTTGATGCTAAGAGTTGATCCGGGGCTTGTAAATACACGAGGTTCCTAATTATAATGTAAAGATACACATTTGTATCTAATTAGGACTTAGATTGGTTATTTGATAGGGACAATTGTTTCTAGTCACGAACACACCCCGATACAAGTGTTTGGAAGGACCCGGGTGACATTTAGGGACACATATAGTTAGGATATTGAATTGGGACATCAAAGGAACACTCCTTAAGGAGTTTACGGCCACATGACCCTCTACCCATGAGTTTATGGCCGTAAACTCATGGTGGGGTGAGTTAAGGGCATAAATGGCTTCAAACACTTAAGGGCATTTTTCTAGGTTTGGATTTAAAGGCTTGGAATGGATTTAAATCATCAAAATTACTAATTTATGGGAGTTTACGGCCTAGCATAGGCTCCTGGCCGTAAACTCCTTAATACTCATGAAAATGGTGTTAAATAATGCTAAAACAAATCACATGTGATTGGTAAAATTGTTCCAAGGCCTTATATGCATTTGTTTGAAGTTTTGAAAGGGTTTTTGGAGTTTACGGCCTATGAGACCCCTCTCATGGCCGTAAACTCTCTTAGAGAGTATATCCATGTGTTTTAATGCCAAAAACTTGTTTGTAAGGACTTCTAAAATTCATTCCAAGGCTTTAGGGGTGTTATAGGGGCTAAACAACACTTAAAAATGAACTTATACCATATTTTAAGGAGTTTACGGCCCAAGCACTTGCCTTGGCCGTAAACTCACAATAACCCCTCAGAATTTATGTTTCAAGTGTCCAAATGCTAAAACCAATATTCTATAATTTATATCTAAGCCTTATTAGTGATTTGGAAGGGTTTAAGGTCAAGAAAACCCTATAAACATGAGTTTACGGCCCAAGCTTGTGCCTTGGCCGTAAAATCCTTCAAATCCATCAAAATACATGTTTTAAATATTATAAGTCCATTTCATGAAGCCATTAAGCCATATCTAAAGTCCAAAATTGTCTAGGAAGGGGTTTAAGGGCTCAAAACCCTTCAACTTGGTGTTTACGGCCTAGGCAACCTCCTGGGCCGTAAACTCATATATTGTGTCCCATTTCATCTTTAAATCTCGAATTTGGAAGCCAAATATGCTATAGATTAAGGTTAGGAAGGTACCTTAGGGATTTGAGGCCTTACAATTGAGTTTTGGACCCTTAAACTTGGATTTTAGGAGAGAGGTTAGAGAGAGAGAGAGAGTAGAGAGAGAAGGAAAAAGCTTCAAATGAAAGGTTTAACTTGTTTATATAGTTCCCTAAACTTGGACACGGTGGAATTCTACCCGATACCGGCCTTAAACGAGGCTTTAGGTCGCACCCGATTAAGTTTCCGTCACCCGGCGGGGACGTTTCTAAAATTTATGAAATAAATGTTTTGGGCTAATATCATGAATTCCTAAAGGGTTTGGAAACTCATTGGATGATAATAAACATATAACTTTAATTAACTAAACCCAAAAACGATATCGGGACATTTCGGCACACGGCGAGTTATACGGGTAGAATGGTTTTTCGGTGATGAACAACTTCGGGTTGTTACATTATCCCCCCGTTAGAGGGAATTTCGTCCCGAAATTCAAAGAATAAGACATAGATCATGAATTTGAATAAGACACGAATGGATTTGTAGCCTCGGATCTTCACTTCCTCAAGTGGAATCAGGTCTCTACTGGGCGTTCTAACTAATTCTCATTATCGAGACGTGTCTTTGTTTCGAACTTTAACTCTCTCTCAATTTACGATATCAATCGGTTTTCTCATGGAAGTTCCAACCCTGAACGACTTCGGTTTCCTCAAAGGAATCACTAGGGTTTCGTTGGGTAGATGCTTCTAAGGATTCAAGATGTGATGGTCTAGATAGATGTTACCAAGCTCTAAGGGCACCCGGAATCTGAAGGTTGCAGAATCAACCTCTAAGAAGATCTCGAAAGGTCTGATGTGAGACTAAACTTAGACGCTCAAAAGAAACTCCCGGGAATTCTTCGGGATAGACATTTAGAGGAAAGAGCTGCTAACTTCCCGTTTCTCAATAATCACAGAAACGAGGGATGCGTGGTAATTCACATTGGGAAAACTTTTGAGTTCTAAGGCATGGAATGATACGAAGGTTTGATGCCGAAGATCACGAGAACCGGGTCGAGAAAAAGATCTAGACGAGCGACCCTTTCGAAACCAAGGATAGCAACATGAATGAAACTCGGTCATTTCATGTTTAACATAACATCAAAGTATTTTTGTAGAAAGTTTCCCCCTTTTTAAATCGAATGGAACAGAATAGTCCTCCTAACCGAGGATTTAATCTATAGGTACGCAGTTAGTGTTATCTATCTCATTGGTTAGTCATCCCGACGGTACACATTTCGATTACATACGAAGGATTGAGTTTAGAAAATGTTCGAATAGATAGATAACAGGTTTCCCTTTTTGTACTAAATAGAAAAGTGTTGTAGGTATAAGAATTATCAAAGAGAAATATACCTGCGGCGGCAGAGGGATTAGTGGTTGTAGCTGTCTTGGGGCAATTCCTTTTGAAGTGCCCAGCTTCCCCACAATTGTAACAGGCCGGACTGATTCCCGCTCCGGATGATTGGTTTGTTGATTTGGCTGGTTTTCTACAAGTTCGAGCAAGGTGGTCCTTATTGCCATAGTTGTCGCAGATCCTTTCGCGACATGGACCAGGAATGCGGTGGTGGTAGTTGCACTTACTACACCAAGGAAGGGTACCAGTGTATCCACTGGCGGGAGTTTGGGCTGTGGAACCGACAGCTGAAACAGCAACAGGGGCAGTAGCAGCATGGACTGCTACTGTTTGCTGTTTCTTAGAAGACCCTTGCCTACTCTGAGCCTTCCGCCTGTTCCAGGATTTCTTTTTGCTTCCGTCTCCACTGGTGACTGGCTCAGGGGTGGTAGCTTCCTCATCAGAGTTGTCTTCGTGATCGATCAAGATTTTTGCAAGACATTTGGCACTGTCATATGTGTCTGGCTTCGCAGCCAAGACATTCCCTTTGGTTGGCTAGGTCAACCCCCAGATGAACCTCTCTATCTTTTTACTCTCCGGGGTAACCATTCCCGGACAGAGTAACGCCAGATCATCGAATCTTGAGGTATAAGCAGCTATGTCGGAACCCTTCATCTTAAGGTTCCAAAGTTCGTGTTCTAGTTTCTGGAGTTCGCCCCGAGGGCAATATTATGCGAGAAGAAGCTCCTTCATAGCTTCCCAACCCATAGCATTGGCTACAGGTAAAGTTAAGGATTTGACTCGGCCGTTCCACCAAGTCAGGGCTTTGTCTAGGAAGGTTCAGGCAGTAAACTTGACTCTATCAGACTCCGAACAGCCGCATATTTCAAAGATTGATTCGATTTTCTCGAACAGTCGGGTTAAAGCAATGACACCTCCTGTGCCATCGAAGAATGTCGGTTTTGCGTTCATGAAGTCTTTATAGGAACCCCCTTTTTGGTGTCCCTGGCTATCATCTGGGTTTTGGGTTCCACCTCCCGAACCCTAGAGTTCAGTTGAGGTAAGAGGGCTGATATGGTAGCAGAAAGGGTTGCCTGAAGTGTTTCCAAATCGATCTGAATAGGAGGTGGTGGCGGAGGAGGATTGCTGTTGTTCGTTGAGCTGGGTCTCTTTCTTGGAGGCATCTTGATCTAAAAAGATCAGGAAAGAGAGGATCATAAGTCCTCTGAATTGAATCAAGAGATATGGAACAGGGGATATCTCATCAAGACTAATTTAACATCATACTAAGCGATAAAGCAGAAAGGAGTTATCAAGATAGAACATTTTATCGCTAAAGGAATGATCAAGGAATAATGTGTATATGAGGATTTCTACAAAGGATCGGCTCGAGAAATACTCCCATAGTATTTCATGGTTCGCTGCAGCGACGATTCGTTGTTTGGGATATTAGGTAAGTTTTAGGTATGCCGCATACCACAGTCACTCCCAAGCACATGTTGGCCGTTTCTCGAATGAATATAGTTGGCCAGGCTATATTGACCCTAGACACGACTACATAACTGCCCAGGTTTAACCGCAACGTACAACACCCATTTACTTATGTTTTGTTCTACTTGTAGTTACGGATTTCGACGGCTCGACATACTTAAATACTTTTGAAAATACTTATATTTTGTAGGATACTTTTAATTCAGAGCACTGAGGCCCTTTAGTGTTTATAGTTTTATACCATGTAAGGTTTGGTATACTCTATTCACTATAAACAAGGGCTCTGATACCAATCTGTCACACCCCGAAAATCAAAGGCGGAAACATTTTCGGGGTTGACTCCAAGTTGTGTATCAAATCCAATGTACATAGTAATCACAGTAAACAACCATTACATCACATATATATATATATATATATATATATATATATATATATATATATATATATATATATATATATATATATATGAAAGTTTACATTTGGTTCAAAAGTAAATTGTACAAAAGTTATACATATATCATATGAACAAAACGAGACGAGTCTTCCACGCACTCCGTCTTCACCAAAAGAGATCATTGGGTACCTGTCTAACTCGGACCTGAGAATACAAGCAGTTTGAAAATCAGCATAAAGTTGGTGAGTTCATAAGCGGTTTTGTTTTATGAAAATGTATCGGTTTCCTTTAGTTTTCCGAAAAGGTTTGTTATCCAAGAAAATCCCATATTTTCTTATGTTAAAATAGTTTCGTTATCTTTCATTACAGTTCAGTTATGCATTTTAAGTTAACCCCAGGAAAATCCCATATTTTCCTAAATACAAGATAGATTGAATAACACCGAGTATAGTTTAATACACAAAACTATATATTGAAAATCATAGGATTACTATCCCGAATTAGACAAGGATACTATAATATAGACGAACTGTAAATAGAAAGTATTTTGAAAACCTTGGGACTAACATCCCGAACCAGTTACAAGTTAGTTTGATATACTAGAAAATATAGATTGAAAACCATGGGACTACTAACCCGAATAAGATTGTTCGATAAAACCATGGGATCACTATCCCGAATTTGATATAAGTTAGTTGGATAAAATCATGGGATTACCATCCCGTACAAGATATAGATTCATAATCATGGGATTACCATCCCGTAAAAGATATAGATTTAAAACCATGGGATTACCATCCCGAACGAGATATAGACACAAGACCATGGGAATATCATCCCGAACAAGATATAGATTCTAAACAAATTTCCACCTGTGAATAAGTTTATATCAATACGTATTGTGAGTCGGGTAACCATGCTGATATGACAACGAGACCTCCTTGACGTTAGTCAGACGTCGGACGATATACAGAATTTGTCACCCCAGGCGTGCCCGCCTAACTGTAGCTAGCAGTTAAGGTGTGGGATTGTCAGTCCCGAATAGATCTATTCACAAATTCCTCGCTCTCCCTCCAGGAGACTCTGGTTACACTTCCGGGGAGGATTTACTGATCATCCATAAAGGGTAGTGACTATCTCACAAACTAGTACTAAATTATTCACAGGGTACTCATACGATACTAAACATACAAAGATTATGAAATATGATACAGTGAAAATAGATACATACAATGAAACTATCTGGCAATACATTCAAATGATATGGAAGTAAACTGAATCAGACATAGTTTATCTAATAACTTTATACAGATATCAGTACATGATATAAAGAGAAATATAGAACCCCAAATTATTCCCATAATAATTTGATTAGTTTGATTATTTTCTTAACTAATATCCATTTAGTTGTAATTGATAAATCATTCCTTATGCTCAACATAATACATAAGGAGTAAAGGTGTTTATAAGTTTGCCAGATATTATTTGAAACACATCAATGTTATAATTCAAAAACAGTTATAGTGTTGCTTGTATTCCCCCCCCCCCCCCTGAAAACATTGAAAAACACGGAAAATGCGTAGGGGTATGAACTCACCGGACGAGAAATGTGACGATTTTGATGCTAAGAGTTGATCCGGGGCTTGTAAATACACGAGGTTCCTAATTATAATGTAAAGATACACATTTTTATCTAATTAGGACTTAGATTGGTTATTTGATAGGGACAATTGTTTCAAGTCGCGAAAACACCCCGATACAAGTGTTTGGAAGGACCCGGGTGACATTTAGGGACACATATAGTTAGGATATTGAATTGGGACACTAAAGGAACACTCCTTAAGGAGTTTACGGCCACATGACCCTCTACCCATGAGTTTATGGCCGTAAACTCATGGTGGGGTGAGTTAAGGGCATAAATGGCTTCAAACACTTAAGGGCATTTTTCTAGGTTTGGATTTAAAGGCTTGGAATGGATTTAAATCATCAAAATTACTAATTTATGGGAGTTTACGGCCTAGCATAGGCTCCTGGCCGTAAACTCCTTAATACTCATGAAAATGGTGTTAAATAATGCTAAAACAAATCACATGTGATTGGTAAAATTGTTCCAAGGCCTTATATGCATTTGTTTGAAGTTTTGAAAGGGTTTTTGGAGTTTACGGCCTATGAGACCCCTCTCATGGCCGTAAACTCTCTTAGAGAGTATATCCATGTGTTTTAATGCCAAAAACTTGTTTGTAAGGACTTCTAAAATTCATTCCAAGGCTTTAGGGGTGTTATAGGGACTAAACAACACTTAAAAATGAACTTATACCATATTTTAAGGAGTTTACGGCCCAAGCACTTGCCTTGGCCGTAAACTCACAATAACCCCTCAAAATTTATGTTTCAAGTGTCTAAATGCTAAAACCAATATTCTATAATTTATATCTAAGCCTTATTAGTGATTTGGAAGGGTTTAAGGTCAAAAAAACCCTATAAACATGAGTTTACGGCCCAAGCTTGTGCCTTGGCCATAAACTCCTTCAAATCCATCAAAATAAATGTTTTAAATGTTATAAGTCCATTTCATGAAGCCATTAAGCCATATCTAAAGTCCAAAATTGTCTAGGAAGGGGTTTAAGGGCTTAAAACCCTTCAACTTGGTGTTTACGGCCTAGGCAACCTCCTGGGCCATAAACTCATATATTGTGTCCCATTTCATGTTTAAATCTCGAATTTGGAAGCCAAATATGCTATAGATTAAGGTTAGGAAGGTACCTTAGGGATTTGAGGCCTTATAATTGAGTTTTGGACCCTTAAACTTGGATTTTAGGAGAGAGGTTAGAGAGAGAGTAGAGAGAGAAGGAAAAAGCTTCAAATGAAAGGTTTAACTTGTTTATATAGTTCCCAAAACTTGGACACGGTGGAATTCTACCCGATACCGGCCTTAAACGAGGCTTTAGGTCGCACCCGATTAAGTTTCCGTCACCCGGCGGGGACGTTTCTAAAATTTATGAAATAAATGTTTTGGGCTAATATCATGAGTTCCTAAAGGGTTTGGAAACTCATTGGATGATAATAAACATATAACTTTAATTAACTAAACCCAAAAACGATATCGGGACATTTCGGCACACGACGAGTTATACGGGTAGAATGAGTTTTCGGCGATGAACAACTTCGGGTTGTTACAAATAGATTATCGATTCGTGGGAGTGGGTAGCGATTTTTAACAGTGAGTTTATTTAACTCTCTGTAATCGATGCACATTCTAAAAGATCCGTCCTTCTTTTTGACAAAGAGGACTGGAGCTCCCCATGGCGAGTAACTAGGGCGGATGAATCCCTTGTCCAAGAGTTCACTGAGTTGGCTGGACAATTCCTGCATTTCAGCAGGAGCTAGCCGATAGGGTGATTTAGCGAGAGGAGTTGCTCCTGGAACGAGGTCAATTCGGAACTCCACTTGTCTCTCTGGGGGTACTCCTAGAAGATCTTCAGGAAACACGTCTGGGAACTCACATGCTATGGGAATGTCTTGAACGTTAACCTCTTCCTTGATTTTATCCACTATGTGAGCCAGGAACGCCAAATTGTTCTTTCGTAGATGTTTTTGTGCCTTGATGCATGAGACGAGGCGAAGGTTTATGCTAGGTTTGTCTCCATAAATTACTAGGGTTTCGTGATTAAGAAGGCGAAGGCGAACGGTCTTCTCGTGACACATAATTTCAGCATGGTGGGGGCTTAACCAGTCCATGCCAATAATCACATCGAAACTCCTAATTGATACAGGCATTAAGTCTATTCGAAAGACGTGTTGATTGAGGGTTAGGGTACATCCGATGTAGATTTCCCCGGTGGATTCGGTTTTCCCATTGGCTATTTCCACCGTAAAGGTTTCATTTAGCTTCTGGGGCTGTTGTTTTAATAAATGTTTAAACTTATTGCTTACGAAACTTCGCTCCGCTCCGGTGTCAAATAGGAAGCATGCATAAGTGTGGTTTAGGGGAAACGTACCGGTAACAACAGCGGGGTCCTGAATCGCCTCTCCCTGACCCATGGTCAGCATCCTTCCTGTTCTACCATTTCCTGGATTGTTGTTGTTAGGGCAATCTCGGCGGAAATGCCCGGTCCTCCCACACCCATAACAGGTGTGGCTAGGCTCTGCATTGTGGCCGCCAGTAGTGATGTTGTTGTTGTTGCGATTGTTGTTGTTGTTTCCCTGTTGTTGGTTTTGGGGAGGGTAGGTCCTGCAGTACTTCGTCGTGTGTCCCCTTCGGTTACAACTGGTGCACTGCAACTCCTTGCATTCTCCATTGTGATGGAAACCGCACTTGTTGCACTTGGGAAGATTACCGGAATAAGGTCTGGGAGCATTTGAAGCAGCTGAGGCTGGAGCATGTGGTGTGGCTGGAACCGGTGCGGTGACAGCATTAACTGCCACAGTCTGCTACTTTTTAGAGGTCTCGGGGCCCTGACGCCCCTTCCTCTTATTGTTCTTCCCTTTCTTGCCATCACCTTCCTTCTTTCCTTCAGCCTCCGCTGGCTTCTCACCCTTCTTGTTGTTATGGTCATACAGCTTCTTTGCCAATCTTTTTGCACTGTCAAATGTTTCGGGGTTTGCAGCTATCACATTTCCTTGGATTGGTGATGTTAGTCCCCAGATGAATCGCTCAATCTTCTTTCCTTCCGAGGTGATCATACCCGGGCACAAGAGAGATAGTTCACTAAATCTCGATATGTAGGCATCGATATTCGCATTCTGCACAGTGAGGTTCCACAGCTCCTGCTCCATTTTCTGAATTTCACCTCGTGGACAGTATTCAGCCATCAACATTTCTTTCATCTCCGCCCACGACATGGAGTTGGCTACAGGGAGTGTCATGGCTTCCACATGTCCGTTCCACCAGGTGAGCGCTTGATCGACAAAAGTGCAGGCCGCGAACTTCACTTTCATCTGCTTAGGACAATCGCATATCTCGAATACCGATTCCACTTTCTCGATCCATCGCTTCAGAGTGATCACTCCTCCAGTGCCGTTAAAAGTTCGTGGTTTGGCATTTGTAAAGTCCTTGTAGGTACATGTTTTGGTGGGTCCTTGATTCATCCCGTTGTTCGAACTCCCGGCCCCTTGCCCGTTGCCTCCTCCGTTATTCCCTTGGTGAAGTTGTGCCATAGCTGCGGTGACCACAGCAGACACGGCCGCCTAGAATGCAGTGGAGTCAACTTCGGGTGCGGTTGGTCCAGGGTTTCCGCGAGTAGGTCGGTGAGGCATCTTTCTGTCATGAAACGGAAAGATGTTGAGTGTTTGGGGTTTCTGGGAGGTTGTGACCCTACTGACTAGGTGCAAGGTACGAACTTAAATACTCCTACCATTTAACATACAATCATAGATTCTCAACACATAGCAATTTGTAATATCATAACAAAGCACGTAAAAGTTTACTAATATTATCCGCATTTGATACATGAAAAATCTGCTCATAAGAGCATACATGAGTGACACTAGTTCGACAGCATAACGGATCTATGAGTAGTGTAGTCACTTAAACATTAGGGCCTTGGATCCTATTTAAACTCGTTATCTCATAACCTAATCCTAATATCTTCAGCCTCCACCCCTCTAAACCCTAGAAATCGTCATATATCATCCATGGTGGCATTTTGAGCTTATGGAGTCCATTTTTGGGGTGTTTGATCCATTTTCAAGAAAAAGGAGTTTGATGCAAAGATGGGAATCAAGGAGGAGCTTATAGATCTGGGTTTTAGGACTCATTCTCAGATTGATGAAGGTATAAAGCTTTGGACTTGATCATTCATCTCTTAGATCTACCATTTTTGGGTTTTGGTTCCTGTTTGATCCCACAGATGAAGCTTTATGGTTCAAATTCGATTCTTAGACTTGGGGGTTGCCACCCTTGATGCTATTTGAGTCCCTAAGACAGAAAGTTGCCATCTTGAAGGTCTTAATGGGTTCATGCATGACTTAGGGTCACTTTTATGGAGTAGTAGAATGCCATTTTTGGAGTTTGGGTTTTTTTGGGGCATGTAAAGTCACCAAGTCAGTGACTTTATGGGTTTAGACGTTAAGTATAGCTCAGATCTGTGATTTGGACTGGTGGGATCGAGTATTAAGAACTTAATGGAAATGTGGCTTAACAGAGGAATACGTTGGGCGTACATGCAGGTACGCTTAGCGTACACTCCATTCAGCTAGTACGATTAGTGTACAGAAGAGTACGCCCAACGTACTCATCAGTTGGGCTTGGTGTGTTTTGGGCCTCGGGTTGGGCCAAGCAATGGACTTTGGGTCTTTAGGCTTTAGTGGGCCATCAGAAGCTAGATGTTTTGGGACATTGATGGTTTTATGGACATTAGGTTTTTGGGCTTTTGTTTTGGGTTTGGGACTTAGTTTTGGATCATACTAGGCCAGGGGTAGAATGGTCATTTTACCCCATTCATGGATTAAGGATTTTGGTATGGGACCCAATCGCTAATTGGGTATATTGTTTGGTAATGACAGCTCGGGAAGCCGACGGGGCAGCAACTAAGGAGTTCATGCGGGAAGCTTCTACAATGCGAGGTGAGTCTTCTCACCATATCAATGGGTCTAAGGCACCAAGGCCGGCCCATTTTATGATAGTTGGTATACTTGTTGTGTAGAGGTGTGTGGCATATTTATGCAGTGATACGTTGTCACACCCCCGAACCAGACGGCGGAAACGTCCGAGGGCTATTGTGACTCAATTGAATACCATCACAATGAATATACATGAAACATAACATCATACAATACCAAGCATTGGAATATTACAACCGGTAGCGTTTACATTCAGTACATTGATCCATAATATTACATGCCTAAAAGTAAATTGTTTGGTACTAATTAAAACAACAGCAAGACGATACTGAGTACATTTTTCCTTTTTGATTTACCTGTTACCTGAGAATACAAGTATTTTGAAAAACGTCAACATATGAAATGTTGGTGAGTTCATAAGTAATGTTTGAAATATAGTAGTTTGTATTGTTTTGAAAATCACCAGAAAATCCGATATTTTTTGAAAAGAACTTAGTATAAAAAGTGTGAAGATCCGTAAGTATGCTTGTTTGTTTCTATAAATGTAAAAGTACAATTTGTAAAACTCGGTATGTAACTCGTAGGTGCATTAATTGAAAACCTTAGGAAAACCCGATGTTTTCCTAATACTTTGCATCAAATGATTTATATCTTGTTATTTCGTTACGACGGGTGTATTCATTGAGTCCCGGTGATGTTGGATTAATTATGGATTGTGAATTGTTATAAACACACATTAATGAAAATGACTAGTTTACAACCATACAAACGATCCCTTAGGCGTCGCTCGCACTATTCACTTAATCCAAACACCCGGACTTCATGTAGCCCCACAACCGAAGAGGAAAAGAGGGTGCGAAGTCCCGATATTTTCCGTAAGTCGTTCAAGGCTATCGTGAATGCGAAGGGCCCTTAGCTCGACTCGCATTTGGTGAATTCTCGACTTTACTAGCAGCACCAGAGGGCCCTTGGGGTCCAACAGCACAAAGCCTCTAAAAGTCCTTTTACACGAAATTAGGTCATATAAGACCCAACTACATGTAAGCGAGTTTCCTTCGGGCCTAAAGATCATGCCATTGGGCTAGCTAGGCCCAACAACCACGATTTGAAACTTTTGGGCCCAAAGACGGTGTATCGACGTCTGGTGTATTCTCACGTGTGTATTGACTTCCCGAAATTTCCGCGTGTGTATTGAAGTTTCGTCGTGTTAGTAATTTCGGATTCACTATTGATTCGAGACCGAATCAATTCGTTTGATAACGATTTTGGTGTTGAAGGTGTATTATATTTCGCCGATAGTCGAGGTGCTAGTATTTCATCATGACGGATTTATTATTTAAAACGTTAGGATGTTTCATTATTGCAGCCCCTTTCTTTTGGATAATTTACACATTTAACCCTTTGTATAAAATAAATTTCTATTTTAGTCCTCAAACCATTTTTCTTGACACTTTAGTATCAAAACTTGTAGAAAAGTTATTTTTCAGCCCAAAGTTATTTGAAAAACAGTTTTAGTCCACCAAAAGAAATTTTTCTCGGCTGAAACCCTTATGTTCACAGTTTTTACACTTTTGGCCCAAAATAGAAATTTTTTGCATTTTTGGTCCCTTTTAAATATGAAAAGCATTTTTAACCCTTGAAATGGACTTGGAGCACTAGTAGTCCCCTGTTTTACAGAAAATCACAGTTTCAGCCCCTCTAATTTGAAAATCTCGCATATTGGGCCGGAAAATTCATTTTTGGCCCATTATGCTTAAAAATTTCACATTTAATCCTTCAAAGAGAATATTTCCAGAAAAACACCTTATTGAAACTATTTTGACTCATTTCATCCATCAGAATTTGTATTTTGTCATTTTGGGCCCTTTAACTTTATATTTTCATCATTTTGAGTCCAAAAATGGGATTTTTAGCCCAATGAGTTCATATTAACCAACTTGGTTATTTTTCTAGAATTGATTTGTGTGTAATAATATGTTTAACACTTGTTTCATACATCCTAATGCAAATCTCGATTTTAAGGACTTTTGACTAGTTTCAACACCATAATCACATAAGAACATGTAAACAAACATAGAAATCATACAAAGCATACATATACTCTTAGATCTACACATTTGCTTGTATTCCCCCCCCCCCCCACAAAACTTATAAAAACCGAAAAATAGGGGGTATGAAGCTCACCTTTGGGTGTGGTTTCGGTTTTGGAGAAAAGATGGAAGAAAATGAGGTGATTTTCGGCCCTAGCACACTTTGATGAAGATCTCGACTTTGAGGTGATTCTAGGATGCAAGATCATGATTTCTTATGAGTTAAGAAGAGATGTTTGATAGATCAAGGAACCTAGATCATAGATTTAAGTATAAACTTACCTTGGATGGTGATTCTTGTGAAAAAAAATCTCCTTGAAATGCCCTTAATCTCGAAAATTTAGTGAAGAGAGGTGAGGGTGTTCTTGAGAGTGTTTGATAAGTAAAAAGTGATGGAAGTGTGTGTGTGTGGGTGCTTTCGGCCGAGATCAAGAAAAAGAGAAGAGAGAGAGAGTTGAGTTGACAATCCTAGATGCATGTTGGTCCATGCATGGAGGTATGTGAGGTATAAGTGAGGTGGCAAGGCTTAAGTCAACTCTTCACTTCTTGGATTTGGGCTTTGGGCCGAGATTTTGGAAGGAAAAGGAGATTATTGGGCTTTAATCCCCCTAAGCCCATATTATAGTTAGGTTGGATGATTTTTGGCCCAAAAAAAAATATAAATATGATTTTTATACTTTGTTGGGCTAGTTTAGGTTAATTATGGTTCATAATATTTAATTTATTTCATTCTAGGCCCAATATGGCCCAAAAGGTTGAAATAAATGAATGTGGATCCAATTAGAGCCCATTTAAAGGTTCTAATCCCATGATAATCAAATCGGAAGCTTATTGGTCCAATGAGTCCAATAAGGAAGTCCTAGCCCCAAATGGACCTAACAAGAACTTCTAGGGTTTCCAATTGCTTGTTGACTATTTGTAGTACTTGTATGGTGTATTGGATTGAAGTTTTGTTGTCATAGAGTAAGCATCATACATGCTCTTAAGTTTTTGATTCTACATTTTACTTGAGTGTAGTGATTACAAGACACAAAATTTCTAGTTGTGACATACGTGGTAGAGATAGCTTTTACAGCTAATGGTAGAGATAACCTTTATAGCTAATGGTAGAGATAACCTTTATGGCTAACGGTAGAGATAGCCTTTGGGGCTAACGGTAGAGATAACCTTTGTGGCTAATGGTAGAGATAGCTTTATAGCTGATTGATATGTGATATGTGGTAGAGGTAGCTTTTATAGCTAATTGATATGTATTATGTAGTAGAGGTAGCTTTTATAGCTAACTGATATGTGGTATGCGGTAGAGATAGCTTTATAGCCAATTGATATGCAATATGTGGTAGAGATAACTTGTATAACTAATATGATATGTGATATGTGGATTGTGGATTGTGTGTGGGGTATGCTTTGGGGGGACTCACTAAGCTTTGTGCTTACGGTTTACAATTTTGGTTTCAGGTATCATCGGTTTGGAAAAGACGAGCTTGGATTGATCGCAATGCACACACCTATGATTTCTGCAATGATCGATTTTGGGATAAACTCTGATAAATGATTTACTTAACGATGATTTGGAATGTTGAATTAAATGGTATCAATGTTTTAGTTACATTAAAGATGAAATTTTTACCTTTGATTTTTGGGTCGTTACATTAAGTATGGATGTACTTATGATTGATCTCTTTATCAAACATTTTAAGTATGAAATTACTTATGATTTCTCTCTTGGTCAAACATTTCAAGTATGGATTTACTTATGATTTATCTCTTTATTAAACATGGTTTTAAGTACAAAGGAGATACTTTTCAGACTTTTTAAAAGTATGATTATCGTGGTTAGTAGAAAACCTGTAACTCTCTCCAACCTTTGTGTTGACCTTCAAACTACATGTATTCTCAGGAGATCGTTGAACCATCTTTTAGTAGAATGAATGTTCATGGATTTCGGGCAACCTAGTTTAACTAGTTATTGTTATATCGACCTACTTGTTAAGGCAACTTCATGAAGTTATTATCATTATTTGTATGAACCTTGTATTCAAACCTTAAAGTGAAATGTAACTGTTGAGTTGTTTTTATTGTAACTTGTGATGTGTATTCGATTTGCTTGTGATCCATGAACTAAGTCGCACAGCCCGGCATATTCTGCCGCCTCGGCCGGGGGTGTGACAATAAATGATGTCAAGGCTAAAAACCAAGTAAGAGGAGGCTAGGGTTTATCAATGAATGATCTTAGGTGATGGAGGATGGTCATGAGAGGGTTTCCTATAAGTTAGAGCCCTTAAATAAGGCTCAAAACCGAAGAATTAGGGTTTTGATATGCTGTGATTACGCCCTGCGTAGCAAAACCTACGCCATGCGTATGTTATTAAACCCGTGTTCAATATTTTAGCATTTACGCCTTGCGTAGCAGCTACGCCCTACGTAACTTTCCTATGCCCTGCGTAGGACAAAACCCCCAATTTCCACTTCAACTTCAAACATCCATAACTTCTTTGTTTCAACTCCTTTTTCGACGTTCTTTATATGAACGGAAATGTATTGAAGATCCCCACAATTATAGCTAATTACTTTTGACGTAGAACATACCTAACTAAAATCCTTAATTCATGGAAGAAGTTTGAAGCATCACTTTTTTCATTTTACACTTTGACTCCAAAACACAAACCAATGGATTGGATCACATAACCATTATCATCAACATCCAATAGGGTCTAAGCCCGATTCCCTTGAAGCCTAAGGCCTTTACTTGATCGATTAATTGTCCGCAATTCGAAATAAAAAACTTCTCGAAACAGGATGTTACACTTTGATCTCCAAAGTTTTAGAAATGTGATAGTTTTGGTCACTTAATATTCATAAATATGGTAGTTTTGGTCACTCAATTTTCATATAGGGTTCAACTGTGGTGGCTGCTGGAGGTGAATGGTGGTGGTGCTGATGATGAACAGTGTTGGTAAGGGACCAACTACGAAAGAATTTTAGACCATAAGGGTCATTCATGTAATTTAGATTAACTGGTTACTGATGAATTGTTAAAACTAACAATAATGAATTGACATGTATAGTAAAAATTAGATGGTCTATTGTGCAAAAAAAAAAAAAAAAAAACTTAATTAATTGATAAAAAAGCAAAGTTCATTATGCTACAATAATATTTTTCCTATAATTATACCATAATAGTCTTTTCAATCATATTTAACATACAATTTACTATAAAATATTAAGTAAAAAAATATTTCATGGTAGAGGTTGGTTTTTTTTTAATATATACATTTTATTTGCTGGTTCAAATATATATATATATATATATATATATATATATATATATATATATATATATATATATATATATATATATATATATATCGTAGACTAACACCTACAAATTACTTGCTTTGAAGAGAAATACTAATGTTTTTGCTGAGGTCCACAAGATTTACATGTTTATAATATTTTTAATATTCATCAAGGTCTAAATATCAGTGAAGAATTTTTCTTTTTTTAATAAATCGCTTAATATCGTACAAACATGATTGGTTTTTATATTTTCTTCAAACCTCGAGAAAAGAAAACCATCAACACGTACCCCACGTTATTTGACTCATACACCGACTAATTATTGAACCACTCGCGTAACTTCAAAAAGGAAAGATAAACATCTTTTGTTTTATTTTAAATCAATGAATTATCCGATTTATTTCAGATTTTTACCTATTAATATGTAGTATATTATCAGAAATAATATACAAAAGAACTATATTATCAGAAATAATATAGTTTTTATAACAATATTTAATATAAATATTTAATATTAAAATATTATTTAATTTTAGCGAGCCCGTTTCATTTAATAAACTTTTGGTGTGTAATAAGCTTCTACTTCTTACTTTTTTTGGTTAAAACTTAAAATATACATTCAATTAAATATTAAAAATTCAGAAAAAGTGAAAATAAATAAAGAAGATTAATATAATCTGGGCCCACACCCATAGGCACCACGTCATGTTTTATGCTTTTTACGTTTTTTTTTTTGTTTTTGACTAAATTATAAATTTGATCCCTATAGTTTGTAAAAAATTATGAATAAAGTCCAAAAAGTTTCCAACTTGCATCAATAGTTCAAAATTAAATACTTTTTTTTTTGTGGATTTAGTCCCTATTTTTAACAGCCATTTATTTTTCTATTAAATCCTTATAAAATGATCGATTTTCCCTCCATCTTAATTTTTTTCTAATATATAAATAAAACCTAAAAACAAATAAGAAACCTATTGTTTCCTTCTTCCATTTTCCTTACCTATTTCCTCCCCATCTTCCATAGCCACCCATCGTGCAACCATTGTCGTTAAAGCCCGTTAATCCCCTCACTCGAGTATTAAAAGCTTAATCCATCTTTGTTCTCATGAGATTCATTTACTGATAAACTTCCATGTTAAGGAGACCCATGTATCATATTTCTATAAACTCTGCTATTTATATTCCCATATAAAAAGAAATCCCATACCTAAAATCATACCTTGTTGGGCACATACATAGTTTATTGATGATCATTATCATCATAAATTAGTTTTTTTTTTTTTTTGTATCTTATACAAAAAGCCTAAGTTGCTGTGTCATCATTCTGATGGAAAATTGAAGCATATCATATTTGACTGGTAAAAGCACTAGAAGAATGAATATAATCATTTAATCGAACACTTTGGAAAGCTAATAAAGAACAAGTGTAGGAGTACCAAGGTATACCTAATTATAGCCCAAATCATCGAATAATTTGCATTTTTGTGTTTATTTTTAGTCTGTATTTGAAGATGTTAACCCATATTCTACATCTATGAACATAGAGTGAAGAACAAGCCAACAATATAAGGTTATCTAAGTTATGAAGATGAAAAAAAAATGTTAAATTATCATCACGATTTTAATCCTGTAACGATCAACAATTCCAATCAATATTACCAACTCAAATTGATTGCAATACCAATAGCACATACTTGTAGTAAAACATATCAATCGTATGTGGCCCATATCTTATACACAATCGACATCAATATTCTCCTTTATAACTTTCCAAGTTGTCTTTTAGCAAAAAGAAAGAATAAGATGTAGATGATGGGAGCAAGAACATAATCATAGTTGACGGTTATTGGAGTAATAACAAAAAGAAACAAATTTAATTTGGGGATTAGGTTTTTGAAATTGTTCAAACTTTTGTATATTTCCTTCATGCTCGTCTATTGAAATGCTTCACCTCTCATCAATTTCATGATGCTTCTTCCGTTTTGTAATTAGTGTGGTTTCGTTATGTGTGGATAAGAGATATGAACGATAGACAGATGAATTGGCTTGTGGTTGGAGGTGGTGTGGGTCTAGAGAAGACGATGGAGTGGGGGTGTTGTGTAAGGGTTAGAGATAGGAAAGACAGATTGATTAGCAGACTTATGGTTGGGAACGACGCCGGAGAAGACGACCAATGGTGGGTGGAGGAATTAATGGAGGGAGGGGATAGAGGCATCTAAACGATGCAGTAAGGAGTGTATACATACAACCCACAAAATTCTATAATGATAATAATTATTAATAGAAAATACTTGGAGAGCAATATTGTCAATTCAACATGTTTTAACGGAATAAATAAACCGCAGTTAAGTATAGGAACAAAATCCACAAAAAGTATTTAAATTTAGACTATTGGTGCAAGTTGAAAACTTTTTGGACTTTATCTACAATTTTTTGCAAACAACAGGGACCAAATTTGCAATTTAGTCTCTGTTTTTTGTTTTTTTGTTTTTAATTATTTATTTATTTTTTTAATTTTGTTTTGAAGGGGATGTTTAGTTTACGTAAATTTAACTTCTCTAAATTCTGCACCAAACTGATAGTTACGATTTCGCAATCCAAAAAATCGTTAGGTTCATCGTCGTAATTACATCCAACTTCAAGCCCTAATTTCCAATTCCCCTATTCTCACACTCACAAACACTGCAGAGCCTTCCCTTTAAATTCAATGTATCCGTATAAGGCGTACGAAAGCGAGTTGATTTCGTTTTTGATTCGTCTCTTCTCTACCCTGCCGCAGTTTCAAATCAAATCTTGAGAACAAATCGAGAAAAACAACGCAAATCTCGAATTCCGAACTTATCTAATCGAGCTTTCAAGGTATATTCAAGAATCCCTACATTATTGAATCTTGTTTGTTTTTGCTATTCAGGTCCTCCATCTTGCATATCTTGCATTTTATGTTTCTCTTGGCTCCCTGCATGTTTTGATCCGCGATTCAGCGTCGACTTTATATGATTCGCGTATTGTATGTCGCGAAGATTGGGTTTTAAAACTTCGATTACTCCTGAGAGTAGCTTGATTATTCTCTGTACAACATTATATACCTAAAGCAATGGTCGGATTAGACACGTTGTTAACGAATGGTTTATCGAGTGATTCTTGTTTTGTTTCCTTCGAAATCACGAATAATGTAATTATTGTTGGTTAATTGTGCATATGGCGGTGGATGCTGGATCATTTCGACGGTAAAGATTGATGATGAAATTGAGTTATACTTGATTTAAGATCCGTTAGATTAGGTATTCATTTGATGACTAAGTTCCTTTAGATTTAATGACAATGATTAGCATGGAGTTGGGAAGATTCTTGAAGATACATCAGGGTGCTTTAAGTTTTAATTACATGCAGCTTGCTTACATCCAGCAAGATGGATCATTTACAAATGAAATTGGTCCCATGTCTGATCTGTACAAGTTTACAGGATGGAACTTGTCTCAACATGTCCTTTGTTTATTTTTCTTGTGCCAAAAAGATGGACTGCATTGATTGATACAGATCCAGTATATATTCTTAATTGAGGATTAAAATCCCAGAAATATTATGATTTGTAAAAGAAAAAAAGATATCAAATTTCCATTGCCAAGGGTGTGTAGGTCGTATATGATTCTTTTGAAACATTCCTAATGTGCTATTATTATAATAGTTTATAACCTGGAGATTTTGATTGCTCTTCTTAATGCTGCAGGTTTGTAATTGCAAAAATGGGGTCTAAACCAGTGGAGTATTTAATAGAGGCTTCATCAGGGGCACACTTTTCTGGATTTCACATGAATGGGATGCAGGCAAGAAATTCACAATTACAGGAAGGGCAGGCAACAACTTCAGTGACAGAAAATGTGCATAAGCAACCTTTTATTATTGGTATGTATGTAGCAAGAAAACATCCACAATGTACTTTGTTACTTATATGCTTTAGGTAAAACAAAGATTATCATTTTAATAAAATACTAGTGTATAGTAAATTCATCTTACCTTAATTCTGGATCTCATGCTTCATCATGATGTTTTAAATTAGTTAATATTTTGATAAACAACCAGGGGTTGCTGGAGGTGCAGCATCTGGGAAGACTACAGTTTGTGATATGATTATTGAGCAGCTTCATGATCAGCGTGTAGTACTTGTCAATCAGGTATCTTTTTCTTTGCTGATATCATCTTTTATTTATAATCTTGTTAATCTGTTCTTCGTTTTATGATATGAATCGATCCGTTTTACTATATTTTGTTTGAAGAAAAGCTGGTTTATCTATGGTTTTGTTGACAGGACTCATTCTATCATAATTTGACTCCTGAAGAACTTACAAGGGTCCATGAGTATAACTTTGATCATCCTGGCAAGTTTTGTGACTTTAACTTTGCTATTTTCTTAAAAAATAAATTTTCTAATCTGGTTTTGTTTTCTTGCTTCTTATTGTACTTTTCCAGATGCTTTTGATAATGAGAAGTTACTCTCAGTTGTGGAGATGTTGAAGCAGTGGAAAGCAGTGGATATTCCAAAATATGACTTCAGAAGTTACAAGAACAACATCTCTCGAAGGGTTAGTTAGTTCATTTAACATACACATTTCAAAATGTCATTTTTATAGCTTTTTGAGCATCTGATCTGTATATTTTATTTAACCTATGGCAGGTGAATCCTTCAGATGTGATAATTTTGGAAGGCATACTGATTTTTCATGATCCTCGTGTACGTGATTTGATGAACATGAAGATCTTTGTTGATACAGGTTCTATATATATAACATCAGCTCAATGCTCAATGCTTTAATGGATTTATCTTTTTTTACTTAATTGTTATTTTCAGTGCAGATGCTGATGTACGCCTGGCAAGGAGAATTAGGCGTGACACAGGTGAAAAGGGAAGAGATATTGGTATGGTTCTTGATCAGGTAAGTTCAAGATCCAAAATTTATATAAAAATTTATAGTTTCTTTTGAGGAACATTAAAGTGTTTGTTTAACTTATATTAATGCAGTACTCAAAGTTTGTGAAGCCTGCATTTGATGACTTCATACTTCCAACAAAAAAGTATGCTGACATCATCATCCCTCGTGGAGGAGACAATCATGTAGCAATTGATTTAATTGTCCAACATATTCGGACAAAACTTGGACAACATGATCTTTGTAAAATATATCCTAATTTATATGTCATTCACTCAACTTTTCAGGTACCATTTTCTTATAAAATATATATAATAATATAACCTTATTTGCATCTTTTTGTTTTCTTCATTGTTATATCTCTATATATATATATATATTTTTCTTGTTGTGATGCAGATACGTGGCATGCATACACTGATACGTGATGCTCAAACAACAAAACATGATTTTGTGTTTTATGCAGATCGTTTGATCCGTTTGGTGAGTTGTATTTTCCAGGGATAGAAATGTCATTTTTTTTTACTGTTTATTTGGGAATAACTTTACTCCATTTAATCAGGTGGTGGAGCATGGTTTGGGACATTTACCATTTACAGAAAAGCAGGTGATAACTCCAACCGGTAAGCCTTTCTTAATTTTTTACCATGCAACCTTGAATTTATTCCCTAAATTATTATTATCATTTACTTGATGATTTGTGTAAAAATGCAGGATCTGTATACACAGGTGTAGATTTTTGTAAGAGATTATGTGGTGTTTCTGTTATTAGAAGGTATTTGTCCTATCTTCGAAACCATAATCATTTCAGATCATATTGTATTTATGAATTATGAGTTTTGGATTGTTTTGTACTTTGTAGTGGTGAGAGTATGGAAAATGCATTGAGAGCATGTTGTAAAGGTATCAAGATCGGAAAGATTCTTATTCATAGAGAAGGTGACAATGGGCAACAGGTTTGTTAGAATAGAGAGAGTGAAGTAAGGTTGCTATTTAAATTTGTATAATAATTTAAAACAACAAGACGTTTTATTTATTTATTTATTTATTATGCAGTTAATATATGAAAAACTGCCACAAGACATATCTGATAGGCACGTGTTGCTGTTGGATCCTATACTCGGAACAGGTTAGCTTTATACTTTTTTTTTTTTTTTTTTCACTTCTCATTTGTTGGGAATGTTTTGTGGTAATTGGAAGTAATTATAATTTGTTATGTTGACAGGTAATTCAGCTGTTCAGGCAATTTCTTTGCTTTTAAAGAAAGGTGTACCAGAGGCCAACATCATATTCCTGAATTTGATATCTGTAAGTCTAAAAGTCTAAGTCAAGTCAATGTTGACCAACCAATGAGAGTATGTTGTTGACTAATAAGGATAAATGTTTCAACAGGCACCACAAGGAGTGCATGTAGTGTGCAAGCAGTTTCCAAGGATAAAGATAGTGACATCAGAGATAGAGACAGGGTTGAATGATGAGTTCCGTGTGCTTCCTGGAATGGGAGAGTTTGGAGACAGATATTTTGGGACAGATGATGAATGAAGAAGATGTCATTGAATTATTTTCTGGTTTTGAGATCATATCGTTTTTGGGTTCCTTGACATATGTGGTGTTACAGTAATTGTGATTGTTTGTTTGTGAGTTCACTTGGCATAATGGATGGATGGATGGATGGGTTCGATAATCATAAATCATCATATGTTAGTTATAATATGCCTATGGTAGAGTAGACCTTCTTCTGCCTTGCCTTACTAAACCCTACACTAATAGATATAGATATATGATTCATAAATCTTTTAAACTATACTTGTTAAAATATGAAAACTGGAAAACATATGATGAGGTTAAATACATTATTTGTCGATTCTTATTCTAGTGGTTGTACCTTACTATAGACAATCATTTTTTTTTTCATATTTTGGTCCATTTTAAAACCAAATCTATCTTACAACTTGCTAAAAGTTCTTATAACTAATTACTAACAAATTTTAGTATCATGTTTAAAACAGGATAAATTGCATATAAAATACTCTAGTTTTTTCATTGTTTAACTATTAAAAGATTTTTTTTCTGGTTTCTAAGAGTGTTTTTTTTTGTCAAGTAATCCACTGTGAGTTGTTTATTTTAGAAATTCAAAGGTTTAGTGGTAAAAAAATTAAAAAAAAATAGAGCAAATTGCGTTATTGCAATCTATAGTAATTTTAATTAGGGATGAGCATTAGAACCGCCGGAACCGGAACTGGACCGGAACCGAACCGAAACCGGACCGGAACCGGAACCGGAATTGGTAATAGGTCCGGTTACCGGTTCTCCATTTTTATGAAAACCGGTCCCGGTTTGATATTTTTTTCAATTTTTAAAATGCCCATAACTCGCTCATATGAAGTCGAAATTATTTGATTTTTTTTCCAACATGTAATTTGGAGTTTGTAATTCATTTTTGACGGTACAAACATATGTTTTGGTTAGATATTGAATCAGACACATGCCCCGAAAGAAAGCATATCGATGTTGCGTTTTTTTATTTCAGCATTATTTTTTTGTTTTTTTGAATATGTCTCATTTTTTAAATGTGTATAACTCATTCATATGACGTCGGAATTACTTAATTTTTTTCCAGCATGTAATTTGATGTTTGTAGTTCATTTTAGACTATAAAAACACATATTTTGGTTATATATCGAATCAATTATAGACCCCGGAAGACAACATATCAATGCTGCGTTTTTTCTGTTTCAACATTTTTTATTTTTTTTGGAATCTGTCCCCGCTTTTAAAATGCGCATAACTCACTCATATGAAGTCGGTATTACTTGATTATTTTTTCATCATGTAATTTAGTGTTTGTACTTCAATTTAGAATGTAAAAAGTCATAATTTGGTTAAATATTGAATCATTTACAAGCTGCAGAAGATAACATATAATCTACAGTATTTCAACCGGTTCTACTTTAAAAAATAACCGAAAAACCGGGACCGGAACCGAAACCGGCACTAGAACCGGCGGTCCGGTTCCCGGTTCTTATAATATACGAAAACCGGTTCCGGTTCCAAAACTCATCCCTAATTTTAATACTAACATTTAAAGATTAGGCCGCGATTATTTCTAAGAGTGATCGGTATGGGCCAAAACGAGAAATAACGCGGGTGATGTGGTGGGGCGCAACGTTGTCTTAACGGGGAACACCCCCCCCCCCCCCCCCAAATCGTTGCATCTCGTCCTTCAATTCCCATACCAAGGCGCCGCTTTCAATCTCGCTTCACCGCCACTACAGTTTCCCAACTCACCTTACCTTCAACAAAATTTATTTGGTTAAAACCCAAATTTACAACAAAATTTTTTCTCTAGTTTTGCTTCGATGCAACAAACAACCAACCAACCATCACCTACAACACAACAATCGGTTGAAGTCGAAACGGGAGGTAGTAGAAGAGGGAAAGGCAAAGGAAAATCGAAAGAGAAATCGATAGCGGTTGAAACAGAAAGTGCAGACGTTCCACAATAGTGGACACCGGATGATGAATATGCTTTGACGGCGGCTTGGTGTGCTACTTCAAAAGACGAATCGGGGAAATGGAATGAAAAAAGGAGCTTATTAGGGGGCGGTGCTCGACAACTTTCACCCTATTTTAAAGAAAAATTCGTATCGCAACAATGACATGTTGAGCAACAAAAATGGGGTCAAATAACTAAGCGATGCAACAAATTCAACGATATTTACAACTGGCTTCAGGCGCAACAGCAAAGCGGAACCAACGACTTTGATTTGTTCAAATCTGCTAAGGAACAATATCGGGTAGAAATGGGACATGTTTTCGACTTTGAAAAATCATGGGAGTTATTGCGAGCGAATCCAAGGTGGAATAAAACGCCTACATCGTCGGAGGTTCAATCCAAAAGGTCTCGTAATTCTAGCTCAGTCGACGTGTCGGACGCACGGACTCACATCGACCTTAACGCCAACGACGATGAGATCCCGGATGATATCCAAGAGATATCCCCACCACGACGACTGCCCGGAAGCGACAAAGCGAGGAGCACTGCAAGGCATGTGGAGGAGGTGGAGACGAGAGCAAAAGAGGCGGTGGAAATGAGAGCGAAATTCGACGAACACTATTTATTAATAAAAGAAAAAAAATGAGTTGAAATGTCGTCATTTGGAGTTCCTGGAAAGGCAGGCACGAGAGAAGCTGGAGCAAAAAGAGAGGAAACTAATGACACATAAGTTGTCAATTTTTAAGACGAGCGAGGAGGGTTTAGCGTCTGTTGATCTAGCGGTGCTACAAGCGATGAAGGAACAAATTAGGAAGAAATATTTGGGTTAATTAGGATTGTTATGTGGTTTTAGTAGTAATTTGAATGATATTTTAGTTATGATTTTAGGTTTAAAATTATGTTTTTTTAAAATTGTAATCGTAATTTTAGATTTCAAATATTATATATTCTTCTTGTTTTTAAAATTTTATGTTTTATAAAAGATATATTCATGTTAGTGATTAAAAAAATGCAAAAAAGAAAAAAAAAACGAAAAAGAAAAAAAACAAAAAAGTAAAAAAAACAAAAAAGTAAAAAAAAAAAAAAAACCAATCTCGAAAAAAAAAATATATTTATTTTCAAAATGTTGGTGTTGAATCTTGTTGCCCATTTTCCCATTTGATATTATAAGATCATTTGTTTATGTGGCTGTGAGACAACACAATTTAATGTTGGACCTTGTTGCTTACATCCAATGTTTTAAATAACATAAAAAAGATATTTAGATGGTTAAATAACCAAAATATAATGATTTTTACTTCTTATCTAAACAAAATACAAAAAATTATCATAAATAAAATATATAATATGTTGTCTTGAAGATTAAACAAACCAGCGACGGGTCTCCGCGACACTTGTTCTCCAACGCTCTAGAAGAGACATCCGTTATATTTTCCTCGTCGACGCCGTCGTCCGCCGTCTACATGTATCTCTCCTCCCCTTTCCGTCATCTCTCCGCCAATTTACCTTCACCTTCATCCTTAACCTTCAAAACCCTACCCTTACCACCATCATCCTTCCCACTTTTATCCTTTCCCCTGAAAAAACTCCGACTTGACAAATCATATATCGTTCAATCCACCCCGACGAAACCCTCTTCCCCTGAACCCTCCTTGCAAACTACATCCGGCTCTCAAGTCTTCGAAGAACTCCCTCAAAAGCTTCAAGAAATCGCAAAACTCTTCCAATCCGCACAAGACCCAAAAGCCAAATACGAACAGCTCTTGTTTTACGGGAAAAACCTTAAACCGCTTCACCCCCAATTCAAGACTGAAGAGAATAAGGTCAAAGGTTGTGTTTCTCAGGTCTGGTTAAGGGCTTATTTTGATGATTCTCATAAGAGAACTGTCATCTTCGAAGCCGATTCTGATGCTTTGATCACCAAAGGCTTAGCTGCTTTACTGGTTCAAGGTCTTTCTGGTTCCACTGTTCAAGAAATCCTCCGTATCTCGCCTGATTTTATTACGCTTTTGGGTTTGAAACAGAGCTTGTCTCCTTCAAGGAACAATGGGTTCTTGAATATGTTTCAGTTAATGCAAAAGAAGGCATTGATGCTGTACGTTGAAGCCGAGAAAGGAATTGAATCAACAACTGGGATTGTTGAAAACCCCCAAAACAATGTCGATTCTGGTTCAATAAGTTCTGATTTTCCATTAAACACTGATACAGATGTTGATTCAAAGTCAAATGATTTGGTATTAGGAAGCAGAGGACAGAGAATTACAGAGATTTTAAACAAAGAGCTGCAACCTATTCAATTGGAAGTAGAAGATGTTTCATATCAGCATGCTGGTCATGCAGGTGTGCAGGGTAGCAATGGTGAGACGCATTTCAAATTGAAGGTGGTTTCAATGGAGTTTGAAGGCAAGAGTTTGGTTAAAAGACATAGGCTTATTTATTCCCTTTTAGACAAGGAGTTACAGAGTGGATTACACGCCTTATCGATAGAGGCAAAGACACCATCTGAAATTGGTATTTAGCCATGAAATGATGGTGCACTTTTTGATTATTAGTATTAATTTCATAGCCATTTTATCATATATGATTGAAAATACAAACTGTACTTTCTTTATTTGGATATAAAAGAAGCATAACAATATAACATCTGAAGAATTTTAAATCTTGTAATAGTAGGTTTGATCACAAAAGTTGAAATATACATCTGTAGAATTCAATGGAGATATATCTGCTTTATCCTTTTATGTTTCTTTGTTCCTCAAGTATCTTGCTTTTGGTAGTGGGTAAAGATACCAAAGATCTCATTTTTTTGTCATTTTCTTCGATGGGTGTATCATATATTCTTCTCTAATCATTTAAAACTGTAACGTGTATCTGAACTCAATTGTTTGATCTGTTAAATCGTGGAGTTCGATCCTTCTAGATCTGATCAATAAACCTCTAGTTAGGTGTGTTTCAGAGTTCTTAGAACGATTTCGTGAAAGAACAGACACTGGGCAAAGATCCCAAGATCTCATTTTTATATCATTTTCTTTACTGGGTATGTCATATTCTCGTCTGAAAATGATAAAAGTGATCAATCTTTTAAAACATGTTTGATCTATACAAGAAGGGAGAATAAAATCAGTTCTTAGAATGTTTTCTTAATGGAAACAAAACAACATATTTATATATACACTAATCTTATGTTGAGGGGAAACAGAATATGAGAATAATTGAGCAGATTGTTCCTTATATATACATTTCTTTGAGGTCTTTTTTTTTTGTAGGTATGTATAGAGCTCAACAATCGATTATACAGTTGCTTAATCTCCCCTAAACACACATGGAATATCATTGAATTGAGTGAGTTCAGATCTCAATTCGGGCTGTTGAAGGAAAAAGCAAATTAAAACATGGAATTTGAATTTCATCTTTTAGTGATGCAGCTTCTGGCCATAAGGAAACCAGCCGGCGGACTACTCATCTGCAACTCACATCGGCTATGCAACCAGTAAGAGAAATGAAGCAAACCGAAGCTCACTCTCACTCTAAAAGTTCCTCTCACACTATACAAAACTTTGTTGCTCAAAACCTGTCTTTGAAGCTCCATGGCATGGTTACGTGGCAGATACACAAGGCTCGATATGAAATGAATCTTCACCACCCCCGTCTCCCGTTGCCGCTGACTAAAAGGCTTGATCGATTGATTCGCTATCAAGTTGTTATCAAAATAGAGTTCAAGAACAGCGTGCTCAAATCTCACATTAAGTTTCCTGTTAGGGTTTGAGAAATTTGCGATGAAAGTCAAATCTCCATTGAAATTCCCAGGCGAATCGAAGTATATGACGTTCAGGCTCGCATGATTTGTGTCAAAAACAGGGTTTTTTGGCTTGACAACAAGAAAAAAGATCAAAGTTGTGATTCCAAACAAGATTACAAGGACGCTGAAGATCATACAGATGATGGCGCTGCACCAGATGGCCGGATCTGTCCGGCGGTGGTTTCTTAGCAGGAGTTTGTCTCTGGTTTTCGGGAAGTTCTGGTAGAGAAACTCTGTCGTCGGTGTCATCATGGTTTGTAATTGGATACTTTGAGGAGATGGTATTATGGATTGTTGTTTTGAGATGAAAAAACGGGGGACAGGAGAAGGGGTGGTGGCTCGCGACTGGGGTGAAGGAGTACAGTAGACTGATGGTGGTTCTGGTGGTTCGTACGCCGGTGGGAGGGGAGGGCGGATCATCTTTAAGGGAGGAAAAACCACTACGTGAAGCAATGAAGGAGATGAACACCATGAATGATTAGAAAACAGAGTCTTAGAGGTGGGAGTAAAGTAAAGTGGAAAGTAGCCGCTTTGGGAGTGGTGGTGGCCTGGTGGGGTCATGTCTGTCTTTTAAATCCAATTTAACAAAGGTGATTGGGTTTACAATATATTTTTGTGATTTGTCTTTTTTTGATCCATTGTTTTTAGACAAAATTACATAAATGGTCCTTGTTTTTTCTCAAATTTTTAGGTTTTGTCCCTAACTTATTTTTGTTGATGAAGATGGACAGTGTAATTTCTTATTCTTAGGTGGATAGTCATTGGTCCATGTAAAATGACTTTCATACTCTTCATGTATTTTATATTTTTCTTGTAACTATTTTTCATTAAAAAACAAAAATAACTAAAACCCACACCCATTCTCATCCCACCCCGCCCTCACACCTCGTCTTCAAGGCTCCAAAACACAAATCAGAAGACATCATTGTTGATTGGAAATCTGAAACCATCGACAACCATCATGCTTCCTTCGCCAACTACATCTCCTTTCTCCATCTGTAAGACCCTCTATTGCCCCCTTAACCTCACCCCTTCTTCTTATCATAGAACTACCCTCTTCCTTTTCTCCTTCACCGATGCTTCCTCCCCCGTCGATAATACCCTTTATCACCCCTTCCTCTATTCTTATCACTTTATCTTGTAAACGAACACTACAACCATTATCGTGCCCTCTGTTAACTCCACTTTCTTCCTTTCCATTTCTACTAGTAAAGTAAATTGGACGTGGTGGTCCAAGGCGGAGCAACAAGGTGTGTATCGATTTGGTATCACCACCAACTTCCATGGGTTGATGCTCTTTATTTGTTTGGCATCTCACCCAGTTTCAAAACCTTAAAAAAAAAGAGTTGGTATTTTTATGAATTGGCTTATCAGATTGATTTTCTATTTTTTTTAATTGATTATGTAGTTCCTTCACTGAATCATTAGTTGGTTATCATATGTTTTTATGATTCTTTTCAACCGCTTTAGATTATGCAGTTCCTGATTCTGTTTAATTTGTTTAATGGACACAAAACAAGACAAACACACATAAATTTTCTTCTTGACTATATGATATGTAAGAACAATCTTGGATCGACATAAGCATAAAACAAGAATGGATGCTTTGTTTATAAGTGAGTTTTTTTTTTAATTTTTTTTTTAAATTTTGCGATTTAATTTTAGTTTTGTTTTTAATTTTGGATTTTTCTTTGTTTTTGAGTTTCAATTTTTATTTGGAAGTTTAGGTTTCATTTTTTCTTCATTTATAGGTTTTGGTTTTGTATAGGGATGTCAATGGGGACAAACGGGACGGGGATTGCATCCCCCGCCCCCGCCCCCAAAATTCTCCTATTCCCCGTCCTCGCCCCCGCTCCCGAAATCTCCATCCTTTCCACCCTCACCCCCGAATTCCCCTTCTTACCCCCCGCCCCCATTCCCCCACCCCCGATTGATTTTGGGCTACCTTATGTGGGCTAAAAGAAATTCTTGTTTAGGCTAAAAGAAACTATTTTTTAAGTAACAAATAGTTATTTATAGCATATATTTTACATGTCACAAATATCTTAAAAACATGTTTTGGTTGAATTTATGTACGTAAAAGTCATTCTATTGTTTATTATATTTATATAATTTATATATGTAAATATATATATATATATATATATATATATATATATATATATATATATATATATAATTTATTAACGGGACCCCCATGAGGGTTTCGGGACGGGACTGCTAACCCCCGCCCCGCCCCTGAAAGTAAAACGGGGGTTAACCATGCCCCTGCCTCCGCTCCCGTCCCCGATTTTTTTTCAAAAAATGCCCCTAAATTGGACCGGGGTCCCACGAGACTTTTTGACATCCCCAGTTTTGTAAATTTCATTTTATAGTAGAGTTTTAATGTTATAGATGGCTTTGGTGCTTTGATTCTTGATCTTATTCAAGATAAGTAACAGAAGGATGATAAAGTTGTCGGAAAAGATAGAGTCATCGGTCATAATGGACGATGAAGAAGACAAGAAAGGGAAAGTGGGTCCTACATTAACAATATTAGTTATAAAAATCACTGAAAAATGCAAAATCATAAAAAATGGTATACTATCTAAACGAAAAGGAAAAAGAATATATAAATGGACAATGGTATAAAAGTCTTTTATATGGATTAGTGACTAGCCATGCAAGAAAATTAAATCACAAGGACTATCTTCGTCAACAGAAAAGGTTAAGGATGAAACATAAGAATTGGACAAAATTACATTAATGGTCCTCGTGGTTGATAAAATCGACCAATTATGGTTTTTATGACAAATTCTTTACATAGATGGTCCATGTGGTTTCAAAATCTTGCAGAGACGGTCCTTTGGACTAACAGTGTTAACTTTTCAGTTAAGTTTTATGTGAAATGACATATTTTTCCTTCCAACATAGGGACCATTTATGTTTCCTGCCATAGGGACCATTTATATAATTTTCTCTATTATTTATTTTTATTTTTACTTAATTTATTTATATATTTTAGGATTTAGATGTAGATGTTTTTAAGGTTTTGTTTGAATATGTTGTTTAATGTTTTTCTTTTATATTTTTTTGCAAATATTTTTTAACGTTTTGTTCAAATATTTTTTTTCTTATTTTATTTTTGATGTTTTTCAAATACATTTATTGATGTTTTTTGATGTTCTATTGAAATAATTTTTTCTAATTCTTTTCGTTTTGTTCTAATACATTTTTAATGTTTTTATTAGGTTTTGTTTTTGAATATTTTTTGAAGAACTTATAGTCACCATAATCATAATTCGTAACTTAATTAACTTACAATCATGTTTTCTTTTCTTTCTTTCTATTATAGATAAGGTTATATAATTGTTATTTTTTAATTCATATATTTAACTATATAAAGCATATAATTTTGTATGAGTATTATTTTTGTAAAGTTTTTATAAACATTTTTTGTAAAAAAAAGTGTAAAAAGGTTTGTTAAACTTGAATATGATTAATATAGATAAGTTAATTGGAATACATATGATAATCAGAATTCAAAACGGGTGTCAGGTTATACATAGGCTAATCGAAATATATAAAAATGCAAAAAATGCCTAAAAACAAAAAATAACTCGAAAATATTACATTTAAATCCAATGTGAAATGATCTGGTCGCTCTCAACAAGGCTGTGAGGCGGTCTTAGCTTAACCTATGTCTACCTAATCTATATTTTAATCAATTCACGTTTAACAAACTTTTTACACTTTTTTTTTTTATAAAAAAAGTTTACAAAAATAATAATTATAATACCTTATATATGTTATATAGTTAAATATTTGAATTAAAAATAATAATTATATAACCCGATAAAAGAAAAATGAAAACATGATTGAAAGTGAATTAAGTTACGAATTATATTTATAGTAGCCATACATTCCTTTAACAAATATAAACATACTAAATATTAAAAAATGTATCCGAGCATGAGGTCAAAATAAAAAAAGGATAGAAAAATTATTCCAACAAAACGTTAGAAAAACATTAATAAATGTACTTGAAGAAAACATCAAAAAGATTAGAAAAAGTTATTTGAGCAAAACGTCAAAAAAAATGTTAGTGAATATATATATATATATATATATATATATATATATATATATATATATATATATATATATATATATATATATATATATAACATTAAACAATATATTTAAACAAATCATAAAAAAATCTAAATCCTTCAATATATAATTAAATTAAATAAAAACAACAATAAATAATAGAGAAAATTACATAAATGGTCCTTGTGGCAAGAACAAATTACATAAATGGTCCCTATGTAGGAAGGAAAAATATGTCATTTCTCATAGGACTTAACTGAAAAAGTTATCACCCTTAGTTAAAAAGAACATATTTGCAAGATTTTAAAACTACAAGGACCATCTATATAAAGAATTCATCATAAGGACCATAATTGGTCGATTTTGTCAACACAAGGACCATTTATGTAATTTTCTTAGGAAAACCATAAGGACCATTTGTAATTTTGTCTTATTTTTATATAAATACAATCCAAGTGTACTTTCTACAACATACTGTGTATGATATAATATTTTATAAATGTACTAATAAAACAATAATCTATGGTAGTTTTAAATGAATTGCAAATTATATGATTTTATAATAATAAACAACATATTCGGCAATTTGTATAGGATTACTATAAACATGTTTTCATTAAATCTAAATGTAATTTCTTATTAAATTATAAAGATTTCTATAAAAAAAATGTTAGGCATAAAAACAGCAATAAAGTAAGCAAAACAAATAAAAAAGTATATTATTAATTTATGTTATTATTTTCTATTTATGGAAAATGGTATGTGATGTGGGTTTGACCCTACATAGTGAACGGTTGCGATTGAATGAAGGTCGTGATGCTTGGTGGCTAAGAAACTGGCATGGAGCCAAGTGCCAAGGCAAATTATTGGGAGCTACTATTATTGTCTCAATGTACATAAAGTAATAAAAGTGGTTCCCTACTTCCCTTTGGCTTTGGTTCAGGTGAAATTTTGAAAGGGTCCAAACTCCAAAGATATAAAAACAAGTTGTTGGCCGGGTCGGGTCGGATCCAAAATATATAGCTAGTCTAAATCGTAAAACAAGTTCACTACGTAAGTAAGTGAAACCGATGAAAAAAAAATATAGAAAAAGGACTTAAAAGAAAAAGTTATGGGTCCAAATTGGATCATATTAACATTGAAAAAAAAAAAAATCAAATAATACTACTTTTACTAATTTCAACTATGTGATTCACATGACTAATGGCCAAAATTTATTTGTTAAATAAATCTCTATATAACTATATTATTTAAAAAATTAGGTGGGTCAAAGT
The DNA here is from genome assembly GCF_002870075.4 of Lactuca sativa. Taxonomy (NCBI): domain Eukaryota; kingdom Viridiplantae; phylum Streptophyta; class Magnoliopsida; order Asterales; family Asteraceae; genus Lactuca; species Lactuca sativa. Next base: position 160,024,438 of record NC_056631.2, on the reverse strand, counting down.
ACTTACCTTTACCAACAATAAACTCGCCACGAAAAATATAGGTAGGTAAGGCTGCCAAAAAAAAAAGTCACAAGACAACTATTCAAGTTCCATTCGAGTTGAATGTTTGTGGAGTTTGTTTAAGTATAACATGAAATAAGCTCTAAACATTTTATTAGTCGAGTTTTATTTTTTTTATTTTCCAACATCTTGACTCGAACTTATATGGAGTTTTTTCAATACTATGTTCAATCTTTTTGGTTAAAGCTTAAATCAAACTTGTTCTATTCGATGTAACTTTCATATGTATTTTAAAGTCATTTAAGTTTAGTTTAACACTATCGAACCAAACTTAAGTTTGTATGATTTTGGCACGGTCATAATCTTAGTGAAACCAACACAAGAAAATGATGACCATTTTTATTTTCACGGTGTGGATACCAATAAAGATGGTCAACATTTTTTTTCTATCACAAGTTTGTACATCAAAGGCTTCAAGAAATCAATTGAGAATTATTATCATGGTTGTATTATTCAGTTACTTCTATGTTTAGGTTGCAAATCTAGTTGCAATTTATCATTCATGAGTGAGAATGTGAATAAATCAATGTTTTAGAAGATTTTCAAACCCTAGAATGATGAAAACAATGTGTTTAGCCGTTAGAATATGGTTTTGATTGATCAACGTGATTTGAATCATTGTTTTAACTTCTAATTTAAGGCGTTCTTTTAATTTATGAAGCGATCAACTCCATTTTTTTTTATTTTGAAAATATAGGCTTGCAACAAGCTTTACTGGAGTTCTAGCTTTAGATTTGATATAACTTGTAATTTAATCTACTAAAACTTCAAATTAAGAATTCTAGTTTAAATCTCCAATAAGGATCATGTTTATTGTATTGAATCATCATTTGAAGCTAGTATGTTATTATTATATGTTAATGTGACTTCTAATGGAATAAATCAATTTTTTAAAACTACAAATCACTATATGTGCATTTATAAAATGAATCAAATGGGATGTTAACTATGGTCCAAAACACAAATTTGAATGTTATAAGACCATTCTAAGACCCCGTTTGATACGCATCTTTCCAGGTTCAAACAGATCTTTCTGGCTGAATGGACCGAAAAGACTGTTTGATTTGCACAAAAGAAAGGGTCTTTCCCGGGAAGATATGTCTTTCCCAAAAAGCCTCAAAATCATATCTTTCTGGCTGAATGGGCTGGAAAGACAATTATACACCAAACCCCGCCTCTTTTTTTTTATTGGATTATTAATTTTTTTAAATAACTTTTTTTAAATTTATTTTTTATTGAATTATTACTTTTTTTCATCATTCAGCACAGTCAATAAGATGTACAATCAAACAGCATGGTTTCTTTCCCAATCAGAAAATTTTCCCAGACAACACTTTACCATACAGCTCTTTCCCAAACAGAAATTATCAAACAGGACCTAACTCATTAGGAGTTAAAAAGGAGGGAGTTAGGATTGATTTGGACATGTTTTGGAAGCCTAAAAATACTTAAACCTCGAAGTGGTATTGTCACGAAATTCCACTCGGCCAAGGAATTACTAGGAAAATTCTATATGGTCGAGTAATCATATGTTAAGAAAATTTTAAACTTTTTCATTGAATGTCCAAAATCATCTATAGTTTCTTCTAATGTTATATCAAATATTAAAATGAGATGTTTAGGATTAACAAAGTTGATTAAGACTTTTAGAATGTAATTAATAATCATTACCTATCCTTAGGTAACAACCAGGCATCCAAACTGTAACATCCCAAAAACCGAGACCAAAATTTTTTGTTTTAATTATATTGCTTATAAAATTTGTTTGAGGAAAACATTGCTGATATCATATGAATTCATAAACCATAGTTACATGTCTCAAAACCATATCATCAAATAGTAATAATGTCAGAGTACAATCCCAGAAATCATAAATGCGGAATCATGTGTGTGCGATGCGTTGCTACCCTGCCGGCTCCTTCCCATTCGACGAAGAGGTACCTGAAACCAAAACTGAAAACCGTAAGCACAAAGCTTAGTGAGTTCCCCCATCATACCACATACCATACAATCATACATACTGTCGGGCAGTTCTGGGGCGCCCGACCTACCTATGTCAAGCCATTATGGGGTGTTGACCTACACATGTCAAGCCATTCTGGGGTACTGACCTACCAGTGTCAGGCCATTCTGGGGTGTCTGCCTACCCACCGGTCTTATCTCAACCAGGCACATCGACTGTTTCACCCCCTATCACTGTCACATAATAACATATCATAATCAAGCTGTCAGACATATCTGGGGTGTCCGACCTACCCTTCGGTCCTAACAACCGAATCGGGAGATTATTCCACCTCCTACTACCACTATCACATATAACATATCATACTGGCACATAAGACACATCAGGTAGTAGAAAACCTAGACAATTATCACAAAGACAATCATCTAAAGACAACTCCTGCTGGTGGGCTGGCATTGTGGTCGTAGACCCACCTCTACTGGAAGGTAACTCACATCGATGTCGTATAGTGTCCTCGGTGTGAAAATCGACTCTTCTCGAATCCTCAATCCCTACACAACATCCTTTCTACATTACCATTTTATACTCATAACCCTTACAAGGGTCACTAGATTCCAAGTCAAAGTCAAGGTCAAAACCCTGGTCAAAGTCAACATCCGGTTGACTAGACTCGCCGAGTTGGTTCACCAACTCGTCGAGTTCCCTCGTCCACGAAAAGTTACAACTTCGTCCTTACTCATTGAGTCTAGCAAGAGCTCAACGAGTTCGCCTTCAACAACACATCAAACCTTCTTCAACTGACTCGCCGAGTTCATCTTCATCCATATGCAGGAGTTCAGTCTATGACTCGTCGAGTTCCCCTTGAACTCGTCGAGTCTGTCTTCATGTGGTTGGGACATTACCTTGAACTCGATGAGTTCCATGATTTCCAGGTCCCTAATGAGCCTAGAAAAATGAGTGTTCTTCTATCTTAGCATCTGGTCCATCAACAGAAGGATTTGATGGGAAATACAACTCAACTCGCTGAGTCCCATGAACAACTCGCCGAGTTCCTCTTTGTCCAAACTATACAGTCGATTTCAGTGGGTCTCAAAGCATTTAAACCATAGATCTGACCTCCTAGGGTCCACAATACACGTAAAGTTACAAACTTTACGTTCATGCATGGGCCATTTAGCTCAAAAGGCCATAAAATAGAGTCTTCAAGATGCATGGGGCTCTCATGGCAGTAAAGTTGGCACCTTTATGCCATGAGAACCCTCCTAGGTTCCAGATCTGAAGTTATTTCTCTACATAATGACCCAAACCCGAAGGTAACTTAGAAATGCCCCAAAATGACAAGATTCAAGCCCTAAAGAGGATCTAACAAATGGAAAGTCAAGGTTGAAGCTTTTTACCTCAAATGAGCTGGAAATGGAACACAACCTCTGGATCTACAAGCTTCAACTTGAACTCCCAAGCTCCTTCTTCCTTCTCAAGCTTCACAACCACCAAAAATGCACAAAATGGCTCAAGAATCACTCAAACAAGGTTAAAGTTTTGATTTAGGGTTTCTCTGAGTTGGGAGGGACGATGGGGCTGGCTTGAGGCAGAATAAGTCGTTTAATTTGTGTGCAAACCCTTAATATTAGGGTTTCATCCAGACAACTCCTACTCGTCGAGTCGGTCCCCCGACTTGTCGAGTAGGTTACTAAACTTCCTGGTCAAAATCGAGTCTACTCAAGGAGTTGGGCCTCCAACTCGCCGAGTTCCAGAGCAAAACATGAAGGTACTTGAATTTAAATACGTACCAGGAACCGAGTGTTACACAAACAACATTGGAAATGGAGTATGGTATTGCAACAAGTTGAAGTGAGTTCATTACCCAAAAATACATATTAATATTCTTATTTATACTATAAGTTTTTGTATATTTGTACTTATATGTGCATCTTTTGTGTGAGGTATTATAAGTAATATATGTGTATTCACAAAAATAATTTTCAATGAGTTTTAGAAACAATGTTAAATTATTATTATTTGAAGAGAATTTTGAGCATGATCATTGCATCCACTTAGAACATGTTAAGACTTGTAAAGTCGTAACACTTGGATTTAGGGTCATCAAGCCTATATTTTTGGAAGGAAATGCTTGTATGATTTAGGGTCATTAAACTAATGTTTTGGCAAGACAATTCTTGTATGATTAGGGGTCACTAAACCTATGTTTTAGCAAGCCAATGCTTGTATAATTTGGGGTTTGCGACCTATGATATTGGTAGCATCCTAGATTGACCTCTATTACATATAATGTTAGATACATCTTATGTGATTCAAATATGATAGGTACATGATCCTAGCATTTGGAGTCCATATATGTAGAGTGTTTTATGTGCTATGTCTAAACGTACTATTTTTCATCCTTATGCAAATGAGGTGTTAGACTTTAAGATTGAATTGGTTGCTTGGAATAGAAGATTATGCATTACATTCTTGATATGTTTGATTTACTCTTGATGTATTATTGATATTTAGCAATGCCCACACTCTAAACCCTTTTTTTTTCCCTAAATGATGATTATTAACTATATTTTGTGATTTGAAAAACATTATAAGAGATTTACCATGGATTTGGATTGACGGCTTATCCAATACATTTAAGAGTTGACCCCATGAATTCTTACTAGGCTTTCCAATCATGTGTAATTTACTCTTTTTGTTATTATCTTTGATTAACATTTATAGGATAACTTCTCATGGTTAAATTGTTTTTGTGCAGGTGTGGTAACATCAACTGGGCAAAGTGTTTGAAATGCAACATTTGTAACAAAAACAAACCTGGTGTCAATGAAGGCGGGTTGATGTATTTTCATGGCTGCTCTATCCCTTAATTTTTAATTTATATATTTTTTTCACAAAAACCATTTATGGAAATTATATGATGTATGCAGAGGAGGACGTGCTGGTGGGTACAAAGAACTTGATAAAGAAGAGCTAGAAGAAACAAAAAGACGCAGGAGGGAAGCTGAAAAAGTAAGATCCGGTTACTTTCTTTAAATTTACACTAATATTTAATATTTTACTGATTTTATTATATATATATATATATATATATATATATATATATATATATATATATATATATATATATATATATATATATATATATATATATATATATATATATATATATATATATATAGAGGAAGCTAAGGTTGGTCAGGTGTTTCCCGGAACTGGATACTGTGAAGCAATGGCAACAACAAATGATAGGGGGTTTAAGGAAGTCGGTAAAAGAGAAATAAGAGGTTGAGTAGTCTGATGAAGAATAACATTAATTAGAGGCAACGAGTTTGTCAACATGCTTTTTGTTTGAAATTCGAGCCTAATTCTCTTTGATATGTCTTCTCTTTTTTCTATTAAATAATTATAACCACGAATAATCTATATAGATTTGTTGTACTAGCTTTTGATGAAATAGATATCTAGATACGTGGTTAACTATGTTGAGACTTTAGATTTATTCTAGACAAAACTTCAAAAATAGTCCCTGTGGTTTTCAAAAATATCAAGTTTAGTCCCTAAGTTCAAAAAACCTCACGGATCATCCCTGTGGTTTCAAAACTTTTAACATTTGGTCCTTCCGGCTAACTCCGTTACCATTTAGCTGTTAAGTCAGGGGCATTTTTGTCATTTCACTCCACAAGGACCATTTATGAGATTTTCAATTACTTTTTTTTAAATAAATAAATAAATAATATTTAATATGCAATGGGTCCCACCCCCCCTCTCTCTCTCTCTCCACAAAGAAACCCACCATTGTATCTGCAACTTCAAATCCAAGTTCTCTTACACACAAAATACACCAAATGAAACCACAATAAACCATAATTTTGAAGATTTCAAATGTAACAACGAATCGACGGTTCATATGAAGTCGATTGCAAGTATTTAGCCCGAAAGATGAAGTCAACATCCCCTGTCCTTCCTTCCTTCCTTCTTCTTCTTATTCAACCACAGTCCATACTCTACAGGCGAGCACTTCCAATGCATTGTGAAGTAATGGGGAAAGGGTATTTCTGGCAACACAACCCTGTCCCTCCTGATTTGTTTGGACTAAAAACCTTCAATTGAGTTGCAGGTTATCTCAAGCATTTCAATCACTTCCAGTGCACTGTGAAAGGGTATTTCCGGCAACACATCCACCTTTCCTGAGAAGACAAAGACTGAAAGTCACGTTTGATAAGTTTGCGCCACTCTATGAAAGGGATTTTAGTTTTACCGCAAAATCGATTTTGAAAGATGACTGAAATCGACATAACCTTACCACAAAATTGATTTTGAAAGATTGACTGAAATCGTACATAACCTTACCACTCTGTGACAGACGACTGAAATCGTATAAAATTGATTTTGAATGAGTGGAGGAACAGGGAACGATGATAGGCTGAGGGGATGCCTAAAAGAAAGATGACTAAAATCGTCGGTGATATTCCTTTCTCAGACACTATTACTGTCGCCACTGCCCATCCATCTACCTTGTTGCTCTGGTAGTTTTTCATGGCATCTTGCATCCATAATTTGAAACACCACTTCACCTTAATCGACTTCATTTGAATGAGGCTTCACCTAAATCTCCTAATCAGTGTTCCACCTGCCCCCATATGAAACATTTCCCTTTGTTGACCACCCATCTACTAATTCATTTGATTATTATCACCTTTATCAGCATATCTCTGAAATCTAGAATCAAACCTAAGAAATCGAGTTTGAGCACTAATACCTCCAACAAAGCGATTAACTATGAGGACTAATCGGTTTGATTACTTTTTAATACTCATCGATTTATCAGATTATCAGTTATGGGCATCATCCTTTTATTTCATATTTATTGTGCTAATGGAAGAAGGTAATCGGTAGAGTTGATTAATTTGTATGATGTCCTGTTTCTGGAAATGAAGAAAATGGGTGGGATGAAACCGAAATAGAGAGAGAGAGAGAGAGAGAGAGAGAGAGGGAGAGTGAGAGAGAGAGAGAGAGTGTGTGTGTGTGTGTGGGATCCATTGCATATTAAATATTATTTATTTATTTATTTAAAAAAAAGTAATTGAAAACCTCATAAATGGTCCCTGTGGAGTGAAATGACAAAAATGCCCCTGACTTAACGGCTAAATGGTAACGGAGTTAGCCGGAAGGACCAAATGTTAAAAGTTTTGAAACCACAGGGACGATCCGTAAGGTTTTTTGAACTTAGGTACTAAACTTGATATTTTTGAAAACCAGAGGGACTATTTTTGAAGTTTTGTCTTTTTTCTAATTAATATTAGGCTCTAAAAATCTCAAGCAATGAATCTTTTTTAGGCCGGAGGGAGTGGTGCCACCGAAACCGCACTCCCTCCCGGACCACATAAGCGCGATGTTATTTTTTACCATACAAATGTGATTTCTTGCCACACCAAGAGAGTGGTGCCACACTTTTATTTTCTTTCTTTTTATTTTTTTGTTTTTTTTAACTATTTTAATTTAATAAAACTTTTTTTTTAACTATTTTAATTTAATAAAACTTCTATTTTAATAAAAAAAACATTATTTTTCATTACTTGAAAATTAAAAAAAAAACATTACATTGCATTACCAAAAAAAAAACACAAAAACCACACACATGACATTTAAATAATCCTAGAAACTTAAAAAATACAAATAAAATAACTAAAACAAACTACATAAAGTCGTTCTCGAGAACTTGTCTTCGGGGTCATTCGGCGGATCCAAATTAAGGTTAATGTTTTGAACCTCGTAAACGTGTTCCACCAAGTCATTGCGAAGATTGTGAAATGTTTCAGTGCATCGTATCTCTGCTCTTCTGTTCATATACTCTGCGCCACCAATTTCTATTGGTTGTGTCTCTGGTAGAGTTTCTTCCTCGTCAAACGCACATATCGCTCTTCCTTCGTCTTCAATAATCATGTTATGCAATATGAGACATGTATACATGATTTCTTGAAGTTTTTCCTTGCCTAAATAAGTTGCTGGTTTTTTCAATATGAACCACCATTTCTTCAGAGCTCCAAAAGCACGCGCAACATCCTTCCTAGCTCTTTCTTGAGCTCTCTTGAATTTCTTTCGTCTAGAACCATGTGGACACGTAAATGATTTAACAAACACATCATACTCGTGATAGATTCCATCGACCAGATAATAACCGTACTTATATGGCGTTCCACGTACTTGAAAAGAAGAATCTGGTGCAGATCTATCGTATATGTTGTTAAATATTGGTGAACGATTAAGAACGTTGATGTCGTTAATCGAACCAGGAGAACCAGAAAAAGCATGCAAAATCCACATATCTTGTGATGCAACTGCTTCAAGTATGACCGTTGGGTGACTATGATCACCTCGGGTAAATTATCGATGATATGATGTAGGGAAATTTTCCCATGCCCAATGGAGACAATCTAAGCTTCCTAGCATTCCAGGAAACCCATGCACACTAGCATGATGAGCTTGCAATTGCAAGATGTCATTACGTGTAGACTTACGTAAATATTTTGGACCATAAAACTGAATCACGGTTTTGCAGAAAAAATGGAGACCGTCTCGTGCGATCCTAGCAGACATCCTAAAACTTTCGTCTAACGCATTAGGCGGAATGTCATATGCTAACTAACGAAGTGTGACCGTGCATTTTTGTAAGGGAGTGAAACCGGGTGTACCTCTAGCATCGTAGCGTTGTTGAAAAAACTGCACTCCCTCGTTACGAAAATCAAAAGTGACATTCTGAAGCGCCTACGAAATAATACCCTTGATAAATGACATTCTCTGCAAAATAGTCTTGCACCAAACGTTAGTTGGCTTCTTCACGATTTCTGCAAATATATCTTCGTGTTCTCCGTTGAGAACTTGCAGCTGCATTGTTACATACACCATTGTATGTTTGTTTCGCCATTTGAACACACGCAATAGCGGTATCAAAAATAGTCTGAAATTCTTCAGAAGATGAAGATGACATTTTTGAGAGAGTGGTGATTTTAAATTATTTTTTTTTGAAAGAGAGGAGATTGTGTTGTGAAAAACAAATGAAATTGATATGTATATATATAAGAAAGAAAAAACAAAAAAGAAAAAAAAAATTAATTACACAACAACTCATTCAACAGTCAATACACCCATCAACCAATCACCAAACACGGCACTAAAGGACCGCACTGCGGCCAAAACCGCGCAATACCGCGGTCTGGGGACAGTGTGCGAGGTCCAGGTGGCACAAACCGCGGTTCCAGACCGTAGCCACACCGTATACCTTACTAGCACCATAGTAACCTGGTCATGTTATTAACTTTCTACAAAATGATGCCTTCACATGTTCATGTTCGCGTAACAACAATACATGAGAGAGTACTATTATTGAAAAATTGGATCTTTAAGATGATGACAAAAAAATATGTTCATAGTGGAAATTGTAGATCTATCATCCACTTTTGATTTTTTTATTTTTTTATTTTTTTTTTATTTTATTGTTTTAAATGCATCGATTTTTTTAAACGTCATGGTTCGCCTACTAATTAGAGTTAATTATTAACAAACAAAAACTATGTGCACTTACACAACATTTGTGGGCTCTTATTCTCCATTTCAGCCTTTCATCAGACCTGATTGCTCAAGAAATATGGCAAAGTGCCATGCCAACCAGGCAACCATTAACAATCATGACACATTTTGGGCTTTGAAGTGTGACCCAATTTGATTAAAATGACATGTTCGCCTAATGTGTTAGCTTTTGTGAGAGGTGTTTCTGTTTGTTGTTTTGGTAGACTTTGTATTTGATTACAATTATGTTTTTCTATATATAATGTAATGTTTTTTAACTGCAAATGGCAGATTATGAGTCAATGTCCAAATTACTTTATATCCAATCTAAGAGTAACGGATCATACCTGTAATATAAAATATACATATTAATTTTTAATTACTGTTTGATAAATTTCCAAACATAAAATGAAACTAGATTCGAATATTTAAATTTTATTAGCTTTAATTGATATTGTAAAATAATATTGTATGAAAATATTTTATAAACCTCTGTTTATATGGATCATATGTGGAAGAGAATATATACACATAAAAGGTATATGGGCCAAATGCTAACTAGATATTTGCTAACATATTACCATGTTATACAATATATACTCACACATAATTCTTACCATGAATTTGAGCAGTAATAGAATGAAAAGAATCATCTTTGAAAACCATATTATCAAGAATCTAAGAAACAAATAGAATATCAAACACCAACAACAAATGCGTGAATCAATTACCAAAAGAAAAAACATACACAACAAATAAAAAAAATATGGATCCGAGTTTTCTTTGATACCATGAAAGATTGATAGCCAAATAGACAAAGACGATCATAATTTTATCATTAATTCAAAGTATGACTACAATAAAAATAAATGACTAAAAATAATAAAATAATTAAGGTTAACTAAAAGTTAAAAAAATCCAATATAAATGGTTAAACCCCGCATATACGCTAATAGGAAGTCAATTTCATATCGCGCAAGCCGCAAGCCGCAAGAAGCTTCTGTATTTTATCAACACAATGCCTAAAATTATAAATAATTTTGTAATAAATAAATAAAATTTCTATAAATAACTTCTATACAAACTATGATTTAAAATTGTTGTACCAGATCTAACCTGTTTAATTAATTCGATTTAGAAGCTGTTATACATTTGAATACATTTTGGATGATTCTTGACCATTTTCATTTTAATTACTTTTAAATTATACTCCTCATACAATTTCTATATAAACTATAACTATATCGTTCAGTTCACCTATAAGTAGATAGATGTTGCTATCTTTTGCCATTTTTGCTATTCTTTTAAGGTTAATGTCATTCAGCCCAAAAAAAAAACTATCTTGATGTGGTTTAACTAGTCTCTAATGTTTATTTTTCTGGTTTTTGAGGGGTATAAAGTCAATTTTTATGAGCTTTAAAATGTCCGTTTATTAAAACTGAAGTGGTAACCCCGGGTTACCGTTGGCACGTAGGATTATTATGAACTAGGCGTATGCCCGCGCGTTGCGCAGAAACATCTATATAGCTGAAATATTACCAATATATGTTTTTTTAAATATAACAATTATGTGGTTATTAAATTTGATATAATAATTTGTATACTAAATTGATATAATATATTGATTAATTCGAATTATATGATAATATATACATCTATTAAAACCGCATAATCTCAATATTTTGAATGACCTCTACCTGTGGATTATTCATGAATAAAATTAAATATAATATATGGTTTAATGTTATTTATAGTTGTTGTTATTGCTAATTATTTTTTTTTTAAATTTATTTGATTAACGTTTTAATTTCTATCATTGTAATTATTTAAAACATCAAACAATTTTTTTTAAAGGTAACAATATAATCATTTATATAGAGTTATTTTTAACTATTGTTATTGTAAGTTATTTTAAACTACTTATTTGAAAACTTTTAACGATTATAAGAATATCTTTAGAAAATATTTTAGTTAAATTGATACTACAGTTTAGTTTTTGCATTTAGCACTACAATTTTTCATGTTTTACTATTCACAAAATATTCTTGGAGTTTTTAAGTGGAACTGAAATTTATATTGAAGTTGACTTTGTAATGTTATATTTAAATTAACAATTTAAGTATTTTGTCCAAACTGTTCAAAAGTTGTAGCTTTAAATTGAGAATGGTTTACATACAACAACATATTAAATCTAATAAATTAAGTATAATATGTTAAAAGTTAAAGAAAAAACTTTCTAAGTAGAAGTAAATAGATTATTTTAATATTGAAATTTAGTTTATTTATGATTATACTTTAGGTTTGATACTTATTTAACTTTATTAGCCAACTTATAATCATTATTAGAAAGACACTACAATTTATCACTTTTAACTATTTACAAAATATTCTTTAGGTTGGTTAAGTTGAACTAAAATTTATATTTAAGTTGATCTTGTAAGGTTATATTTAAAATAATAATTTAAGTGTTTTATACAAATTGTTCAAAAGTTGTAGCTTTAAAATGATAATGGTTTACATACAACAACATATTAGACATAATAAATTAAGTATAATATGTTAAATGTTAAAAAAGTAACTTTATAAGTAGAAGAAAATATATTTTTTTAATATTGAAATTTAGTTTATATATGATTACACTTTAGGTTTTATATTTATTTAAGCTTATTAACCAACTTATAATCATTATTAGAAAGAAATTAAAAAGTCATGAGAGTTTCAAATGAATGTGGTTAAAGAAAAAATGAATGGGAGTTTCAAATGCATGAGATTCAAGAAAAAATGCTAGCTTTATAAGTATATAATGATAATGATATGCACAACATTCACCCAAGTCAAATATTCTTTCTTCGTTAACTAATCACTAATTCGTACAACTCACAAATTCAATCCATCAAATAAGAAACAAAAACAAACACCTAGACATCATCTTAAATCCTTGTATGATAATTTGGGAATTTTGCACTCATCATCGAGAAATCGAGTGCCAAGATTTAAGGGGTGAAATCTTCGACACCTAAAAGAATTTAAGGCCAATAATGATGACCTGGAACATGTAATCCCTTCCATTTGAATCTATTACCATGTTAATTTGCTTTTACTTCCTTGATTGAGTCACTTATGTAAACATGAAAACGCCCATTTTCAACCTTCATTTTCTTATGCCTGAGAATTCTCCTTGCTTACTTCCTCTTACCATTCATTCCAAACAACAAGAATTGCTTCATTATGCACCACCATGGGCCTCCTTCCCTATCTCAAAATCGCCCACCACCACCTAGATCTTCTTTAACCACACTTCTAGGGAATCGATGACGTTTATGAAAAGTACAACATTCTCCTGATCGATCAAACACCAAAAGATCGTTATACCCTACAAAAGATATCACACTACCTTTGCCGCCTCCTTCGTGTTGAATTTCAAACATGATATTAAAAAATCTGATAATTAGTATTATGAACTAATCCTGAATTATTTAAAATAGAGAAACAAACGAATGGACATTTAATATTTATGATTAAATATCCAAACATTTTCAAAAATAACCAACGATTAATATATATGATCAAACGTTGATATGTTGCGAAAATAATAAATCCAATTATATTATTATTGTTACCAAGTTTCGTCCAAAATCAGATTGATTATTCACGATCAGATCTAATTATAAGAAAGGAGTAAAAGTAGGTTGTCATGCTATTGGACGGAAGTAAATGCGAGACAATAAAGTAAAACCAACATGTTGACGACTGATCTTGATTGAATATAAAACTACATGGATCAAACTCCTGACCTTAAAGGGTTTTACTTCACTTCTAGGTTGTAAGCAAGAGAGTAAAACCCTAGAATTTAATGTGGATTTATCTGTTTTCCAACAACAATGGAAAACGATAAAATCAAAGTAAATACTCAGAAACTAGGAAGATACCGCTAAGAGAGAGAGAGAGAGAGAGAGAGAGAGAGAGAGAGAGCGCAGTAATTCTTCAAGCAGAAGATACGACTCCTAGAGAGTTGTATTTATAGGTTTCGAAACCTAAGAAGGCAACAAAAAACCCTCATAGGAGGGCCCGTAGAAAACCTAAGGCAACGACTTGCTCTCCAAGCAAACCGTTTGTGGGTGTTCCAGAATATTCTGAACGAACCGGAATCGGTTCGACTTGATTGATCCCGAACCTGCTAAAAATATAAGATCATTAGCTCCCATCGACCGATGCGCCATGCGAAGATCCAAGTGTGCCTAAATCACGCCATTTCACGCACTCGCGACGTCGATAAGTGCTAGGCTAGGCAAGGTGTGCGTGTGTGGGCTTGGCCCATACCTTGACCCACTAAAAGCCGTTGAAGGCCTATCAAGAAAAAAAGCATTATAACCCCACTAAATGTTTCTTCCCCTACCAATGTGGGATAATGAAATCTAGCTAACTTGCTTATTCCAATAAAATTTCCAACAATCCCCCACCAAGGTGGAAAGTTTCTTTTCACTCAGACAAATGATGTCACTTGGGTGTCACGAAGATTAAACCATAGTTTAATGAGGAAAAATAAAAAGAGACCAAATTAATGGTATCCTTATAGGGTTAAACGATGAACCTTGTTATTGGATTATGTGTCCAAACCCATAACTATAATTGGTATGTACTTGACCCGATAGTAGCATGGTCCTTTTGGGTTGCCTTCACCGGAGCAATTTGATAGGATGGACTTTTGAGAAAGAGCTTATTTGTGATTTATTAATATATTATAAGTATAATATATTAATTGAGAAATCATATTATTCAATTATTATTGATCAAGAATTAATTTGAAATTAATTTAGTGATCAAAAGAGACTGATTAAATTTACGGAGACTGATTAAGTTAATCAATAATACTTATAGTTTAAGCCAATGATCCATGGTTGATTAGGGATGGGCAAAACCTATGTGATATTCCATGAAGGTTTAACCCATAGGGCCTAAGAAATATGAAGGGTCGTGGTGAATTAGGGTTCGCATAGATGAAACCCTAGTCTTTGCCACACTAAAAAAGCAACCCTTAACCCCTAAAGTCGGCCTATGCATTCTAAAGAAGAACCATAACCGATTTTGGTGCTACCTAGCCTCTTCTCATAAGCCTTCTCTTGCATTTGGTGTTTGTGACACATTAGAAGCATCACACTTGAGGTTCAAAAGCTTTTAAAGGCCAAGAAGTACAAGCTACACTAAGAGGTATTCATCTAACTTGATTTTATGTTGTATATCTTCAGTTGCATGCTAGTTAGGGTGTATGCTTTGGAAAATTGAAATTGCGTGTATAATTAGAGAAAACTTAGATTCGAAGCATCTAGGGTTGCATGTGCACCATAGGAGTGTTATTGTGCTAAAAAACCAACAGTGGTATTAGAGCTCAGGATTGTTTTCTATTACATTGATGCAATTGTGTTATTTTCAAAGCTAAAAATTGCAATTCTTGTAACGTCTGTGGATCCGGGCTAGTCAATTTAGAGACGATAAACATCAAAAATGACTTTTTGATGGTAGATTGTTTAGAAGGTTTAATCTTAACTAAGTTATAGTATATGCTACAAGGATTTTGTACATATAAAGAACGCCGAAATCCGAGTTATAACGAAGAAGTTATGATATGTCGAAGTTTCACGACAGAACCGACACGACACAGCACGACGTAAATAATGAATTTACGTTAGAGCGATATTTGGCCTTAGCGATCTAAATGAAAGTCGTAGAATACGTTAAACTGAGAGCGTGCATAAAAAAAACGTCTAAATCCGACTTCGTATGAGGAAGTTATGATTTTTCGAAGTTTCAGCATTAACAGTATGCAACCCGAAGTTCGAATATGAGATCGAGTGATTTCTATCCGAAACGATCTAAATGAGAATCAAAGATCTCATCGATAGTAGTCCAACGGTAAAAAGACATACGAAAATGGACGTCAGATGAAGAAGTTATGGATTTCTAACGGAGTTTTCCTGTCCCGGCCTACTAAAAATAATATAATAAAAATATATAATAAAAATAAAGTCAAAATTAGCCGAAGAAGTCTAAATGAGAATTGTAGAGCATAATCTCACCTACGCGTGGATATAAAGAACGTCGAAAATGGAGTTCGTATGCGAAAGTTATGAATTTATGAAGTTCAGGACGCGAAACCCCAAAACTGTCAGAGTTCATGACGTGAATACAGTGTTCACGGCGTGAACTCAGTATTTATGACTTCTGGAGCCTGACAGACGCAAGTTCCAATGACGCACCTAATGACTATTGAACTCACGACGTGAATATTTGAGATTCACGACTTGAATCCAGAAAAATGGCTCTATAAATAGAATTCAAGGGGCAACCGAGTTTGGTTGCTCAATCTTTTCTCTCCCACTCCCGATACCCTCTCTAAGCCCTATTTTAACCCCCCAATCCTCGGTATCATCCCAAGACCTGAAGCAAGTACCGCAGCCCGAAGATCCCGAGAAGAAAAGAGTTTCCGAGCCGAAGCTCTGCCCGCGAGAAGCCCGGTGTGCGAAGTGATCCTGGTTTCACCGAAGAAGTACTACTCTTAGAGCCGTTGTGTTGTCCGATCATCTTCTGATCAAGTGAGTGTATAGTCCCTTTCATAAACACGATTTTAATACAAGTATTGTTTGAATATATTAAGTATATGTTTGGAGTGAGTGTGTAGTTACTTTCTTCTAACACATAAATATGAAGTATTTGCTATGAAATACGTGCTATGTGTTTATATATTGTTGTTTATTTGAGATGAGTGTGGTATGGATGTTTTATATAGTTTTTAAATGAGTTAAATTGTATATGTATTTATATCTACAAATATGTTGGGTAGAACATGGGTAGATGATATAGTTGGTGTGTGATGAAAGATGGTATGAAAGAACCTTGGCAACTATTGTCTTAGTGCCTAATAAAGAACCATGGACGCTATTGTCTTAGTGCCTAACAAAGAACCCTGGCAACAATTGTCTTAGTTCCTAATAAAGAATCCTGGTAGCTATTGTCTTAGTGCCTAACAAAGAACCTTGGTAGCTATGGATTTAGTATCGTATTGTATAAACCTTGGTGACTATGAAGTTAGCGCCTATTGTATAAACCTTGGTGACTATGTAGTTAGAACCTATTGTATAAACCTTGGTGACTATGGAGTTAGCGCCTATTGTATAAACCTTGGTGACTATGGAGTTAGCGCCTGTTAAAGTGAACCTTGGTGACTATGGAGTTAGCGCCTGTTAAAGTGAACCTTGGTGACTATGGAGTTAGCGCCTGTTAAAGTGAACCTTGGTGACTATGGAGTTAGCGCCTGTTAAACTGAACCTTGGCGACTATGGAGTTAGCGCCTGTTAAGTGAACCTTGGTGACTATGGAGTTAGCGCCTGATAGCTATCAATTTAGTGCCTGATAGATAAACTTTGGCAGCAATTGACTTCGTGCCAATTCGTTAGGTCAATCCTTAGGAACGAATGAATAAAGGATAGTTAATTCTTAGGGTAAAACCTTAAGAAATAAAGAAGATAATGGGGGTGGGTAATTGGGTTGATTGTTAAATATAATAATTATATTATTGTGGGTTGAAAACCCTATATGCTCACCAGACTCCCAAGCCTGACCCACTCAGTTTTCTTTGCATTACACGTAATGACACAAGAGTATAAGTTGGTGGACTTGACGAGAGATTTTGGATTATAGATCAGTAGTTATAAATAACTGTTGTAAGGTCTATTTTATACTATTTATGCTTTTGGTCTGTATCGGAACATGACATCTCGAGATTTTGTTATTTACTGAAAATACACTTCTTCAAGAAAAGTTTTGATAGATTCTTATCATATTTTGTTTTGGGAACAAATTCCACAACTCTTTTAATCAAACGATTACTCTGATTTTATAAAACAAAGCATAAACAAATCATTCTTTTTTGGCCATGATTTTGGGGATGTCACAGTTGGTATCAGAGCATTAGTTTAAGCGAACTAGGAATTTGTAGGATTTCTAAGCGATGATTGTGAGATGAGTGTCTACCATATTTTCAGACACGAGCACTAGTATATTTTAGGAAAGTTGCCTAAAATGCTTTTATGTGCTAAAAGTTATATGTTTGCCATATATGATATTATTTGTTCGGATCTATGGCCTATTGCCAATCGGGTCTGGAAACATTACGTGTTTAGGATTCTAAGCGTACGACTATGGTATTAAAACTAGAATGTAAACGTTTCGGAGTGATAAAGAGATTTATACGTCTATTGTAAATAAATCTTTCTTATCTTAAATTCTCGCCCGGTACACCGAACGTCTGCTTTGATGTACAAAGCGTAAAACACAAGTTTGAAAATCTTTGGAATCCTTTGGAGAACCTTTCATAAAAACTTTGAAAATGATTTGTATAAAACAGATTAAGTGAAGAAAAACCTTTGGAAAACCTTTTAACAAGAGTTGAAAACGAGATTGGGAAAATCTTAAGCTGGATAAAACAGTGTAACATGCGAAAATGTATTTGGCTATACAGTTGTTAATCACATGTGATTTATATAATAACTGTATAGGTCAACTTGTATCCCCCCTATAAAAGCAGTTAAAATCATTTAAAAGGTTAATTCAGGGGTATGAACTCACCTGTTGTAAGTGGATCGGATGGAGGTGCCGGTTGGGTGCTCGGTGTCAAGTGAAGACTTGAACACACTTAGTGACCTAGTAACATATGAAGGCATATGTTTACTTACAATTAGTGTTTATAATACTAATTTAAACACGTAAACGCATCCTAATGTGCGGAAAACACTTTGGTAAAGTGCTAGGAGGCTAATGGGTTGCAAATAAGGGAGTGTATGGCCTAGTTAGGGAGTTTACTCTTCAAGAGTAAACTCTTTATAGAGTTTACGGCCCTAATACCATATCCCCATGATTTTACGGCCGTAAACTCATGGGTGGTGTGCTCTTGGATGATTTAAGGTCTTATCTCACTAGTGTAATTAAGCTAGGCTCAAATCTAGGGTTTATGAAGGGTTTAAGGCCTCAAATAGACCATTCATGGGAGTTTACGGCAGTAAACATAGAGTTTATGGCCGTAAACTCTTACTAGCCCCTTCCTTTTGTGTTTTGATGGTTTATACTTGTTTCTAGTCAATTATACAAGTCATAAGGGGTGTTAGGGGCATCATATGACCATTTTATGGAGTTTACGGCCCATGGACCAATCCTAGGGGGTTTACGGCCGTAAACTCCTAAGTCCTTGGTTTAATTTATGTTTAAAGCCCCTACTTCAATGGTGGTTGGTTCTAGACATTTACCCAAGTCATAGGAGGTGTTTGAGGGCAATTCTAACACCTTAAAAGGTGTTCATGACCCTTGAAGAGGGGTTTACGGTCCAAGACTGTTCTTGGGCCGTAAACTCATGTTTATTCTCCATATAATAAGGTTTTGGTGTTCTAAGCTCATACATGCGAGTCTACAAGTCATATCTAAGCCCTAGGAGTGATTTGGAAGGGTTTTGGGGCTTCAAAACCCCACTTATGGGTGTTTACGGTCCAAGAGTGTTCTTGGGACGTAAACACGTGATTTGGACCCTATTGGATGTCTTAAAGACGAATTTGCATGTTAAATGAGCTAAACAACAAGTTAGGGTAGATCACTTACTAGTTTGGGGCTCGAAATGGACAGTTTTTGGATCGAAAGCAACTTGTAGAGAGAGAGTGTAGACAGAGTGAAAAGTCTCAAATGGAGTCCACTCACCCTTATATAGGGGTTTGAGTTTGTGGCTCGGTGGAAATCTACCCGATACTGACGTTAAACGGGGCTTTTGGTCGCACCCGATTAAATGGTCGTATTTTGACTTGGTTGTAACTAAAACTTTTCAAGGGATATTGAGGGTGTTTCTAATTTGTTCCAACCCTTATGAAGTCATTATAAAAGTCCCAAATTAATTTAACCAATCTAAAAAAAGGTTAACGAACAATTTAAATAAAGCGAGTTTTATTAACGGAAGAAGAGGTTAAAAATGACGGGATAAATTTTGGGTTGTCACATCATCCCCCCGTTAGAGGGAATTTCATCCCGAAATTTGGGTTTAGGAAAGGAAGTAATCATGAAAAATCGGGTAGAGGTATGAGGGTACTTCCCATTCGGTTGGTTCTCGCACTCCCAAGTGAACTTTGGCCTTTGCTTAGCGTTCTAACAAATCTTCACTTACGGGATGCGGATTCTGTTTCGTTCAGTTAGCATTTCTTATAGGTTCGTCTACGAAGTTAGGGTTTCCAATGATTTCTATCAAGACGAGTGGGATACAAAGAGTGATGTCGGGCAAACACTTATCAAGTCTATGAAGTGGATTGATTTGGGGTGAAACTTGTGGAATTTCTGAAAGTAGTCGTGGTCTGACGAGGGTTGGACCAATTTTTGTGAAGAATCTCGGATGGTCCTAAGCTCTCGGAAGGGTAGAGCTTTTCGGTACTTAGAACATAGTGTACTTCTATGGCGAGATCATCACTGGTGTGATCGCCATTCTGAAGTTCCAAACGTTCTCTCATACTGGGAGTGTAGTCCTTCAGATTGATTCTTAGAAATCTTGGGTTGTCCTTGGATTCGTGTTTCCTGTCGATTGGCTTTCAGAGGTTTTATGGATTATCGGATGAATTGGATGTCTACGGGTATCTGTTTGCTGCAGGGTGGCTATCTCAATCTTGTGCAAAATGAACCTGCACTTCTGATTCTTGAGATGTTTCTAACGGAAAATCTCAGGGTCGGGGAGATAGGGTTTCACCAGACGAGTCCTTAGAAAGTTTTTAAACTTTAAATTATCATCTAGTTAGCGCTTTCACAATATGATTCCTAACGGGAAAGGATCATGCTCTTACTTGCCTATTTGTTTCATAGACAACAAGCTCTGCTCAGGGCTAACTCAATCCTTCGGGATTTTCTAAAGTGTTGGACCATCTCGGGAGGTGGTTCTACCATCTCTGCGAGAGATAGCATTCTTGGAACACCTACTAGTCTTAATAAATCTCTAAGACATGTCCTAATCTCCAAGGTGTCAGTTTATTTTCAGTTGTAGAAAAGTGTATGCTCTAGTATAACCCATCGACTAACACCTAGTCTGGTGTCAAGTCTATAATCTCTTCGGGATTTGGGTTATAAGGCTTAATGCAACCTACTTTTGTACTTTATTCAAGTATTCTTGGCTGCGGAGGTTATCCTGTGGTTCTTAGCATTCTAGTATTCACTTCGGAGAATGCAGTCTATCGTTTATAGGGCGACGGTGACTTCTTCCACGTAAGGAGGCGGAGTGTCCTAGGCACTACTCATCAGTAACGGGGTGGATGAAGTGCGTGAGTAGTGCGAGCATCTTTTGCATCTACTCTTCCGGGGGTTCTGAGTTTTCTTGATTTTAGGTTAAGTCTAGAAGTATGGGGTTCCCTCACTCGGAACTTCTAATCTCCTCATCCATTCTTCTCAAAGTTTAACTTATCGTAGCTTCCGGATTTCCGGGATATCCGCTGAGATGCTTAATTCGGGGGATTAAGCGTGAATGGATGGTCGTAGTCAATATCCTTGACTCTTACGACTCAAATTTCTTTACCAACTGAGGGTGTTACTAACTATGTTGGTTTAACCGGGATGACAACAATTTCGGATTTGTGGTCGTTATAGTAGCTCAACTCGCAGTGTTTCTCTTTACTCTAGCTCCAATTTTATGGGATAGGATGAAGGGTTTTGCTATTAGGTTCGTCATAGAGCTCACACTTGGCTTAACCACTAATACTTGGTGTATGCAAGCTGTATATAATTGAGGTCGGCAGGAAGTTCAGTTGTACGACTCCACCCCAGAACCACAACCCAACGAGGAACATGGAGTAAGGAGGAAGCACACATCTTAAATCTTTTTGATCTCAATTATATACCACTCTAGTGCATATACTCAGTTATCGTAGTTAGTCCCATGAGTTCTATCCTCTGGATTCACGAACCTAATTTTGAGGTGTGAAGGGTCTTTCTGGGGGTTCTACGGAGTAGGTTTCGGGTGGTTATCGTCTTCTGGAATGCCTGCAGTGTCTTTCGCTTCGGGTTCTATCTGTCTAAGAAGGGGTTGGTTAACAGCGCGTGATACCCTACTCAGGGTATTTCAGAAAGTTTTTAGATAAGAGCGACGACATGGCGGATTCCATGAGGTTTTATTATTTTTAGGTTCGGAAGAACCCTTATTTGCCGAAATGGCTATGGTGAAAGTTCTTTTTACACAACACTAGGGATTTAAACATGGTTGTATTAAGTCGAACCATGATAGATAGCGGCGTCGAAGTTGGCATACATCGACATGATATAGAGTGAGGGTCGATAGGGTCATGTGCTGAACGGGCACACAAGTTCTTGCCGTCTCGGGTTTCATCTCGTGTATCACTGTCGCGGATACTTGGACCGATAGAGTCGATGCGGAACTATAGAGGGTCCCGATTGTTTCAGAATAGGGTACCTTTCATGAATGGATTCTCACAAGGCCTCTCTATAATCGTCTAGTATACACTAGTCATGTATAATTAAGGTGGGAAGGACTGTTGACTGAGCGACTCTGCCCTAAATCCACAACCAAACGAGGAACAAGAAATGAGGCAACATCACTCACTCTAGGTCTATCCATCTTAATCATACATGGCTTTAATGTGTATACTGAGCCATTATAGTTTTACCTGATGAAAACTTTGAATTCTTACAACAGTGCTGCGACTTTCGCCTTAACGGGGAAGTAATTACATTTAGAATTAGCCTTTTAATGTTTTCGGTTAGTTATCTGAGATTGAGAGACATACCAAAAATCTACCGGGTTTCTTGATGCTTCTTCCTAGGCATTAGAGCTAGGCTCCTCCTGCGCTATTGTCTTTCCTTTCAGTTGGGCAATCTCGCTTTAGGTGCCCAATCTCACCACATAGATGGCATACTGGATTGGTCGCCACATTGTTGGCTGATGTAGTGAACTCAACCGGGGTTCTGCAGGTACGAGCGGTATGCCCCTTCTTGTTGCACCTAGCGCAAAAGAATTCTCGGCATATACCATGATGATGGTAGATACACTTGTTGCAGTGGGGAAGGTTTCCTAGGTATGGTCTTCTTGAAGTCGGGATGGAAAGGTTGGCAGGGGTATTGACTGTCTCAGCTCATTGCCCCTCGGAAGGTCCTTGAGCCGAGGTACTTCCCTCCTCGTTCTTGAACTTTCTCTTCAGTGGATTTGGTTGAGGTTCTTGGGTGACTGGGTACACAGAAGTTGGTTGCTGCCGTCCATTGCTAGGATCGAGAATCTCGATAGGGCTCTTGCTAACATTGGCGTTGTTAGCATTTAGATGAGCCATGACAGCTGCTACGGCTGCCAAGACTGCAGCTTGGAACGTAGCTTCATCGAATAGGAGAGTCGGTTTCTTGCCAGCGGATTGGTTACGTTTCTTCGGAGGCATGGTTTTCCTACACGGAAAAGAACACAAGCTGATGAGAGACGATGGTTAACCCTGGACGTATCTATCTACTATAATAGGCATATATTTTTCCCGTGTCTTGGATGTTGGTTATCTGAGTGTCGACCTACATCCCTATGATGTAGTCCGGGTATCAAGGTAGGAGTATGAGTATCGGAAAAGCCATAAGATGGGAGTCGTTCCTACTAAGTTACCTTTATACTGGGAAAGGTTCACTCTTCGGCTTGGAAAGACCTGAGGACAGTTCGGAACGAAGATCGCGGGAAGAAGGCTCATGAAGACTCATGGCTAAACACTCTCAACCGAGGTGCTGGGATCCGCTCTAATCGTATTACCTGCAACGGGAAAAGGCGATTTACCTAACACATAGTGTGATTAGTGTAATCACTAACTCACTAAATTGTATTATTTTATGGGTGTATTAGCGTGACGAATACGAGGAAAAGACACTTCTCGGGTTCCATGTATTGGCTCCCTTTGTCCACCTCTTATCCTAGGCTGAGACCGGCGTTGGTTTTCTTCGGATAGATACCTAGGGTTCTCTTCTCGTGTAGACATACCGAATCTCTACTCCGCCTTACTTCCGATTCTGACTCTGGGTGTCATCACTTCATGATAGATGACTGGAAATCTCAGAAGTTCAGGTGAATTTCCCACCGATGTCCCTATAAGGTATAGGCACTTGGTGGTTTCAGTAGTCTCGTCTTGGTTCATTTATTTCCGAACTGGAAATCTTCTCAATGAACCTCTTCTAGTCTGAATCAACTCTTCTGTCAAACACTGAAGTGGATAGGGTTTTCTATCGGGTCCGTGCGAGAATGGAAATGTCTAAAGAATCCTAAGAGATTATTAACATTTCACTGGGTGATCCATATCGAGTCCTGCTACAATTACAAAGGGTACACAAATTATAATAGCTTAGATCCGATAGGCCTTCGAATATGTGATACTACTCTATATCCACATCCCAACGAGGAAAATGAAGTAGAGCGAAACCACACATTCTTAGTCTATGGGGTCCTTATTATATATAACCTTGGAAGTATACCCTCTGTAATCGTTGGTATATCAATAAGGATCTTTTTAGTTCTTCACACAAGGTTATCTATGGATCCTAAAATACCCCTATGGTATTTTAATTTCTTGTTTGATTCTTAACTTCTGAATATGATTCTGGGATTAATGTGAGTCTTTTAGTATTCCAAAATACTCCCATAGTATTTTAAACTTTATGTTTGGCTCTAGCATTCCTAGTTGGTAAGTTTCAGACCTGTTGCAACACCACTATCACTCCCAAACACACGTTCATCGCATCTCGAATAAATGTAGTTGATTAGGTTACATTTATTCCAGCTTACGATTACATAACAGCCCAGGTTTGACGGTAATGCTCAACATCCGAAGACTTTTATTCTTGTTCTTCTTGTGATACTTGTGTTCGAGTGTTTAGATTCTGGATGTTCTTATACTTTGGTAAAATATGGTTATATTTTAAAGTATAATTCTTGGTCAAAGTGTTTTATCCCTATGTATTTATAGGCTGTATATCTTTTATGAATTGATATACTGAGCTCACTATAAACAATGCTTTGATACCAATCTATCACACCCCAAAACCGGAACGGCGGAAACGTTCTGGGGTGGATGATGTCATGTCAATTATCACAACATATGCAGTATAGTAATCAAAGTACAACAACCATTGCATTAATAGCAATAGTTTTACATAAGTTACATTTTATAGAGACATCAAAGTAATACAGAAACTAGTATAGATGCAGCTCAGTTCTAGGCTGGCTTCACAAAAGCTCCCAGGTGTACCTGTCTATTGCTGACATGAGAATACAAGTTATTTTGAAAGCGAGTATCAGCATTTTTATAAATGCTGGTGAGTTCATAAATATTTAGTGTCATTTGTGTAACTAAGCATTTTATTCAAAATAACTTTATAAAAAGTAGTAGTTTAGGATCTACGGTGTATTAGCGTCCTTTCCAGAAAATCCTATATTTTCTAAATAAAAGCAGTCTTCTACCAAGACTCGACAGAGTTATGTTTTAAAAAGAAATTTTCCCTTAAATACTATCATTACCAAATACATAATTGACTTTAAAAGAGAACTGAGAAAATCAAAAGTGAAGATACTAAGGGAAAAATAACATATGCCTCAGCAGTAATACTGCTGACTAAGGCAAAGGAAATCATAGACTCCAGGAGAGTATCAAATGAATGATACGCCTGGCTCAGTCTAACAAAAGGAAAGACCCCAGAGAGTATCAAATGAGCGATACAGCTAGCAAGGTCTAAAACAAAGAAATACAGACTCCAGACAATATCGAGTGAACGATATAGCTAGCAAAATCTAAAACAAAGAAATACAGACTCCAGATAGTATCGAGTGAACGATACAGCTAGCAAAGTCTAAAATAAAGAATGAATGTGAACCCGTATGTAACCATGCTGATCGACGATAGAGTATCCGATGACCCTCTAGGTCATGCGTAGAGGTAGTGGCAGTAGAGGTAGTGGCATTATGTCACCCATGGGCCTTACCGGCGCAGACTGTAGCTAGTAGTCTGGGTGTGGGAGTGTCAGCCCGTATAGATCTATACACATGATGTTCACTCTCCTTCCCGGAGACTCTGGTTACACGGGGTTGGCGCAATGAAGCGTCGTAGAGGGAAATAGTGTGTCACATTCTAAAGTAAAAGAGAGAGGAGGAGATAGAGATAGAGATAGAGATAGAGATAGAGATAGAGGCTCCTAACTATTCCTATAATAGTTACTAGGGTTCCAGAAACATGAATAATAGAGGGAGGCCTTTACAACCCAAGGCGACGCACTAGCTGAGAGAGAGAGAGAGAGAGAGAGAGAGAGAGAGAGAGCTTTTATGTCCATATATGTAACACTCAAAAGTCAAATACAACGAAAATTATTTGGAATCAACGAAATTAACATCAAAAATAGAGTGTTCAAAAATCTAAATTGGTATGCATCAAATGTTAGATATCGTGCCAAGGTTTCCAAAAACATAAAAAACATTCGAAACCGGGTTATATTGAAGAAACTATAACCACTCGAATATTTACGACACACCCGGTAAAACACTATTTAACGTAAAAAGTGAAATTACAATAAAATGCATTTTAGCCTTAAGTATCTAAACAAAAGTTGTAGAGTTCGTTAAACTGTAAACATACATAAAAAGATCGCCCAAATTGGACCTCGTATGAAGAAGTTACGAATTTTCTAAGTTTCGAAACAGTAGTAGAGGGCTAAAAACTCGAATTGAAGAACGAGCAATATTTAGCCAACGCAACCTAAACGAAAGTTGAAGGTCTCCACAATAGGAGTAAGATGATAAAAAGACAAACGAAAACTGACGTCGGATAAAGAAACTATGAATTTTTAACGGACTTTAGCAGTCCCGGCCTATTAAAAACATAGCATTAAAAATAAAGTCAAAACTAGCCGACGGAGTCTAAATGAAATTTGTAGAGCATAATCCCACGTACGCGTGGATATAAAGAACGCGAAAAACGGAGCCCGTATGAGAAAGTTACGGAATTTAGAAGAGGGAAGCCAGGATTACGCCCAACGTAATTCAGGAGTACGCCTAGCGTACTCAGGTGCAGGGTCGAGTCCCATCGGATGCAGCTCTACGCCTAGCTAGACTCGAGTTGTAAGCCATGACGCAAAGTTATGCCCAGCGTAACCGAGGTACGCCCAGCGTACTCGCATTTTCAGCCCTATAAATAGAAGGCATAAGCTCCGGATTTTAGCACACATTTCCCAAATTCACACTTACTCTCATACACTTACAAGCACCAGAGGCCGTCCCGACACCCTCGATTTCCGCACCCAAGCCCCCGACGAAGGTTCTACACTACCGAGATCCCCGAGAAGCTCGAAGACTCAGCTTTCCGCGGTTGAAGTTCTGCTCGACTCTAGTCCCGCTCTCTTCAAACCGAACAAGTGAGTTCATACCCCTACTTTTCAAGTCTTTTCATGTTTTTTTTTTTTTTTGGGGGGGGGGGGGGGTAATACAAGTCTAATACAAGAAAACGTATCGTTTTATAAACTTAAATGCAACAACTACCCTTACGTATAAAGTTTAGTATACCACCAAGTTATCTTCACCAAATGGAACATGTTTTCTGAAAAAATATAATGGGTATAGTTTGCGAGTTATTCATACATTCTTACGTATACATTTTGAAAAATGAAATACTTTCATCTAAAGTGAAATAAAGACTTTCTTATCGTAAATCTATTTATACTAAGTAATGTGAGATATTCAAACTTCAACGTACTCTTATGTATGCATTTCAAGTCCTGTATTATACGCCATAATCTCTCGGAGGGAGAGCGTGATACTTGTGTATAGATCTATACGGGATTGACAACCCCGCACCTAAACTGTTAGCTACAGTTAGACCGGCAGGTCTGGGATGACAAATGTCATAACACTACAACACCTGGAGCATGTTGTTACAGGCCGTCAGTGTCAATAGTATGGTTATAAGACTCACACGAAAGTATAAAAACAAGCTTGATTTACGATATTCATACATGCATTCAGTATTTACATTATTTTGAGTACAAACTTATCTTTATCATTCAATTATGAAAGATACTAACGCCCTCCAACTTTGGGAACTTTTCAAACTATATATGGAAAATCTTGGATTTTCTAAAAACCACGTTCATCGATTTTCTTCCATAAAGACATTCTTTTCAATACAAAACACTTATGAACTCAACAACTTTATTGTTGACACTTTTTCGAAACCACTTGTATTTCTCAGGGAATCAGTAATACAGGTAACTACCAGCTTTTGAAGAAGGAACGCTAAGGGCGTTTATTATTAAACATTTTACATCATCATATTGTAATATTCTTTTGGAATCATGTATAACGCAACAATATACGTTTTTATTATATATATGATGGTTGTGTTACTTTCTTTACAATATTCAATTGTTATGGTACTACGTGAAGTCATCCACCCCCGAATGTTTCTGCCATTCTGGTTTGGGGGTGTGACAGATTGGTATCAGAGCATTGTTTATAGTGAACTAAGTGTATCGAACCACATAAGATATACAAACTATAAATGCAAAGGGGACCAAAAACCCTCTGACAAAACGTTTTCATAAACAATATATTTTCTTTTAAAAATATACATTTTTACTCGCATGTATCGGTCTCGTATCATAACAAAGTTTTCTAAAAAGTATTAAGGCAAGTTGCGACACTACGATTGGGCCTCGAGGTATGTAATCAAATCGAGAATAAATATAGCCTGATCAACTATATTTATCCTGGATTTGACCAACGTACGTCGAGGAATGGTCGTAGTGGACAACAAGTCAAAAACTTACCAAATAAAATTTTTAGACTCGCAAATTTGAAATACTATAGGAGAATTGTTATAAAATAATAGGACAATGAAAAACCTGCACACCATAAGATGTAGTTAAGCTTAGGATGTCGTTAAATATAAATTTCTTTTCTTATAAAATTCTCATACCTCTATCCTAGTACAGACAAATGGTTGGATTCCATTTACCAGGAGATCCCTACTACCCAAACCAAGGCAACGGCGGATGGATAAAAGAAGACCCGGAGGAAATCGAAGAGGAAGTCGAAGAAGAATTCGAAGTTGAAGTCGGAGAGGAATTCGAAGTCGACGAGGAGGCCAAGGAGGAAGAAGAAGCTACCGATGGAACAGACTCCGAGCCGGAAGTAATCAACCCTTCCGCTCCCCGTCCTCCCGAAATCAGAATAGGTTACCAAGGTCCCATTCCCATTTGGGGAAGCCATCTCTACCATTGGAGCCGTCAACTAGGTGTACGCCCTCCTTTTGGCATGTGTCGAGATTTTTACAATGTCAGTGGAGGAGGATCAGCTGATCGAGCACTTCCCATTATTGTGGGCACAATAACCACCCAGAACTACCAGTCAGACATACAAGCGGCCAGAATCCGTGAGGTCAATGCTGCTACACAGGGTAACGCCGCAGACATCTGTCGCCTGGACGGACTACATGAAAGTACCCAACTCCACACAGGGACGCTCCGGAACCAAATGGTGACAACACTGGCAGAAATAAGAGAGATGAAGGAACAACAAGCAGTTCTTGAAAGGCGCCTAATGGGAGTCAAGCAGTCGGATGCTGAGTCTAGCTCCAAACGCACAACACGCCGCAAGTAGAACTTGCCCAACTCCAACAATTTTGATATAGAATAGGACCTCGGATAAAGTTTTTCTTATTTCCTTTGAACTTGTAATCGGAGACCTCTAGATAGGTCAACTTTTCCTAAACACAAAGCATAATGTAACGCACCGTATGTGTGACACATATATAAAATATGAAGTACTTCTTTACATACCTCTCGAAACTTATAGGATCATCTAAATTTTATCTACTTTGAACCAAAGTCAAAACAAATTACAAGATACAACTAACCCTCTAGTACACGATTGTCAAATCATTAGAAACTCATAGTGTTCCTTATTATTTCTCTACCAGAACATGCCTCCTCGTAGATCAGCACGCAAAAACTCAGCTCCAACACCACCTCCACCACCCCCTCCAACTATGGATGCAGCTATGTTCCAAACTGCTGTAACAGCCGCTGTAACCGCAACGATGGCTCAATTGAGTAACAACGGGTCAGGAGGAGGGATAAACAACTTTACAAATGGCCAAAGCCAAGGCCGTTCCGGAGTATGTGCTTACAAAGACTTCACCAACAGAAAACCTATTCCCTTTTATGGGACTGGGGGAGTGATGGCCCTATCCTAATGGATAGAGAAAACGGAAGCTGTGTTCGAAATTTGTGCATGCCCTGAAGAAAGCAAAGTAAAATTTGCCTCTTTTACTTTCTCCGAACGAGCCCTAACATGGTGGAACGGCCACGTCAAGGCACTAACCCTAGTGGTGGCAAACTCCATGGGTTGGGAAAACCTGAAACGAATGCTCCTACGAGAGTACTGCCCAAGAGGTGAGATTCAGAAGCTCGAGCAGGAACTGTGGGGCTTACGATGGTAGGCACGAACATCGCAGGCTATACCATCAGATTCAATGACTTGATAATACTTTGCCCGGGAATGTTGATCCCGGAAAGCCAAAAGGTGGAAAGGTACATCTGGGGACTATCACCCCAACTTCGAGGGAGTGTGTTAGCCTCCAAACCCATGACATTCGACAGCGCCAAGGAACTGGCGCAATCTCTCGTTGATCATGGTGTCTGTCAAGGCGTCACGGCTATCGTCGCTGAACCAACCAAAGGGAACAACAACAACGATAACAATGCCAACAACAACAACAAAAAGAAATTCTGGAACAAGAGGAAGGGGCAAACATCGCAAGAACCTTCAAAGAAACAAATGGTGGCGGTTCATGCCGCTACTGCTCCCACTACAACTCCTGCGCCAACAAAACAATATGCTGGGAACCTGCCAAAGTGCAGCAAATGCAACTACCATCACCATGGTAATTACCGCGAAATGCATTGTAAGAATTGCGACAGGAAAGGGCACACTGCCCGTTTCTGTAAGGCACCGGCCCGACCAATCACTCAAGTTCCTGGTACTGGGATACGCCAAGCATGTTATGGGTGTGGACAAACTCGGCACTTCAAGAGGGATTGCCCAAAGGCAAAGAATGTTGGTGGTGTAGGGAGAGTGCTGGCGATAGGTCAAAATGAAGCAATAGCTGACCCCACGGTGGTTACAGGTACGTTTCTCCTCGACAACATTTATGCATGCATACTCTTTGACTGCGATGCGGAGAGAAGTTTTGTGAGTCATAAATTCAAACACCTACTTAATCAAAAACCCCAACCACTCAATAAAATATTCACTGTAGAAATGGCAAACGGTAAAACGGAAAGCGCAAGCGATATGTACGTAGGGTGCACATTAAATTTAAACGAACACTTATTTCAAATCGACCTTATGCCCATTTCGATAAGAAGTTTGGATGTCATCATCGGTATGGACTGGTTAAGTCTTCACCATGCCGATATACTTTGTCACGAAAGGGCCGTTCACCTCAATCTGCCAAACGGCGAAACTCTTGTCATTTATGGTGACAAACCTAGTTCAAATTTACAAATCATCTCCTGTGTTAAAGCACGAAAATATCTTCGCAAGGAATATCATGCCTTTCTAGCTCACGCAGTAGACCAGAAACAAGAACCGAAGAACATTAAAGACATTCTGGAAGTCTGCAACTTCCCAGACATCTTCCCAGAAGATCTCCCAGGAATCCCACCAGAACGCCAAGTCGAGTTCAGAATCGACTTAATCCCCGGAGCTACTCCAGTAGCAAAGTCGCCTTACCGTCTAGCCCCAGCCGAGATGCAAGAACTGTCCAGTCAATTAAACGAGCTGCTGAGCAAGGACTTCATCAGACCGAGCTTCTCACCATGGGGAGCACCGGTCCTATTCATGAAAAAGAAAGACGAATCTTTTTGCATGTGCATCGATTACTGGGAGCTGAACAGACTCACGATCAAGAACCGATATCCCCTACCGCGCATAGACGATCTGTTTGACCAACTACAGGGAGCAAGCTACTTCTCAAAGATCAATCTAAGATCTGGTTATCACCAACTGCGAGTGCTGGAAGGAGACATCCCCAAAACGGCATTCCGAACCCGCTATGGTCACTATGAGTTTGTAGTGATGCCCTTTGGATTGACAAATGCACCAGCAGTGTTCATGGACTTGATGAACCGAGTATGTCGTCCCTTCCTGGATAAATTCGTGATCGTGTTCATAGATGATATACTCATCTATTCAAGAAGCAAGGAAGAACACAGCCAACACCTGTGCCAAGTCTTGGAAACATTGAGGGCAGAAAAACTATACGCAAAATTTTCAAAGTGTGAATTTTGGATTCAGGAAGTAGATTTCCTAGGTCACGTAGTAAGCGAAGAAGGGATACACGTGGATCCTTCTAAGATCAAAGCAATAGAGAATTGGACGACTCCGAGAACCCCAACAGAAATCCGACAATTTTTGGGACTCGTCGGGTATTATTGAAGGTTTATACAAAACTTTTCGAAGATTGCTAAGCCACTTACCACCTTAACTCATAAGAGTGTGACCTTCGATTGGGGATAAAAACAAGACATCGCGTTTCAAACACTAAAGCGAGCCTTATGTAGTGCACCCATTCTAACCTTACCAGAAGGAACGGAGGACTTCGTGGTCTATTGTGATGCGTCAAACCAAGGACTTGGGTGTGTTCTGATGCAACGAGGGAAGGTCATCGCCTACGCCTCAAAACAACTAAAGACGCACGAAGTAAACTACACAACGCACGATCTCGAGCTAGGAGCAGTCATCTTTGCTCTAAAGATATGGAGGCACTATCTCTACGGCACAAAATGTACAATCTTCACCGATCATAAAATCCTCCAGCATATCCTCAACCAGAAAGAACTCAACATGAGACAAAGACGGTGGGTAGAACTACTAAATGATTACGAATGTGAAATTTGATATCATCCCGAAATGGCTAACGTGGTGGCCGATGCACTTAACCGGAAGGAATACTCGGGCCGTAGAGTAAAGTCTTTAACTATGACAATTCATTCACACCTGTCCACGCAAATTAAGGAAGCCCAAATAAAAGCCTTAAAATCTGAAAATGTGACAGGGGAAGCTTTGAGGGGAATGGATAAGAAGCTTGAAGTCAAGAATGATGGAGTTCATTACTTCATGGATTAGATCTGGACACCGAAGTTTGGCGGATTCAAAGAAGTCGTTGTGAACGAAGCCCATAAGACACGATACTCCGTACATCCTGGCTCCAATAAGATGTATCTCGACCTCAAGAAACTGTACTGGTGGCCGAACATGAAAGCCGAAATTGCTACCTACGTGAGCAAATGTCTGACGTGCGCCAAAGTCAAGGTGGAATACCAAAAGCCCTCGGGATTGTGGCAACAACCAGAAATACCCGAATGGAAGTGGGAGCGGATAACCATGGATTTCATAACCAAATTACCCAAGAAGACAAGTGGGCTCGACACCATCTGGGTGATCGTCGACATATTAACTAAATCAACGCACTTCCTACCAATCAAAGAAACGGATAAATTGGAGAAACTAACTAGAACATACCTCAAAGAGATTGTACGACTGCATGGTGTGCCCATATCCATCATCTCGGACCGAGATAGTAGATTCACCTCAAGGTTCTGGCAGTCGCTACAAAAATCTCTAGGAAAAAGACTAGACATGAGTATTGCTTATCACCCACAAACTAACGGCCAGAGTGAGAGAACCACACAAACCCTGGAGGATATGTTAAGATTTTGCGTAATCGATTTTGGCAAAGCATGGGACACCCATCTACCCTTGGTCGAGTTCTCATACAACAATAGCTACCACACTAGCATCAAGGCTGCCCTGTTCGAAGCCCTCTACGGCCGTAAATGCAGATCACCTATGTGTTGGGCTGAAGGGGGGGACACACAACTAGAAAAAGGACAAGCAACAAACAACACGCTCACTGGGCCAGAAATCATAAGGGAAACTACGGAGAAGATTGTTCAGATCCGAGAACGACTGAAAGCATCAAGGGACAGACAAAAGAGTTACGCGGATAAAAGACGGAAACCCTTGGAATTCCAGGTTGGAGACCGTGTCCTACTAAAAGTCTCGCCCTGGAAAGGATTAATACGTTTCGGAAAGCGTGGGAAACTGAACCCAAGATACATTGGACCATTCGAGATCCTTGCTAGGATCGGTCCAGTGGCTTACAAACTTCGATTACCTCAGGAACTCCACAACGTACACCCTACCTTTCACGTATCAAACCTAAAGAAGTGCTTGTCCGATGAGACCCTTGTCATCCCTCTAGACGAAATTGCAATAAATGAGAATCTTCAATTCGTAGAAGAACCAGTAGAGATCATGGATCGAGAAATTAAAAGGACTAAACAGAGTAGCATACCTATTGTAAAGGTCCGTTGGAACGCCAAGCGAGGACCTGAATACACCTGGGAATGCGAGGACCAGATGAAACAAAAGTACCCGTATCTCTTCCCTAACCCGTAAACTCAGTCTTTGATTAAATTTCAGTACGAAATTCCCCTAACGGGGGGATGATGTGACAAGCCTATGTTTTTCCAAAATCAATGTAACACTCAAAAGTAAAATACAACGAAAACTATTTGGAATCAACGAAATTAACCTCAAAAATAAAGTGTTCAAATATCTAAATTGGGATGCATCAAATGTTAGATATCGTGCCAGGGTTTCCAAAAACATAAAGAACATTCGAAACCGGGTTATATTGAAGAAACTATAACCACTCAAATATTTACGACACACCCGGTAAAACACTATTTAACGTAAAAAGTGAAATTACAATAAAATGCATTTTAGCCTTAAGTATCTAAACAAAAGTTGTAGAGTTCGTTAAACCGTAAACATACATAAAAAGATCGCCCAAATTGGACCTCGTATGAAGAAGTTACGAATTTTCTAAGTTTCGTAATAGTAGTAGAGGGCTAAAAACTCGAATTGAAGAACGAGCAATATTTAGCCAACGCAACCTAAACGAAAGTTGAAGGTCTCCACAATAGGAGTAAGATGATAAAAAGACAAATGAAAACTGACGTCGGATAAAGAAACTATGAATTTTTAACGGACTTTAGCAGTCCCGGCCTATTAAAAACATAGCATTAAAAATAAAGTCAAAACTAGCCGACGGAGTCTAAATGAAATTTGTAGAGCATAATCCCACGTACGCGTGGATATAAAGAACGCGAAAAACGGAGCCCGTATGAGAAAGTTACGGAATTTAGAAGAGGGAAGCCAGGATTACGCCCAACGTAATTCAGGAGTACGCCTAGCGTACTCAGGTGCAGGGTCGAGTCCCATCGGATGCAGCTCTACGCCTAGCTAGACTCGAGTTGTAAGCCATGACGCAAAGTTATGCCCAGCGTAACCGAGGTACGCCCAGCGTACTCGCATTTTCAGCCCTATAAATAGAAGGCATAAGCTCCGGATTTTAGCACACATTTCCCAAATTCACACTTACTCTCATACACTTACAAGCACCAGAGGCCGTCCCGACACCCTCGATTTCCGCACCCAAGCCCCCGACGAAGGTTCTACACTACCGAGATCCCCGAGAAGCTCGAAGACTCAGCTTTCCGCGGTTGAAGTTCTGCTCGACTCTAGTCCCGCTCTCTTCAAACCAAACAAGTGAGTTCATACCCCTACTTTTCAAGTCTTTTCATGTTTTTTTTTTTGGGGGGGGGGGGGGATACAAGTCTAATACAAGAAAACGTATCGTTTTATAAACTTAAATGCAACAACTACCCTTACGTATAAAGTTTAGTATACCACCAAGTTATCTTCACCAAATGGAACATGTTTTCTGAAAAAATATAATGGGTATAGTTTGCGAGTTATTCATACATTCTTACGTATACATTTTGAAAAACGAAATACTTTCATCTAAAGTGAAATAAAGACTTTCTTATCGTAAATCTATTTATACTAAGTAATGTGAGATATTCAAACTTCAACGTACTCTTATGTATGCATTTCAAGTCCTGTATTATACGCCATAATCTCTTGGAGGGAGAGCGTGATACTTGTGTATAGATCTATACGGGATTGACAACCCCGCACCTAAACTGTTAGCTACAGTTAGACCGGCAGGTCTGGGATGACAAATGTCATAACACTACAACACCTGAAGCATGTTGTTACAGGCACTCAGTGTCAATAGTATGGTTATAAGACTCACAAGAAAGTATAAAAAAAAGCTTGATTTACGAGATTCATACATGCATTCAGTATTTACATTATTTTGAGTACAAACTTATCTTTATCATTCAATTACGAAAGATACTAACGCCCTCCAACTTTGGGAACTTTTCAAACTATATATGGAAAATATTGGATTTTCTGAAAACCACGTTCATCGATTTTCTTCCATAAAGACATTCTTTTCAATACAAAACACTTATGAACTCAACAACTTTATTGTTGACACTTTTTGGAAAACACTTGTATTTCTCAGGGAATCAGTAATACAGGTAACTACCAGCTTTTGAAGAAGGAACGCTAAGGGCGTTTATTATTAAACATTTTACATCATCATATTGTAATATTCTTTTGGAATCATGTATAACGCAACAATATACGTTTTTATTATATATATATATGATGGTTGTGTTATTTTCTTTACAATATTCAATTGTTATGGTACTACGTGAAGTCATCCACCCCCGAATGTTTCTGTCATTCTGGTTTGGGGGTGTGACAGATTGGTATCAGAGCATTGTTTATAGTGAACTAAGTGTATCGAACCACATAAGATATACAAACTATAAATGCAAAGGGGACCAAAAACCCTCTGACAAAACGTTTTCATAAACAATATATTTTCTTTTAAAAATATACATTTTTACTCGCATGTATCGGTCTCGTATCATAACAAAGTTTTCTAAAAAGTATTAAGGCAAGTTGCGACACTACGATTGGGCCTCGAGGTATGTAATCAAATCGAGAATAAATATAGCCTGATCAACTATATTTATCCTGGATTTGACCAACGTACGTCGAGGAATGGTTGTAGTGGACAACAAGTCAAAAACTTACCAAATAAAATTTTTAGACTCGCAAATTTGAAATACTATAGGAGAATTGTTATAAAATAATAGGACAATGAAAAACCTGCACACCATAAGATGTAGTTAAGCTTAGGATGTCGTTAAATATAAATTTCTTTTCTTATAAAATTCTCATACCTCTATCCTAGTACAGACAAATGGTTGGATTCCATTTACCAGGAGATCCCTACTACCCAAACCAAGGCAACGGCGGATGGATAAAAGAAGACCCGGAGGAAATCGAAGAGGAAGTCGAAGAAGAATTCGAAGTTGAAGTCGGAGAGGAATTCGAAGTCGACGAGGAGGCCAAGGAGGAAGAAGAAGCTACCGATGGAACAGACTCCGAGCCGGAAGTAATCAACCCTTCCGCTCCCCGTCCTCCCGAAATCAGAATAGGTTACCAAGGTCCCATTCCCATTTGGGGAAGCCATCTCTACCATTGGAGCCGTCAACTAGGTGTACGCCCTCCTTTTGGCATGTGTCGAGATTTTTACAATGTCAGTGGAGGAGGATCAGCTGATCGAGCACTTCCCATTATTGTGGGCACAATAACCACCCAGAACTACCAGTCAGACATACAAGCGGCCAGAATCCGTGAGGTCAATGCTGCTACACAGGGTAACGCCGCAGACATCTGTCGCCTGGACGGACTACATGAAAGTACCCAACTCCACACAGGGACGCTCCGGAACCAAATGGTGACAACACTGGCAGAAATAAGAGAGATGAAGGAACAACAAGCAGTTCTTGAAAGGCGCCTAATGGGAGTCAAGCAGTCGGATGCTGAGTCTAGCTCCAAACGCACAACACGCCGCAAGTAGAACTTGCCCAACTCCAACAATTTTGATATAGAATAGGACCTCGGATAAAGTTTTTCTTATTTCCTTTGAACTTGTAATCGGAGACCTCTAGATAGGTCAACTTTTCCTAAACACAAAGCATAATGTAACGCACCGTATGTGTGACACATATATAAAATATGAAGTACTTCTTTACATACCTCTCGAAACTTATAGGATCATCTAAATTTTATCTACTTTGAACCAAAGTCAAAACAAATTACAAGATACAACTAACCCTCTAGTACACGATTGTCAAATCATTAGAAACTCATAGTGTTCCTTATTATTTCTCTACCAGAACATGCCTCCTCGTAGATCAGCACGCAAAAACTCAGCTCCAACACCACCTCCACCACCCCCTCCAACTATGGATGCAGCTATGTTCCAAACTGCTGTAACAGCCGCTGTAACCGCAACGATGGCTCAATTGAGTAACAACGGGTCAGGAGGAGGGATAAACAACTTTACAAATGGCCAAAGCCAAGGCCGTTCCGGAGTATGTGCTTACAAAGACTTCACCAACGGAAAACCTATTCCCTTTTATGGGACTGGGGGAGTGATGGCCCTATCCTAATGGATAGAGAAAACGGAAGCTGTGTTCGAAATTTGTGTTGGATTAATGTCTAAGTCCATAACTATATTTGGTATGTATTTGACCCGACCCGGCATGGTCCATTTGGGTTGCACTTCACCGACACAATTTATATGGATAATCTTTTGAGAATAGTATGTTTATGATTAATATTAATATATTATAAGTTCTAATATATTAATATGGAATCATATTATTTAATTAGTATTGATCAAGAATTAATTTATAATTAATTAAGTGATCAAAAGGAACTAATTAAATATGGACTCTTATATATATGGAATGGGCCAAGTTCATTTAGGTTGGGCTAAGCTTTCATGGATAGTCCATGGAGTGTTTAACCCATGGATCCTAGGAAATGAAAGGTCATGGGTATTAGGGTTTAACCCTAATCCTCCATACTATATAAAGATGTCTTTGGTTGGTGAAATTGGCACTAGTGTGGATACACTAAAGAAGGGCTAGCCAATTTCACTAGAGAGAACCAAGTAATCATATTCTCTAAAGTATTCCAAGGTGTCTTGGTGATTTGTGATTCCACTTGAGGCTTCCACACTATTGGGGCTAAGCTCTTAAAGCTTGAAGACATCAAGCTACATCAAGAGGTATGTATTCTATCTTGTTACATTCATAGTTTTTGTATGCTAGATTAGGATAATACCTTGGATGTTCTTATTTGCATGTATAATAGAGAAAACATAGATCCAAGGTATTTAGGGTTGCATGTACACTTAGGAAGTGTTAGAATGCTGAAAACCCAACAGTGGTATCAGAGCCACGGGTTGTTTTCTGTTATATTGATGCAAATATTTTATTTTCAAAGTTGGAAAAAAAAAGAAAAAAAAACATGAAGTTCGTCAAATTTTAAGATAATTACTTGTTCTTGTGAAAAACTAATTATTTGTAAAATTTGAATAATTTGCTTCATGAGTTGAATTAGGTCAAAATTTAATAAAACATAAAATAATATGATTATTTTATTAGTTTTAAAAGTTTGATCTAAAGAGTTTTATTTTTTGAAACCTCCATAAGTTATGGATATGAAAAGGTTTTAAAAAAAAAAATTGATTCAAAGTTTTTTTTGGAGTTACAAAATTTGGTGTTAATGTTTTAAAGGATTCCATAACTTAAGAATAAGTTATGGATCACCAAAAGTTTTTTGTGTTACCTTGTTTTATGAGTAAATTTAGATTAATGAATAAAATTATGTGATAGTTAGTTTTAATCCAAATTAATCTAAGAATTGATTCTAAAATGTGTTTTTGTAACTTGTCCTCAAGTTATATGAAAAGTCACATTTAAGAATCATAAAACTCATAAAAATTGGCAAAGGTTACAAAAATGAAGAGTCTAGTTCTAATTAAATGGTTTTATGACTCCATAACTTGTCCTCAAGTTATGGAGGACCAAGAGTCTCTTCATTTAATAAAATAAAATAAAATAAAAAAAGGTGTAACCTTAATTAATTCCATAAGTTATAAAATAAAGAAAAGTTAATTCTTTTATTAGTTTAAAGTCTTCCATAACTTGTCCTCAAGTTATGGAACTTGAAGAGTTTTTGGATTAAAACTACTTTAAACACATAAGTTATGGAATTAATTAGTTTTGAATAGTTTCAAAACTTGCCCTCAAGTTTTGGAATTTGTAAAGTTTTCACTTATGAATACTTTAATTCCAAGTTAGCCCTTAGAATTTTAAAAGTTAAAATTCAACCCTTATACTTTATAATATTATAAGTTAATAATATATATATGTATAAGAGTAAAGTCAGTCTTACCGCTAGTACGCCTCATTCACGAAGCCGGTCTATAAGGTGGGTATAAGGTTGTTGCCTATAAAATGGCAACTTAATGGGTGTCCACTCTCACCCACCGCTTGCTTGACTGGTGGAGGGTCGTTAGCCGAACGGGTTTGACAGGACTGGAATTCTCCCTTCATTAAAAGTATTAATGAAAATACTAAGTAACTAAACTTTTAATAATACCCAATCTTAGTTACTTAGGAAAATGTGAATAAGGTGCTAATCCATGAAATTACACTTTGCACTTTGTTTAAGTCGTTAGTGGAGCGTGTGTGGTTAACCGGCACACTAACTTGGACTTAACAAGGTAGGTAAAGGGTGACTTAATATTTATCATAGTATCGATGGAGCGTGTGTGGTTAACCGGCACATCGATTGAGGGGTAATTTATTAAGGGTACCAAGTGATTTGCATGGTTACTTCACACCTTGTTTTGTGATCCTCGGCATCCCAGTCACAAAACCTGAAGGGCACACTCGAGATTGAAACATGCCTTTGAAAAGTTCAATGAATCTCAAAGATCTAGGAGTTTCAAAACCAATTAAAACCTAATAATACATTTCGTTTATCTTGGTG
Organism: Lactuca sativa; assembly: GCF_002870075.4. Classification (NCBI taxonomy): domain Eukaryota; kingdom Viridiplantae; phylum Streptophyta; class Magnoliopsida; order Asterales; family Asteraceae; genus Lactuca; species Lactuca sativa. Next base: position 159,983,918 of record NC_056631.2, on the reverse strand, counting down.
GAAATTGGTGAATCGTCATTCACCTACCTTCAAATATTTTATAGCTTGGATTACGGCATACCTCTTCTAAGTTATAAAATAGTTTGTTGGGTCCTAGCCTTAATATTTCATATTGGGTGTCATATTAAGGACTGAAGATCAACTATCTTGAATATCTCCCAAAAGATGTCTGGTTTAGACACTTATGATCCTCCCAAATCTCTTGAAACAAGGTTTCCTAATGAAGATGATGTCCCATGGATATCATACTTCTTTCTCCTCCTCCAATTATTCTCCCTAACCCACAAGTTCTTGAAAAGTTTAAGGTCACTCAAGCCCTATTGGCAAGGCAAGGTCTAGGTGTGAGCACATCTTGGAGATGTAGTCACATATTGACAAGCCGGGAGAGTTGGGTGTCAAAGTCTTGAGAAAGTTGGTGGTTCAATCACTTTCTAAGTCACATAGTGAGTTCCTTTGGGACACCTATGAAACAGACTATGACAAGACCCTTAATGATCTTATCTATTTGTTAAGATCAACTTCCTTAATACTTGATGGACATTGACAATAGTGACACAGGAAATCCAGTAAAGCATTCTCTTCCCAATGGAAAGGGATCGGCCATAGTCAATTCGGTTGACCAAATGGTAAAGAGAAAAGCTAAGTCTGTGATAGTCATGTGTGTCTTTATCAAAGGGTCCATATGTTTATATTGCCAAAGAAAGGGGCATTGGTTGCGAAGCTGCCAAAATTTACCTAAGGATGTTAAAGTCAATAAGTTTGACTCTACTTCAGGTAAAGTCCACTATCTAACTCTGTTAAGTTTCTATTCTGAGATTCTTGATACATGATGTGACTGGGTCACATGGTGATGTTTTAAGAATCAAAGAAAAGTGAAGAAACTTAAAGAAAGAATATGCTGAATCTGATGGCGTAGATGGATTTCTATCGCATAGTTTGAAGATCGGATTTTGAGCAACTTCTTAGGAGTTATGAGATATTGCTTAGGAATAGATAACAACAAGTTTTCATATGGATTGTAAGGATAAGTTTTTCCGCAAAGTTTTAAAATAAAAGGAATTTTTTTTTTTTTTTTTTGATTTTATTTATTTTAAAATATCCTTACAATGGCTTTTGAGGAAAAATTGTTGCTTATATGATTCCATTAAGAGCAAGAGTGGAAATATGAAATTGATTCTTTCATTTATGGTAATGTCAAGATTTACCAAATAAGGAAAGATTCTCATCACCCAAGTTTCAATTGGACCGGAACCTGGAATCATGCAAGTTGTATAGCATGATGAATGAGAACTTTCAAATTTTGGAAAATTAAGACTAATTACTCGGCCACATGGATGTGTGAGTCAAGTAAAGGACTAAGGGATCGAGTACACATTCTTGTGCACTGATTAAGTCCACCACAAAAGATTGATAAGACTATTCGTCATAGTTTACTAAAGCTCAGTAAATATGATTATACTTACAAGCTTAAGTGTAACTCTGAGACATTGGAAAAGGTTCCAATGTATGGCAGGGCGAATAAGAAGAATCAAATTAGGCAGAAGGATAAAAGTTTCTCATATCTGAAAAGATGGGAGAGTACTTTAGTATCAGTTTTGTGATCATCTGAATGATTAAGAAACCATATCAAAATTAGTTCTCTAAGGAAATCTTAGTGCATTCTTATGACTAAGAAGAGGAACTAGAATTGTTGAAATGGTTAAATCAAGAAGATGAATCATACTTCGTTCCAATACAAGTCTTAGAGTCATACTCCAAGATTGTCATTTGAGTGACATGTCTTAAAGAAGGTTTAAAACACTTGTCAAATGTAAGAGTAAAAGTTTTCTACTCTTGTACATTTGAAATTGGTAAGTTGTGATGTTTTGGATAAAACAAAGACCAACTTAGGCCAATTGGGTAAAGTGTTTTTCTTGATTAGAATCCGCACTATCTCTTGGATGTTTGACAAGGGAGTCTTATATGTCAAGAGGACAGTGGGAGTCTTAAAGGTCTTGAAAGTCTCAAGAAATAATCAAGAATAAAACCTGAAGTTCTTCACTAGCACACGACTTGAGGTTTATAACCTATCGTGTTGACATATCTGTGCCCATTCCAGTTAAAGTTGGCTTTGCATATGAGTTCTTAGAGTTCTCAGTTTGTTGCATAACAACTTGGAAGCAATGGCAGGCCCTTGAGCTGCCAGGTGGCAAGAAGTTAAGATTGAGTTCAATCCATATGGTTTTGGATTTGTCATTATCTTTGTCTTGTGATTATGGTTTGACAAATTCATATGGGTAGGAACTCATACACCATATAAATCTAAGTGTCATAAGGTTTCTCTCCGATTCATGAAAATGATGGTGAGGAAACGCTTTCACTAAGTAGATTTTACGAAGATATCAATTGTGTTATTTGCATTTTCAAAAGTCGTTAGTGGAGCGCGTGTGGTTAACCGGCACACTAACATGGACTTGTGAGAAATGGCAAATGCCTAAGCACTTGAGACCATGATTACGGTATCCCTTTTCATGGTTCTTAAAATTGCTTAGACACACAGGTGAGCTATCTACAGAAAGGGTGTATGAATCTAAATTTCAGACTGTCCAGCTGATTTCTGAGTACATGTCAAAGCTAGTGGGAGCATAAGTGTTATGCTAATAATCATCATGTTAGTGGGAGCATGATAATTATGATAAGTATTGCAAGTTAGCAATGTTAATTATAGAAAACAAAAGTTTCAATTGGGAAAAAGTTGTTTTGCTATAATTAAGGGAGAGGAAATTATGCTTCATCTCAAATCTATAAGCTTAGATCGTGAGGTTTTAATCATTTAGTCAAGGATATATATGAATTTCATGTTGGAATGGCTCAACATAAGGAAATTCTGTATACGGGTCCATTATTTGCGTTCTAAAATTCGATTATGATTACGGCATCCCTTTTCATAATCTGAATTATGAGAACTTGGCAAATAGAAATGGAAATGTTATAGCAAAAGACTGGTTTAGTCTTTATGTGAGACATCATGAATCGTGTCCCATATGCTTCGGATATAGGATCGATTACATGTGCTATATTCATCCTTTCTAAAATTTTCCAAATGCCTGGGGCATTAAGAAGGGAAAAGGTTTAGAACTGGATATGACTAAAAGGATTAAACAATTGTCGAGGACAATCTAAGGTTTACCAAAGATTGGTTGCTCAAGGACAATTGGAAGTATAGTGATAATTCTGGAAGGACCATATTGACATAGTCTGTAAGGAGGCAACTCTTGTTCAGAAGTGATAGTCAAAATGGAATCTGGAAATGTTTCAAAGTTAGAATTTGCAATCTGTTTAAGATTAGGAAACTTAATGCAAGAAGGATGTTTCCAAGGAGTTGATCTCCTTTGGAATACTCTGTAATGATTTTTGGCAAGTCTTTCTGACTTTGTGCATAATCGTTACAAGAGGATCAATGCATATAAGTTTAGAATCTAACAGATTTCAGTAAATGGCGTGAATTTGGAATTCTTGCATTTGCAGTAAGGATTTGGGAGTGTGAAAAGAGAATCATTGAAGTTATGTTCAATTGATCTAGTTCACAAAGTAAAGATCATAGACAAACATAGTATGCATACTTGGTGTATGGCATGACTAGTGTTTAAGAAAACATAGTGTACATGCTTGGAGCATGGGACAACTATTGTTTTAAATTCAAGAATAAAGTTGATAGCTGAAACAGTATACAATGAATAATGTGTAATCATATGGTGATAAATAAAAGGTGTTTTATTTATGTTCAAAGGGTTGATACCATATTAGATTCAATTATTATTGTGTTTCACTTTGCATGTTTTGACTTCCCGAATAAACTAGGTTATTCTTCCGGAATGACTAAGTTATTCAAACCATCCACAGTCGGTCATATGTTGGAAGTAGATATGAATTAAGACTGTCATGATGGGTTGTAGAGGTCTAAGGTGTTGGACAAGGCTACAACAATCATGAGTGCTCATAAGTTCTGAGTATTGGATTCAACCCGCGCTCATTTGAATCACTTCATGGATTTTATCACGAGTGATCATGAGACGATAATATCTTATATTCTTCAAACCTAGAGATATGAGTTGTTACTATGAGTTGATAGTACATTGATTGCACGAAACCGCATTTGGTAACTCTGTGCTATAAAACGTGCCTTTGTGTATGATTCAACAAGTAGTAGAACAAGCCATATGAGTCGAAGTTTATCCATTCCTTTTACCTTCGGGATAAAAGCGATATCTGTGGGCCCCTCGATGATTTGATGATGACAAATGGAAGTGCTCGGCCGGGCCAGGACTGATTTGATTTGTTCAATTAGTCAGTCGTCATAAATCGGAAATCGGGAAACAACAAATGGACAGAGAGAATGATTATAATCCATGTCTCAGTCCATATGATATCTAGAATGGAGGAATATATGATCCCTTATCTAATGGACAAGTTCGTTGACAAGATCAGAGTTCGACAGCAGCTTTAAGAGCTACGATTGCCAGTTAGGTTTGAAGTCATACGCAATAATAGTTTTAGACTTATCCAAGTGGGAGACTGTTGGATTAATGTCTAAGTCCATAACTATATTTGGTATGTATTTGACCCGACCCGGCATGGTCCATTTGGGTTGCACTTCACCGACACAATTTATATGGATAATCTTTTGAGAATAGTATGTTTATGATTAATATTAATATATTATAAGTTCTAATATATTAATATGGAATCATATTATTTAATTAGTATTGATCAAGAATTAATTTATAATTAATTAAGTGATCAAAAGGAACTAATTAAATATGGACTCTTATATATATGGAATGGGCCAAGTTCATTTAGGTTGGGCTAAGCTTTCATGGATAGTCCATGGAGTGTTTAACCCATGGATCCTAGGAAATGAAAGGTCATGGGTATTAGGGTTTAACCCTAATCCTCCATACTATATAAAGATGTCTTTGGTTGGTGAAATTGGCACTAGTGTGGATACACTAAAGAAGGGCTAGCCAATTTCACTAGAGAGAACCAAGTAATCATATTCTCTAAAGTATTCCAAGGTGTCTTGGTGATTTGTGATTCCACTTGAGGCTTCCACACTATTGGGGCTAAGCTCTTAAAGCTTGAAGACATCAAGCTACATCAAGAGGTATGTATTCTATCTTGTTACATTCATAGTTTTTGTATGCTAGATTAGGATAATACCTTGGATGTTCTTATTTGCATGTATAATAGAGAAAACATAGATCCAAGGTATTTAGGGTTGCATGTACACTTAGGAAGTGTTAGAATGCTGAAAACCCAACAATTTGTGCATGCCCTGAAGAAAGCAAAGTAAAATTTGCCTCTTTTACTTTCTCCGAACGAGCCCTAACATGGTGGAACGGCCACGTCAAGGCACTAACCCTAGTGGTGGCAAACTCCATGGGTTGGGAAAACCTGAAACGAATGCTTCTACGAGAGTACTGCCCAAGAGGCGAGATTCAGAAGCTCGAGCAGGAACTGTGGGGCTTACGATGGTAGGCACGAACATCGCAGGCTATACCAACAGATTCAATGACTTGATAATACTTTGCCCGGGAATGTTGATCCCGGAAAGCCAAAAGGTGGAAAGGTACATCTGGGGACTATCACCCCAACTTCGAGGGAGTGTGTTAGCCTCCAAACCCATGACATTCGACAGCGCCAAGGAACTGGCGCAATCTCTCGTTGATCATGGTGTCTGTCAAGGCGTCACGGCTATCGTCGCTGAACCAACCAAAGGGAACAACAACAACGATAACAATGCCAACAACAACAACAAAAAGAAATTCTGGAACAAGAGGAAGGGGCAAACTTCGCAAGAACCTTCAAAGAAACAAATGGTGGCGGTTCATGCCGCTACTGCTCCCACTACAACTCCTGCGCCAACAAAACAATATGCTGGGAACCTGCCAAAGTGCAGCAAATGCAACTACCATCACCATGGTAATTACCGCGAAATGCATTGTAAAAATTGCGATAGGAAAGGGCACACTGCCCGTTTCTGTAAGGCACCGGCGCGACCAATCACTCAAGTTCCTGGTACTGGGATAAGCCAGACATGTTACGGGTGTGGAGAAACTCGGCACTTCAAGAGGGATTGCCCAAAGGCAAAGAATGTTGGTGGTGTAGGGAGAGTGCTGGCGATAGGTCAAAATGAAGCAATAGCTGACCCCACGGTGGTTACAGGTACGTTTCTCCTCGACAACATTTATGCATGCATACTCTTTGACTGCGATGCGGAGAGAAGTTTTGTGAGTCATAAATTCAAACACCTACTTAATCAAAAACCCCAACCACTCAATAAAATATTCACTGTAGAAATGGCAAACGGTAAAACGGAAAGCGCAAGCGATATGTACGTAGGGTGCACATTAAATTTAAACGAACACTTATTTCAAATCGACCTTATGCCCATTTCGATAAGAAGTTTGGATGTCATCATCGGTATGGACTGGTTAAGTCTTCACCATGCCGATATACTTTGTCACGAAAGGGCCGTTCACCTCAATCTGCCAAACGGCGAAACTCTTGTCATTTATGGTGACAAACCTAGTTCAAATTTACAAATCATCTCCTGTGTTAAAGCACGAAAATATCTTCGCAAGGAATATCATGCCTTTCTAGCTCACGCAGTAGACCAGAAACAAGAACCGAAGAACATTAAAGACATTCCGGAAGTCTGCAACTTCCCAGACATCTTCCCAAAAGATCTCCCAGGAATCCCACCAGAACGCCAAGTCGAGTTCAAAATCGACTTAATCCCCGGAGCTACTCCAGTAGCAAAGTCGCCTTACCGTCTAGCCCCAGCCGAGATGCAAGAACTATCCAGTCAATTAAACGAGCTGCTGAGCAAGGGCTTCATCAGACCGAGCTTCTCACCATGGGGAGCACCGGTCCTATTCATGAAAAAGAAAGACGGATCTTTTTGCATGTGCATCGATTACTGGGAGCTGAACAGACTCACGATCAAGAACCGATATCCCCTACCGCGCATAGACGATCTGTTTGACCAACTACAGGGAGCAAGCTACTTCTCAAAGATCAATCTAAGATCTGGTTATCACCAACTGTGAGTGCTGGAAGGAGACATCCCCAAAACGACATTCTGAACCCGCTATGGTCACTATGAGTTTGTAGTGATGCCCTTTGGATTGACAAATGCACCAGCAGTGTTCATGGACTTGATGAACCGAGTATGTCGTCCCTTCCTGGATAAATTCGTGATCGTGTTCATAGATGATATACTCATCTATTCAAGAAGCAAGGAAGAACACAGCCAACACCTGTGCCAAGTCTTGGAAACATTGAGGGCAGAAAAACTATACGCAAAATTTTCAAAGTGTGAATTTTGGATTCAGGAAGTAGATTTCCTAGGTCACGTAGTAAGCGAAGAAGGGATACACGTGGATCCTTCTAAGATCAAAGCAATAGAGAATTGGACGACTCCGAGAACCCCAACAGAAATCCGACAATTTTTGGGACTCGTCGGGTATTATTGAAGGTTTATACAAAATTTTTCGAAGATTGCTAAGCCACTTACCACCTTAACTCATAAGAGTGTGACCTTCGATTGGGGATAAAAACAAGACATCGCGTTTCAAACACTAAAGCGAGCCTTATGTAGTGCACCCATTCTAACCTTACCAGAAGGAACGGAGGACTTCGTGGTCTATTGTGATGCGTCAAACCAAGGACTTGGGTGTGTTCTGATGCAACGAGGGAAGGTCATCGCCTACGCCTCAAAACAACTAAAGACGCATGAAGTAAACTACACAACGCACGATCTCGAGCTAGGAGCAGTCATCTTTGCTCTAAAGATATGGAGGCACTATCTCTACGGCACAAAATGTACAATCTTCACCGATCATAAAATCCTCCAGCATATCCTCAACCAGAAAGAACTCAACATGAGACAAAGACGGTGGGTAGAACTACTAAATGATTACGAATGTGAAATTTGATATCATCCCGAAATGGCTAACGTGGTGGCCGATGCACTTAACCGGAAGGAATACTCGGGCCGTAGAGTAAAGTCTTTAACTATGACAATTCATTCACACCTGTCCACGCAAATTAAGGAAGCCCAAATAAAAGCCTTAAAATCTGAAAATGTGACAGGGGAAGCTTTGAGGGGAATGGATAAGAAGCTTGAAGTCAAGAATGATGGAGTTCATTACTTCATGGATTAGATCTGGACACCGAAGTTTGGCGGATTCAAAGAAGTCGTTGTGAACGAAGCCCATAAGACACGATACTCCGTACATCCTGGCTCCAATAAGATGTATCTCGACCTCAAGAAACTGTACTGGTGGCCGAACATGAAAGCCGAAATTGCTACCTACGTGAGCAAATGTCTGACGTGCGCCAAAGTCAAGGTGGAATACCAAAAGCCCTCGGGATTGTGGCAACAACCAAAAATACCCGAATGGAAGTGGGAGCGGATAACCATGGATTTCATAACCAAATTACCCAAGAAGACAAGTGGGCTCGACACCATCTGGGTGATCGTCGACATATTAACTAAATCAACGCACTTCCTACCAATCAAAGAAACGGATAAATTGGAGAAACTAACTAGAACATACCTCAAAGAGATTGTACGACTGCATGGTGTGCCCATATCCATCATCTCGGACCGAGATAGTAGATTCACCTCAAGGTTCTGGCAGTCGCTACAAAAATCTCTAGGAAAAAGACTAGACATGAGTATTGCTTATCACCCACAAACTAACGGCCAGAGTGAGAGAACCATACAAACCCTGGAGGATATGTTAAGATCTTGCGTAATCGATTTTGGCAAAGCATGGGACACCCATCTACCCTTGGTCGAGTTCTCGTACAACAATAGCTACCACACTAGCATCAAGGCTGCCCTGTTCGAAGCCCTCTACGGCCGTAAATGCAGATCACCTATGTGTTGGGCTGAAGGGGGGGACACACAACTAGAAAAAGGACAAGCAACAAACAACACGCTCACTGGGCCAGAAATCATAAGGGAAACTACGGAGAAGATTGTTCAGATCCGAGAACGACTGAAAGCATCAAGGGACAGACAAAAGAGTTACGCGGATAAAAGACGGAAACCCTTGGAATTCCAGGTTGGAGACCGTGTCCTACTAAAAGTCTCGCCCTGGAAAGGATTAATACGTTTCGGAAAGCGTGGGAAACTGAACCCAAGATACATTGGACCATTCGAGATCCTTGCTAGGATCGGTCCAGTGGCTTACAAACTTCGATTACCTCAGGAACTCCACAACGTACACCCTACCTTTCACGTATCAAACCTAAAGAAGTGCTTGTCCGATGAGACCCTTGTCATCCCTCTAGACGAAATTGCAATAAATGAGAATCTTCAATTCGTAGAAGAACCAGTAGAGATCATGGATCGAGAAATTAAAAGGACTAAACAGAGTAGCATACCTATTGTAAAGGTCCGTTGGAACGCCAAGCGAGGACCTGAATACACCTGGGAATGCGAGGACCAGATGAAACAAAAGTACCCGTATCTCTTCCCTAACCCGTAAACTCGGTCTTAGATTAAATTTCGGTACGAAATTCCCCTAACGGGGGGATGATGTGACAAGCCTATGTTTTTCCAAAATCAATGTAACACTCAAAAGTAAAATACAATGAAAACTATTTGTAATCAACGAAATTAACCTCAAAAATAAAGTGTTCAAATATCTAAATTGGGATGCATCAAATGTTAGATATCGTGCCAAGGTTTCCAAAAACATAAAGAACATTCGAAACCGGGTTATATTGAAGAAACTATAACCACTCAAATATTTACGACACACCCGGTAAAACACTATTTAACGTAAAAAGTGAAATTACAATAAAATGCATTTTAGCCTTAAGTATCTAAACAAAAGTTGTAGAGTTCGTTAAACTGTAAACATACATAAAAATATCGCCCAAATTGGACCTTGTATGAAGAAGTTACGAATTTTCTAAGTTTCGTAATAGTAGTAGAGGGCTAAAAACTCGAATTGAAGAACGAGCAATATTTAGCCAACGCAACCTAAACGAAAGTTGAAGGTCTCCACAATAGGAGTAAGATGATAAAAAAGACAAACGAAAACTGACGTCGGATAAAGAAACTATGAATTTTTAACGGACTTTAGCAGTCCCGGCCTATTAAAAACATAGCATTAAAAATAAAGTCAAAACTAGCCGACGGAGTCTAAATGAAATTTGTAGAGCATAATCCCACGTACGCGTGGATATAAAGAACGCGAAAAACGGAGCCCGTATGAGAAAGTTACGGAATTTAGAAGAGGGAAGCCAGGATTACGCCCAATGTAATTCAGGAGTACGCCTAGCGTACTCAGGTGCAGGGTCGAGTCCCATCGGATGCAGCTCTACGCCTAGCTAGACTCGAGTTGTAAGCCATGACGCAAAGTTATGCCCAGCGTAACCGAGGTACGCCCAGCGTACTCGCATTTTCAGCCCTATAAATAGAAGGCATAAGCTCCGGAGTTTAGCACACATTTCCCAAATTCACACTTACTCTCATACACTTACAAGCACCAGAGGCCGTCCCGACACCCTCGATTTCCGCACCAAAGCCCCTGACGAAGGTTCTACACTACCGAGATCCCCGAGAAGCTCGAAGACGCAGCTTTCCGCGGTTGAAGTTCTGCTCGACTCTAGTCCCGCTCTCTTCAAACCGAACAAGTGAGTTCATACCCCTACTTTTCAAGTCTTTTCATGTTTTTTTTTTTGGGGGGGGGGGGAATACAAGTCTAATACAAGAAAACGTATCGTTTTATAAACTTAAATGCAACAACTACCCTTACGTATAAAGTTTAGTATATCACCAAGTTATCTTCACCAAATGGAACGTGTTTTCTGAAAAAATATAATGGGTATAGTTTGCGAGTTATTCATACATTCTTACGTATACATTTTGAAAAATGAAATACTTTCATCTAAAGTGAAATAAAGACTTTCTTATCGTAAATCTATTTATACTAAGTAATGTGAGATATTCAAACTTCAACGTACTCTTATGTATGCATTTCAAGTCCTGTATTATACGCCATAATCTCTTGGAGGGAGAGCGTGATACTTGTGTATAGATCTATACGGGATTGACAACCCCGCACCTAAACTGTTAGCTACAGTTAGACCGGCAGGTCTGGGATGACAAATGTCATAACACTACAACACCTGAAGCATGTTGTTACAGGCACTCAGTGTCAATAGTATGGTTATAAGACTCACAAGAAAGTATAAAAACAAGCTTGATTTACGAGATTCATACATGCATTCAGTATTTACATTATTTTGAGTACAAACTTATCTTTATCATTCAATTACGAAAGATACTAACGCCCTCCAACTTTGGGAACTTTTCAAACTATATATGGAAAATATTGGATTTTCTGAAAACCACGTTCATCGATTTTCTTCCATAAAGACATTCTTTTCAATACAAAACACTTATGAACTCAACAACTTTATTGTTGACACTTTTTGGAAAACACTTGTATTTCTCAGGGAATCAGTAATACAGGTAACTACCAGCTTTTGAAGAAGGAACGCTAAGGGCGTTTATTATTAAACATTTTACATCATCATATTGTAATATTCTTTTGGAATCATGTATAACGCAACAATATATGTTTTTATTATATATATATATATATATATATATATATATATATATATATATATATATGATGGTTGTGTTACTTTCTTTACAATATTCAATTGTTATGGTACTACGTGAAGTCATCCACCCCCGAATGTTTCTGCCATTCTGGTTTGGGGGTGTGACAGATTGGTATCAGAGCATTGTTTATAGTGAACTAAGTGTATCGAACCACATAAGATATACAAACTATAAATGCAAAGGGGACCAAAAACCCTCTGACAAAACGTTTTCATAAACAATATATTTTCTTTTAAAAATATACATTTTTACTCGCATGTATCGGTCTCGTATCATAACAAAGTTTTCTAAAAAGTATTAAGGCAAGTTGTGACACTACGATTGGGCCTCGAGGTATGTAATCAAATCGAGAATAAATATAGCCTGATCAACTATATTTATCCTTGATTTGACCAACATACGTCGAGGAATGGTCGTAGTGGACAACACGTCAAAAACTTACCAAATAAAATTTTTAGACTCGCAAATTTGAAATACTATAGGAGAATTGTTATAAAATAATAGGACAATGAAAAACCTGCACAACATAAGATTTTTAGGAACGCTAAGGGCGTTTATTATTAAAAATTTTACATCATCATATTGTAATATTCTTTTGGAATCATGTATAACGCAACAATATATGTTTTTATTATATATATGATGGTTGTGTTACTTTCTTTACAATATTCAATTTTTATGGTACTACGTGAAGTCATCCACCCCCAAATGTTTCCGCCATTCTGGTTTGGGGGTGTGACAATGTCAGTTTGTAAAACAAGTTTGAAAATCTTTGGAATCCTTTGGAAAACCTTTCATAACAACTTTGAAAATGATTTGTATAAAACAGATTAAGTGAAGAAAAACCTTTGGAAAACCTTTTAACAAGATTTGAAAACGAGATTGGGAAAATCTTAAGCTGGATAAAACAGTGTAACATGCGAAAATGTATTTGGCTATACAGTTGTTAATCACATGTGATTTATATAATAACTATATAGCTCAACTTGTATCCCCCCCCTGTAAAAGCAGTTAAAATCATTTAAAAGGTTAATTCAGGGGTATGAACTCACCTGTTGTAAGTGGATCGGATGGAGGTGCTGGTTGGGTGCTCGGTGTCAAGTGAAGACTTGAACACACTTAGTGACCTAGTAACATATGAAGGCATATGTTTACATACAATTAGTGTTTATAATACTAATTTAAACACGTAAACGCATCCTAATGTGCGGAAAACACTTTGGTCAAGTGCTAGGAGGCTAATGGGTTGCAAATAAGGGAGTGTATGGCCTAGTTAGGGAGTTTACTCTTCAAGAGTAAACTATTTATAGAGTTTACGGCCCTAAGACCATATCCCCATGATTTTATGGCTGTAAACTCGTGGGTGGTGTGCTCTTGGATGATTTAAGGAATTATCTCACTAGTGGAATTAAGCTAGGCTCAAATCTAGGGTTTATGAAGGGTTTAAGGCCTCAAATAGACCATTCATGGGAGTTTACGGCAGTAAACATAGAGTTTACGGCCGTAAACTCTTACTAGCCCTTCCTTTTGTGTTTTGATGGTTCATACTTGTTTCTAGTCAATTATACAAGTCATAAGGGGTGTTAGGGGCATCATATGACCATTTTATGGAGTTTACGGCCCATGGACCAATCCTAGGGGGGTTTACGGTCGTAAACTCCTAAGTCCTTGGTTTAATTGATGTTTAAAGCCCCTACTTCAATGGTGGTTGGTTCTAGACATTTACCCAAGTCATAGGAGGTGTTTGAGGGCAATTCTAACACCTTAAAAGGTGTTCACGGCCCTTGAAGAGGGGTTTACGGTCCAAGAGTGTTCTTGGGCCGTAAACTCATGTTTACTCTCCATATAATAAGGTTTTGGTGTTCTAAGCTTGTACATGCAAGTCTAGAAGTCATATCTAAGCCCTAGGAGTGATTTGGAAGGGTTTTGGGGCTTCAAAACCCCACTTATGGGTGTTTACGGTCCAAGAGTGTTCTTGGGCCGTAAACACATATTTGGCCCCTATTGGATGTCTTAAAAATGAATTTGCATGTTAAATGAGCTAAACAACAAGTTAGGGTAGATCACTTACTAGTTTGGGGCTCGAAATGGGCGGTTTTTGGATCGAAAGCAACTTGTAAAGAGAGAGTGAAAAGTCTCAAATGGAGTCCACTCACCCTTATATAGGGGTTTGAGTTTGTGGCTCGGTGGAAATCTACCCGATACTGAGGGTGTTTTTAATTTGTTCCAACCCTTATGAAGTCATTATAAAAGTCCCAATTTAATTTAACCAATCCAAAAAAAGGTTAACAGATAATTTAAAAAGCGAGTTTTATTAACGGAAGAAGAGGTTAAAAATGACGGGATAAATTTCGGGTTGTCACAAGGTAGATCAAGAGGAGAAGAAGGAGATCCAAGATCTTTGTCGCATTTCAGAGTATAGTAAGGTATAGCTCGACCCCTTTTCTGTTTCTATGCTTAAATCCCCATTGGAACACCACTGAAGTTATTCTTGAACCATTTCTTGGCTTGGTAGTAGCATAGAGGACACATTGAGATGAATAGCCTTCGGATCTAATACCTTTATGGAGCCATATTGCATGAAAGCCCTATATCTACTCTTATAGTGTGCTTTGAGCCTTAAAACCTTCATTTGGTGTTTATTTACACGTAAAGTTAGAAACTTTACGTGTTAAACAAGCCCTAAGAACCCAGATCTATGAATGGAATGAACTGGTTTCAAGCAGAATCGAGTATATAGTGATTGCATGTATACGACTCGGCGAGTCGAGTCGCGAGTCCCCTGTTTTCCCCTTTTCGAGTTATGCCGAGTGAAACCAGTGAGTGAGAGATGGACTCAGTGAGCTGGAGGTTAGACTCATTCATGGAAGGACTCGGCGAGTCAATGCCCTGACTCGGTGAGTCCAAGGCAATCTTCATGCCTCAAGAACAGACTCGATGAGTTGTTCATACAACTCGGCGAGTCACAGTCAGAGTATTTATGTGTTAAAGGAGGATTCAACGAGTTGTTCATACAACTCGGCGAGTCGGATGCAGATTGACTGAGTGTTAGTATCGAAGAGGAACTCGGCGAGTCTATGCCAAACTCGACGAGTAGTAGCGAGCAGAAGCAAGAAAGTGAGAGTAAGGACTCGACGAGTTGGTGACCCAACTCGACGAATCAGGTCAACTGAATGTTGACTTTGACCAATAGGTTGACTTTGACCAGGGGTAAAATAGTCATTTTACTCTCAATATATTTATCAGCAATTTGATTGAGGGTACTTATGGAAATTGTAGCCGGGGTGAAACCGGAGCCGCAGCAGACAGTTTCCGGAGCAGTTCTTTCAGCATCTAGGCTACAAGGTGAGTTTCCTTCCATTAGGAACGGGTCTACGGCCACAACGTCGGCCCGTTTAGTTAGCAGTAGTTCCAGACTTTGGTCTGATGTAGTAGTTTGGTGTGCTTGATGTCTTTGTGATTCAAGCATGGATTTGTGATTATGTGTTCCGGACCTCGGTCTGAAGCAGTATGCAGTATATGTGTTTATGCCAGTAGTTGTGATTATGTTATACTATGTTCAGTCAGTTCCGGACTTCGGTCCGATGCAGAGGGCAAGGCCCTGGTTAGTTCCGGACTCTGGTCTGATGCAGTTTCCGGACTTCGGTCCGATGCAGAGGGCAAGGCCCTGGTTAGTCCCGGACTTCGGTCTGATGCAGTTTCCAAACTTCGGTCCGATGCAGTTTCCGGGCTTCGGTCCGATGCAGTAGGCAAGGCCCGGTAGTTGCTTATATGTTATTGTATGGTATGTGGTAGTTTGGGGGAGCTCACTAAGCTTCGTGCTTACAGTTTCAGTTTTGGTTTTAGGTACTTCCGCAAGTAAAGGGAAGAGCTCGGGATGATGACATCGCTCACACCACAGCTTCAGTTTTTATCCTGGGAGTTTGTTTTGATTCATAGTTTGATTTGGCACAATTGTTTCACGACATTTTATTATGAGTTGAGATAATTGACGTATGGTTTCATGATATGACGATAAGTATATGATTTTTATTATTATTAAAACAAAAAATTTTAGGTCGTATTTTTGGATGTTACAGTTAGATACTTCAAAAAATAACAAATTGAAGTTAATTACTTCAAAAAACATGAGTCTTACAATAAATAGTCCATTACAAGTTACAACTAAAGCTCGAAATAGTCTATTACAACTAAAACACAATCAAGTATGGGTGGTTTTTGTCGGGTTGGATGGGTCGGTTTGTCGGTTTTAAGTATGGGTCGGTTTCTCGGGTTGGATGGGTCGGTTTCTAGTTAAAAACCGAAACCGAACCCGATTTTTCGGTTTCTAAAAATATCAAACCCAAACCGTCGGTTTTGCTTCGGTTTCTCGGTTTTTTGGTTTGGGTTTGCTCACCCCTAGCTTTAAGTTGTGTTTAATAAAGTGAGATGTGATTGGTCAAATAGTGAAAGTGTTGAAATTGTGTTAATTAAACACTGTTCTAAGGATTTTCCGCTAATAAAAAATGAACAAACCTTTATGATATGTAGACTTTTGAGAAGTTTGTAAAAAAAGGTTTATGTCATTTTTAGTCACTTAACTTTTGGTTTTGTGTTCATTTGATCACTTAACTATTTTTAAGTTTTAAAAGGTCATCAAACTTTTGACTTTATGCTCATTTAGTCATTTAATTTTTGTTTTTGTCACATTTAGTCATCAAACTTTTAAAATTGTGCTCATTTAGTCACTAAACTTTTAAATTTTTTTAAAAATTTAGTGACTAAATGAGCACAATTTTAAAAGTTAGGTGACTTAATGAGCATAAATCTAAAAGTTAGGTGACTAAATATGACCAAACCAAAAGTTAAGTGACTAAATGAGCACAAAGTCAAAAATTTAATGACTTTTTAAAACTTAAAAATAATTAAATGACCAAATTAACACAAAATCAAAAGTTAAATAACAAAAAATGACCTAAACCCTAAAATAAATAAATAAATAACCTTAGCGAAATACTCAAGACTTATTGTGGCTGCTGTAACAGTAATAAGGTAGTTGAAATGGTGCAATGATAGAGTAACAGGTGGCATGTTGGGCCTTCAAAATGGTCCATTTCAATTTTCAAGTTAATTATTACCTCTTCTAAAAGGAATCGAAAGGAGCTTACACTTGTCACTTCATCTCTTTCGTCAAATACCTTCCAAGTTTCATGAGTACGATGGAAGATGAGTCAGATGATTTGGTATTATGTCTTACAAATATTGTAGCTTTCATCCTTTACGATCTCGACACATGTAAAAGGGTTCTAACTAACATCCGAACAAACACGTTGAATTGTGATAATTGCTAGAGAAGAGAGTAACAATTAAATCACTTATTTACATTTTATTTTAAAAATTCGTTTAATATACATAATCTATATTCTATAATAATAATTGTATGATATGGGAACGATAATTTATCAAACATTTTTTTAATTGTTTTTAGTAATGGGAAGGAGGTTGCTTGTGGTATCAAGATGGTTGGATGGAGGGATGACCCACACAAATGGATTCTTTTCTTGTCCATTTGCGAAATATTCACCCAAAACCAACTTGTAAATTCTTTAATACCCTCAAGATTCCATCACTAGCCCCCACATTCCATTTTTCTTTATACTTAATTCAACAAGTAACTCCTACATCTTTGTTTGCACTCTACCATCATTCATTACCCAAAAGGCCATTACCTAATAATACATAAAACATCTCAATCGTTTATTACGACACATATATACTCATACACGTATGTAATAGTTTTGTTTGGCATTAAGAGGGTGTTTGCCTTAGCTTTTGAGAAGACAAAAGTCATTTTAAGAAAAATTGCAAAAAGTCAGGTTTATCTTATTTTCTTTATATTCAAAAGTAGTTTTTATAAGGTCTATTGTTTTTACCAAATATCTTTTAGTTTTTTATCTTTTCCTAAAAGCTAAAAGATGTTTTAAAAGATAAAACAAACACCCCCTAAAAACCACAAATTAAACTAGCAACACCACCTTAGGTATGGGATTGACGATTTCTTTCGGAAAGTAGAGCAACTATTTTCGTAGAAACATATATTAAAAAAAATTAAAAACAAAAAAAAAAGCATGAACCAACACGGGTTAGTCTCGTGTATATAAATAATAAAAAAACATAAACCTTTGTAGATTTAATTAATTTTATCTATTGATTTATTAGAGATCAAACATATAAATAATACTAATAAAGCTAATTGCCCATACATAACAATCAAATATATATATCCTTCCTAATAAATGAAAATAATTTTGTCATATGTCAGTCTCTCATTAACTTGGACACATGTCATTTTTTGGTATTTTTGAATAAATGTTTTTTCCATTTGTCATTTTCTCATTTTTTTAATCTTTTTTTAATTAACACATCATATTTATAACTCAATTAATAATTGCCTTAATTGACAAAAAACCAATAAATTACAATATTAATACTCATATAGTATTTAATATGTTTCTTTTTAAATTTTAAATTTCAAATCTGAAATTTCAAATTTAAATAAATTTTTGTTTAAACTTTCATATGTAATTTTTTATTTTATCAACTCGTATTTTTAATAATTGATGGTAAAATTTAACCCAATCATTGATTACTTATTTAAAGACTATAACCATATCTTGAAAATGAGTTATTCAAAGCGTTCAAAAGATATTTTGATTATAAATAAATTATTGAAAACTCTACCATGATTAAGGGGAGTCTTGTACTCTTGTTATAAGAAAAGATTCAAATACCTCCCCTTTACTCTTTTCCATTTCTCCAAATGACCCACCAACCTTTTTTTTCCTTTGGTAGATTCGAATATTGGATTACACTCATTAGAGTTTAGAGAGATACTTCGCTTCCAAAGGACCTAAACAAAAATCAATGTCGACAGATCTACGCCAGATCTCTTCCCTTCAACCACCCAAATCTAAGAAATTTATATATTCCTTATTATAATATTCAACATCTAGAGTTCTATTAAAAAATCTTAAAAATATCTTTACATAAAAAAAAGGAAAAAAAAAAAAAAACAATGGGTACCCAATGGCAACGTGGCCTAAATATCGAGAAGCAAAACCGAACCCAATCCTAATAAAATTAAGTTTTGGAATCAGGTCTTTACAGATTTTGGATCCGTACAAAAGAATTTATCATCTCTCTTAATTAATAACAAAATATCATAAAAACACAACATATTATAAACAAATACTTAGAATTAGAAAATCAGACATACATTAAATTTTTGACTGATAAAAACATCTTATTTTTCCAAACCATCTAAAAGAGTTTCATTTTTATTTTATTTTTTTGCAATTAACCTTTAGCTTACCGGTACATTTTACGTGGCTTCAATATATTTAGGGTATGTTATGTTTTCTGAAATTTGCCTAAAAATAACAAAAAATTTAACTGATTTTCTACATTAATTTGCTTGGAAAAAAGAAACCCCTAAAAGGGGTACATCCATTTAAACATTTAATTAAAAAAATCCCAATTTTGCTTTCAACAACAGTTTAAAATGCAAGGAACCAAGGAAGATCGTCAACACCAACCCCTAAATCATTGCTCCAATTTTCTCCCTTCCTCTCATTGGCTCCACTATTATACTTTACTAAGATCAAAATCTCACCTTCAATGGCGTAAAACTCAAATTCAAGATTCTTGCGTGCCCAACATAACCGGAACACACCAAGAAACTTGAATTTGATTCTATTTCTAATTTTCTACAATTCTTCAGAAAATCATGGAAGGAAAGAACAGCCACACGCAGTGAGTGTGAAATTGCGCGTTTTATGAACACAACACTATAAGTGTATGAAGAAGAGTAGTCGAAGAGAGATTATTAATCTTAGACGACAACCTGGGAAAACACGGGGAGCTGCTGTTGGACGGAATCTTCGACTGCTTCCATGAGATCACGGCGGCTCTTAGGATGACCACCGATAACGCTTATCGTGTTGATACCACGTCACGCCTCGCTCAATGGCGTATCGACAATTTGGCTTCGTGTACTTATCGTAAATCTGATCCTTTCAAGATCGGGAAATGGAACTGGTATTTTTCTTTCTTTCTTTCTTTCTTTCCCCAAAATTCATGATATATTCTCTGTTTTTTCTTAAAAAAGCAACTAATAATTCAGTTATTGTAAATCGTTTTTGATAAAATACACGTTTATTTCAACTTTCTTGAAAAGAGTGCCAATAAATATCGTTTTTCTTGTGGTTTATGACTTCAATTTTTTTTTTTTTTGTTTTATGAAATTGAAGGCGATTGGTTATTGAAAAGAATCGTAATTTGTACATTAAATTGTACCCAGAGATATCGGGTTTAACTAAAGAAACCCCTCCAATAGCTTCCTTCATCATTCGAGTGGTTTCTTCTTTAGGAGGTCGAAAAGCTTTAGTTCATCCAGGTAGATTTTGCGCTGAATTTAATCGAATTTTACTATTGTTTATTTGGGTTACTTTAATTTTTTGTTTACGATTGCAGAAATCAGAGATAAACAGCTTAAAACTAGCGACGATTTTGTTTGGGCACTTGAAGTTCCACTTACAGGCAAATTCATCATCGATCTTGAGTTTCTTGACCTTAAAACCGCATCTACAAACGTAATTCAACCATCCATCTAAAATATCTTTGGTATTTTCATCTTCTGCTTATTTATAATTAATTAATTAATTAATTAATTACCAATTATTTCAAACAATATCACAAAAATTCAACATTAATTATTTAGTTGGTGAACTAGAAGTTATAACTTCAGCGTCTAGATAGATAGTGTCGGTTGCCAACCAACATTAACCAACATTTTTATTTTTAAGTCCCCCGTTTAATTAAGATCATGACTCATGTGTCGATATTATTTTTCTAAAATTCGTAAAAAAAAAAAAGTTCCTTACTTTTTCGGTGTGACATAATGTAACAGGGTGGTGAATCTTGCTCTGTTTGGACGGAAGGTTTAACACAAAAGGATTTAAGATCAACCGCGATTTCCTCCCTTGGAAAAATGTTATCTGAAAGCATCCACACAGATATCATCATCCATGCTTCAGATGGAAGCATGGGGGCCCACCGGGCAGTACTGGCTGCCCGGTCGCCTGTCTTCCAAAGCATGTTCTCCCATGACCTAAAAGAAAAAGAAATGTCCGCCATAAACATTTCCGACATGTCCATTGAAGCTTGCCAAGCTTTTTTGAGTTACATTTATGGTAACATTGAAGAACAAGACTTTCTTGTTCATAGACTCCATCTTCTTAGAGCAGCTGATAAGTATGATGTTGTGGATTTAAAGGAAGCATGCCATGAAAGCTTATTGGAAGATATTGATACAAATAATGTTCTTGAGAGGCTTCAAATTGCTTCTTTATATCGTCTTGAAAAGCTGAAGATTTGCTGCATGCAGTATCTTGTGAGGTTTGGGAAGATATTTGACATTTTAGAGGAATTTGATGCGTTTATAAAAACTGCAGACAGAGAACTCATAGCTGAAGTGTTTAATGAAATTCTTTCTGTCTGGAAAGGTTTCTGAATCAAGATATACATATATGTAGCGTTATTATTATTATTACTATTGCTAAGTTAATTATTTGTTGCATCTGTTGATTTATGAAATTGGGTGTGCCCAAAGATTTGTTTTGTACATAATTTGTTTTGATTTAAAGTTTATTAAACTATGTACTTGTACACAACAGTTTGTTCAATTAAAAGAATATACTTGAAAAATTGCGTTTATGGTTGTTGAAAAAATATCGACTTATTTCTGTTTCATGATTAATATTGTGTTACAAAAACTAAAACACTTGATGTGATTCATAATCACTCACCTTCTTGGGGCTTTTACTTGATGAAGTGAATCATGATTCACTCTGTATGCTGCTTCAACTTGTTTGTTTGTCTCTTCTTTTGCTCATATTTCATGAGCTTCAATTGGAGAAAATGTTGTTTGGTGTTTACCTTTTTTAAGTATATTTATACGCATATGAGTGGATATAAAGAGGAATATTATAAAGTACCTTTTGTTAAAGAAAGCATATTCCTTGTTTGAGTTTGGTCAAAGCTGAATTCACAGAATACAAGAAGAAAAAATGAACATTCTTAAAACATTCATGTACCTGTAAAAGCTGAATGAATTATGATAACAACCACATGTAATACATGAATGAAAAATTCATAACTTTTTTTTTGTAAGTATTTATCAAGATATGATATATTTCTTTGTCCTCTTATATGCCATTTTGTGTTGAAAAACTTCATTCATTCCAAATTATGGCAAAGTTTCTTTTATTTTGGGGTTATTTTAACAAATTGACAGGTAAAAAATAATAAAGTACAAACTTTTGAGGTTGCAAAAACACAAATTGCAGAAAACCCCACATTGCAAAACAAATAATTTAAGAGCCAATTCTCTCTGTTGACTTTGCCTATACAACAACAGAAGTCATGCTATTGAACACATTTCATGAGTTACAGAGGAATGTCAATGGCATTCATGGATTCTTGATGGGCTCCAATGGGGCCATTATAGAAGGAGCTCATGTCACTGCACCTCTGTTAAACTCTGTTTAGATCTTTTTTATATGTTGTTTTTTTAATTGCAAATTGTTATTAAAGCTTCATAAATTTCTGTAACGTATCATTGACAGCTTCAGTGACACACGTTATAGAATGGGAAGAAGCAGTTTTGAATTTCTACGTTGAAAGATCATTGCGATTATCATTCAAAATTCAACAGTTGGGGTTTTCACACAGGGATTTTAGGATAAAGTTGTTATAATCCACTAGATTATATCAAAAGTTAGCTACCTTTTTGAAAATTGAGGTGACTTATCTGCTGTATTTTTGTCTTCAAGAAAGATAGACGATTATGTGAATATTCATCGATTAACTAGACATGCTAACATCTTCAAAATAAACTTCAATTCTTGCACAATTCAATTTAACGTTTAGGAACGATGTAAATACTATACATGTCACGAAGACAGAATCGAAAAGAAAAATGTAAAATTTTCAGATTAGTATAACATTGTTGGTGCTTGAAAAGAACATCAGAACAAAACCCTATTTCGACAATTGAAACCACTACGAGAAAAGATTAAAACGGAGGAGGGGCAGCGACAGCGAAGAACGGCCTACCGGCGGCGGCACCGGTGGGATTGGAATACGATTGAGATGGAGGGTAAGAATAATGTATTTCGTCATTGACCTTGTGGAAAGCTCTGCTGAAAACACCAAATCCGAACAGCATTCCGATTGCTATCACCACGGCAATCAAGCACATACACATCATGCATATCTTTCCGCAACACATGGTGAATGAATTCTTCGAGATCTTGGATGGGTTTTTTCGATTTGAAGCAATAAAAATGGCAGGAATCAGGTAGGGAATCGTCGGGGTGGGGTAGCGTTGCAGGTAGTGATGATGAGTGGAGCGGTTACTGCACGCTTTGTTCTCCCTTTGGATGAATATATATAGCTTTTACGATAAAATTTGGTCCTATTATTAGGATCCATTTGAGTCCTTCACGTTTATTTGCGAGATAAAGTGACTTAGTGAACCAATAAAATACGCAAGTAAAAGATCGTTTAAGCAAATCAATGTTATCTGCATTATATAATTTTTTGTAACAATCTTTATATTTCATCTCTATATCTTGGTTAATGATAAATATTATCTTTTAAATTAAATTACGAAGCTAGTTGTATGGTTTGTACAAGTTCGCATTGCAATACAATTTTAGCATGATCAATCCAATGATTTTAATTTCCATCAACTTTAATCCATTTAACAGTTTTTCATTTTCGTTAAATGTTTGTTAACAGACTAATTTATTCCTATTTTGTCCTTTTATCATATTAGTATTCATAATTCTTAAAACAAAATCTAGCATTGCACTCTTGTCACAATATCATGTTTACCCCAACAACTCAACTTCACCACAATCTCCCCTTTCCCAGCTTTCAACGTTGCCACCTGCTCTTTATGATCATCTTCTCCGGTGGATATCGCCACCACCTATAGACAGGCCCGTCCCAGAGGGTGGGCGATAGGGGCGACCGTCCAGGGCCCATCTTTCAAAAGAACCCAAATTTTTATAAAAATTATTATATTTAGAAGATAATACAAATAATTTTCTTTAAATTATTAAGTTACCATAAAAAACTTGATGACATTTATGTATTTTAAGTGCCCATTTTTTTTCTCTCGCCCTGGGCCCAAAATATGTTTGGAACGGCCCTGTCTATAGATTTGAATCTCAAAAATCAACACGAAATAATTTGAAACCCAAATCGAAGCCACCACATCTTCATTGATTCACACAGATGAACCCAAACCAAAATTAAAACCCAAAAAATTATATGTTCCTTTGTTTCCTAGATATAAATAGATTCAAAATCGAAATTAAAAAAAAATTCTAAAAGGTTAATGTCATTAAATGATAATCAATAGTCAGTGTTGTAAAATCTCAACTAGATCCTGATTAATCTACGATTAGTCTATATGTGTTGTTAGTATATATATACATTTATTTAGTATGTTGTATTTTTATATAAGTCCGTGTAGGTACTGGTGATCTTATATATTCCAATTAATGAGATGAGAAGATTGTGGGAAAGTACATAGCATACATGGTATCAGAGCTTTCCTGATTTATCTCCCCAACCCTAATCATCGATCTTGTCTTCTTAGTCGGCTATCTTCCTTTCCTCATCTCCCTGTTTCATGCCTTCTTCTTCTTCATTGCTTACAATGGTTCAAGGCGGTGAAGCAAATAAACAACTCCTCTCACGGAGAAGCCCTACATAATTGCTAATATTCGTGCCTCTATCTCGATCATCCTAGACCTTGACCGTATTAATTACGATTCATGGAGAGATTTTTTTGAGACCCATTGTTTTGGTTTTGGTGTCGTACATCACCTCAAATCTCCTGTTGATTTGACTTTCTTTAACATGAACGAATGGCAATGCTTCAATAACATTGTTAAGATGTGGCTTTATGGTACTCTCTCGCCCTTTCTTCTCGAAAGTCTTCCAAACACAAGCCTAATGTGTTTGCCCTATGGTCCTACTTGAAAAGTATTTTTCAAGCCATTAAACACTCTAAAGCTATAAAACTCGATACTGAACTTCGCAATATCTTCATAGGAAAATCTGTTGGAATAGGTGTCGAAGGTCATAACTAAATTGGTCAAAGTCAAAACTGAGTTAATGTAACTTTATAAAATAATGGTAAAATCATTTTTGTGTTGTCCTCACTATGTAACATACTGTTCCAGATTGTTTTGTGATTTAAGGCCCATGGGCCTTAATCCGAGTATGAGAAGATGGTGAGGCTTTGAAGGAGAAAGGTTTAGGCCTTTTTGGGGTATGGGTAAGGTAGGTTGTGTGATAAAGAGTTTGAGTAGTGCTTTAGAGCCCAAATGTATTGTTAAAGGAGCTGGTGCAGGATTTTCATGAATTTTTTACTTGAGTTTGAGTGGGCTTTAGGAGTAATAAAGTTGATAGAAGTGTAGGGCTTCTCGTTACCTTTTTGTGGATATAAGGATCGTCTGAAACGAATTTATAACACAGAAGTTATGGCCTTCATAAATTTTGAGGTTTGCAGGCTTAGCCGAGTACGCTGGGCGTACACAAAGCGTACGCTAGACGTACTAGTACGTTGGGCGTAATTTTGGAGTACGCTGGGCGTACTGACCAGGAATGGTCGCAAATGTTCTTCAGAGTACGTTGGGTGTACGCTAAACAGATCTGAACGCTATTTTAGGGTCTTGAACCCTATTTAAGCTCCTTATCTCATAACCTAACCCTAATATCTTCTGCCTCCATCCCTCTAAACACTAGAAATCGACCCTAATCCTCCATTTGAGTGATTCTTGAGCATTTTGGTGATTTGGTGAGTTTTTGGTGCACATTGTGGAAGAAGGAGTTCCTTGAGGAAGCATTGCTTGGCTTAGAGCTTGTGGATCCAAGCCCTAATCATGTTGATCTAGCTCCAGAAAGCATAAAGTTTAAATCTTGGTGGCTTTCTCATGTGGATCTAGTGGGGTGATCACTTGTTGTGTTTGGCTTTTGAAGAAGAATGAGCTTTGAAATAGAATAGCTTGAGCACCTAGCTTTTGGATCTATGTTCTTCTCTTGTTGGTGCATCTTGCAGAGGTATCAAGTTTTGAACTTGCTTATTGTTGTGCTAGTTTTTGTTTTGGGTCCATTTTAGGGTTTTTGGTCGCAAAGCTTGAAGATTTATGAGTTGTTGAACTCCAAAGCATAATATATGTCCCTTTGAGTGTATTTGGTGGTTTTAGGTCATAAAAATTCAATCCTGGACATTGGAATCAAGCCATGCATGAGTTAGGAAGTTTTTGAGATAAGGAAGTGAGTGTTTTGGGTGTTTGTGACTGATGTGTGTAAAACCAACTAGTTTTAATCCTACTAACTTAAACACAAAGACAAACACACGAAAGGCAGTGTACCTATCGATTAGCAGTTTAGTTCAGGTAAGTAGAGTATCGAACACAAGGAACGGTAAACAATTAAAATAAATGCTAATGTTATCTAAATAAAACAAGTAATAGAAAATGGGTTTTCTCTAGTTTTGCAAGACTAGAAACTTAAACAATTAACTAAAACTTAAACTAAGAAACTAAGAGCTAAGCAAATAAAAATCAACTAAATTCAATAATAAAGAGGACTTCTGTTTAGGTTTGAATCATTTGTTCCTATGGTTGATTTTATGATAAGTGCAATGGATTATTTGGCATTGGATACCGATTAGTGTGATTAGGTTCATGTTCCCGGTTACTAATCCTTCGAAAACATATCAATTCAAGCAGTGATCAAGTGATTAAACTAATAGATTTCCTAGTTTATTAATTCGGGTTAAGTAAGACTTGTAATAAGCTAATCAAATATTCTACTTCAATTAACTCCATGTTGATGGTCCGTCACACAAGCTCACACATTAACGTACCCATTTTCTAGTTAACCCTAGTTTCACGTTCGTTATTCTTAGGCATATAACTATGTGTTCACATAAATCATATGAGATTAGCAATTAAGAGATGTTAATACAACTTAATTACAAATTTATTAACAGAAAATAGTTGTTATTAACACATAAGGTTCTTTAACAAGATTAACGAAACAAAATCACCAAATTGAATCAATCCAACCATAAAATCAAACCATAATAACAAAATCATCTATCCTAAACAAAAGTTATGAGTTTTTAGCTCATATCTACAGAAAATAACAAACTAAAAACATAATCTAATGATTGAAACATGGTTTATGCAAAAGATTAAGATGAAAGTAGTGTGTTATTTCCTTTGATCTTCTTCCAAATTGATATCTAAGTTGAAATATCGAAAACCACAGCTTCTAAGAACCCTTATGGCCTCCAAAAATCGTCCTAAACTTCCCCCATTCGTTAAGGTTCGAATGAGAAGCGTTTCTATATATATATATATATATATATATATATATATATATATATATATATATATATATATATATATATATATATATATATGAAAACAGGGGCTACTCGGTGAGTCCATCACTTAAAATCCCGTGTACGGCAAGGCAAAGTCAAGAATCGCGAAACTTCTGACCAACTCGTCGAGTTGATGGCCTACTCGTCGAGTCCGTTTGGAATCAGCATTTTCTCAAAACATGAAAGTCGTCCGAAATTGTGTCTAGTTTTCAGAACATTTTGAATCTTGTCAATCGGAGTTACGGTTCATGAGATATGGCCAAAACACTGACGAGGGGTCAAGCTGTCCAGCAACATCCTTCTTTCTTCAAAATCCAAGATCCCAGCCTCCAATGGTCAATTCCGCTTCATTTTCCTTTAGAGCATGTCTTTGTTGCTGAAAATGAAATATTTAAGCTAATTAAGCCCCTTTGGTTCATTATTTGAGATAAAATTAACATAAAACATTAAGATCATGCATGATTTTTATGACTAAATAAGCCCATATCAGTGACCTTTCCAGCCAAGCAAAGGCTTAAAGTCACTGACTTTATGGAGTAAGTGCCATTAGGGAGACCAGATCTGGGGATTGAGGTAATGTCTTAACTGTTTAAGACCAAATGAGTAGAAAGAGTGAATCTAGGGAGTACACTGAGCATAATTCCTGTACACCCCGTGTACTGCCCCAGTGTCCCCGATGGCCAATATGGATTTGTGAGTACGTTGAGCGTACCAAGAGAGGTATGCCTCGCGTAACCTCACTGTGGACTTTTGGGCTTAGTATCATTTTGGGCCTTTGAGTGTTGGGCCTGGAGTTTGGACTTATTGTAATAGAGTCTTGGACCAAAGAATTATGTATATGTTCTTTCGGCCCTTGAGTTGGGCTTGCCATTAGATGTGAGAGAGTTAGGCCTTTGGAGAGCCCATTTATTATTGGGCCTTGGTAGGCCAATGGGTTTTAGGTCGTTGATGGGCTGGTTAGTGGACTACCTTTAGACCTAATGAACGAGAGTTGGGAATTAGTTCCTAATTGGGATGATTGTGGGTTTGATAAAGAGTTAGAGGCCGGTGCGTAGCAGCAACGTTTATAGGGGTTGTTCATCATTCGAGGTGAGTCTTCTCACTATGCGTTACCTGGAGTGGAATTTATGTGTGACTAGAAGGTCTTATGTATTGTATGAGTTATTTGACTTTATGTGTTGTGTATATGTTGTATGATTTGAGACCGAAAGGTTAATAGATTTATGGCCGGAAGGCAATCAGAGTTATGGTCGGAAGGCAACCAGAGTTATAGCCGAAAGGCAATTAGAGTTATGAACGGAAGGCAATCAGAGTTAGGGTCGGAAGTCAATCAGAGTTTGGAGCCGGAAGGAAAGTCATGGTAGGGCCGGAAGGTCTACCAGAGTTGTGGGACCAGAAGGTCCCATTGAGACACATTGACCGGAAGGTCTTACAGAGCTATAGTCTCGAGTGGCTAATATGTGTATGCGGTATTTTGGGGAACTCACTAAGCTTTGTGCTTACCATGTTATGTGTTATGTGTTTCAGGTTCTTATCAGGATCGCGAGAAGGCGGTAGCTCGATTGTACACACAAGAGAAAAGAGTCACGAATGGGGATCCTGGATTTTGATAATTACTTTTGAAAACTATTTTTGAAATATGTTATGACATCGACACTTGAGATTTTGAAAATTATTATATGTGATGTTGGTAATTTAAAATAAAAAAAATTGTTTGAAAATTTACGGTATTACAAGTTGGTATCAGAGCCTTGGTTTGAGGGATTCGAATACACCTTTTGGCATATATAAACTCAAATTGAGGGTTTGAGAAAACTTTTCAAAATGAAACATTTTTTCTAAAAAGAGTAAAACATTCCAAAAGAGCAGAAAAGAGCAGTGTGTACAATCAGCCAGTGCCCAAACGGTGATTTCCTGAAATACCCTTACTTATGTATTATAAGTTGTTATGAGATATGTTATGCATGCTAGAGAATAGGCTAGGTATTTCATATTTTAGGACTAGAGTGGCCTGATTTGTGATGCCTTAGCCTAGGAGTTGCTGCTATCTGTGATTACTTTTGAGTATGTGTGGAGTAAGAGTATCCAGTAGGAATCCGTTTTAGAGGGGGTCTGAGTAGAGGAGTAATCTAGGAGAGATACCTAGATGAGCAATTGAGGATCCTACTGAGAGAGTAGTCAGATACCCGCGAGGGGTGGAGTGCTTGAGCTCGGTGATACCTTTTGAGTACGAGTATAGCAAACGAAGTTGTAACCTAGAGTGGTTATATGTGTTGATATAGAATATTCGATGCCCGAATGCTGCTTGCTTCGTGATTTGTGGAACTCTTAATGATTGGAGTCAGATACTAAGTGAATATGACGATATTCAGGAGGTAGATGGTTGGCACCATGAGGAGTTATTCAACGACTGATGGCGGAGAAGTGTGAGAGCCTAAGAAGAGCCTAGGGAGTGACCTTTTTCATATGAGTATACTGATAAAGGAAGAGTATTCTCAAGGGAGCGACCAGGTATGACGGGATTGATGATTGAGGAGGTTGAGCGGCTACTTAGGAAATCTGGGATGATCCATGTGGAAAGTATGGGTAGATGTGGCAGGTAGTATGGGCTCGTACTACTGAAAGCAGAGGACCCATACTCGATACAGGGAAAATAACAGAGGATCTAAGTACCAAATGATAGGTGATCACGTGGTTCGAGTACCATGATCCATAGTAGATGAGAGGTGATCACATGGTTCGAGTACCATGATTCGTGACAGTTAGTGCTTCTGGTGTTATCAGTTATTCTGATGTGATTGATTGGATTGATATCATATGTGATAGAGTGTGGGGCCAGAGGGCCATGTTGAACTAGTTTCAAAGGAGTACACCTTGAGGGGGAAATCGAAATTGTTTCCGAGAATGTTAGATGAGATGACAATTGGAGTCACAAGACTCGGGGATGAGTAGAGGTGGTGCTTCGTGGAGGATTACGGGTTGAGCTACGCAGTCAGCCAATAATGGAGATGCCACTTCCTATGACTGAAGGGTGCTATTTTCTGTGAGGAGCAGAAGGGATATGAGTTTCTGAGTTGGAGGTAAACCCTGTGGGGTAGCAAGTGTGGTGACCTTTTCACCAGAGTATTTGGGAAGTATGTTTGCTGCGAGGTATCCTTATACCAGGAAGGAGTCATTAGTGGGACTAAGATGGATGAGAACAAGAAGGTGCCTTGTAGGGGGAAAAATACTTTTATTAGCAGTTTCCGGTGGATAAAAGGGGTATATCGGGGCAGTGGCCCTCGTGGTCTATGTTGTGTATCAACAACGAGAATGAGGTCTGTACTTTTATGATTATTCCTGATTTAGGAGGCGGGTCGAGGAGTTAGAGTCGAAGTACCTGAAAAGGCACTATTTCTGGATTAGAGACAAATTGGATTCGGAATAGTAGAGTTTCCGGTGGTGTGTCAGTCTGAGCCTCAAGATGCCTAGAGGCAGTCACATGGGGAGGATTCCGAGATTTTTTCATGGACAGGATATATGGAGACTGGTTGGTTTCCTTTGGGAAGGCCCTAGGATGATTGCGTAATACATTCAAGAGTCAAGTGTGACATAATTGGTAAGACAGTCTAATGAGTAGTCTGTGGATGTGCCAATTGGTGATTGTTAGAACCCTGAGTGGGGGAGAACCGGTTTTCCAATAAGGGGATTAATGATTCGTTCAAGTGTGTTTAGAGAAACGGTTATCGACACCTACGGTTCAAATGCATGAGACCAGGGCTATTGGTGACCGAAGCGAAGTGTAGAGCAAGGTAATGCAGGATGTACGTGTTCAGGAAAGGACGAGTGTCCCCACAACAGGTGGCCGTTGGACAGATACCGTGTGGTGATTAGAAATTCTTCAAGGTTGTAATGGTAAAATTTGTGGCGATTGGGTCAAAAGGATAGATTTGGCGGTGAAGAACTTTGGGCTTAGCGTACGAGTTGTTGTGTGCATTTTGGAAAGGGTAGAAGTAGATTGGGCAACCAACTCCCGGGTTGGTATGTGTATACTTGCATGGGTTGGGAACAATAGAGGAGGAAGTTTTGGATGTGCGTCAACGTGTTCTGAGTCATTGACAATTCGTCCGTAAGAGTAGGAATATTCCGAAGTTGTGCACTGTGGGGAAATGAAGATTAGATACGATATTCTGAAGGAATGCATTGATGTATCTGTGTATGATGTCGTGAGTAGGAGATCAGTGGTTGAGGTAGGACATCGTGAGTTTCTGTGATGGTGTATCGAGGTATCTGGGTATGAGGTCCTTAATTCCAGATTATTTTGAGTTTTGTGTTAAGAGATGGAAAGCGGTGTAGCAAGTATCTATGGTTCCAGTGGGAGCTCTTGGGCTAATTGATGTCAAACGAGATTATTTAAGAACGTAGATTACAGTGAGAGAATGAGTTTGGTCATGATGGTAGCCGTCAGGAGTAGCGATGCTTATTTCTAGATGGGTGTATGAGCATCTATCTATGATTAGACATGGAACATGGGTTAATGGATGCAGAGTGTGGCATCGACTTGAGGATGAGACCGTGGGATGGTAAGAGAAAGTACTTTAAGGCTGTAGGGAGCTGCAACATCCATGAGTTAGTACGGATGGGTGTGGTGATACTACGGGGAGCCATAGCATTCACCAGTTAGCGAGATGGTGTGGTGACAATATGGGGAGTCGTAGTATTCACTAGTCAGCAAGAGGGTGTGGTGATACTGCGGGGATCCATAGTATTCACCAGTTAGCAAGAGGGTGTGGTGATACTGCGGGGGAGACGTAGTATCCACCAGGCACTGAAATGGTGCGGCGATATTGCGGGGAGTCGTGGTACTCGCCAAGCAGCGAGGGAGCATTATGGAACTGAAGGGATTCATAGCTTTCACTGGTCAGAGAGAGAGCATTGTGGAATTACGGGAAGCCATAGTTTTCACCAGCCAAATCATGACACAGAAGAGTTCTTAGGCTTATGTATCCTCATCAATTGAGTCTGTAGGATCTTGGTGGTTGAACCAAGGGAGAGACCGAGGTCTCCATATTTGTCAGGAATCGTTATATTCTGAGTTGAGTCATGGTTATCATAACCAAAGGGAATTGGAGAAGTGGTGTATGAGTGGATTGCGAATCTTGGGTCACGAGTTGAGTACCAGATTGGAATTGAGTGGTTCCTATTATGTTGTTGAATTTGACTCTCTAGCTTGAGTCTGGATTTGTTCGTGTGTATAGTATGCAAGATAAGGTTTTGGATTCGTAGATGGGTTCATTTTGAGAAGTATTGTTCTCCATCTAATGTATTAGACCAGAGTGAGTTAGTTCGTCGGTATGGGAAGAACCGCAAAACGCATGGAATCAGTGGTTGGTAGACGACAGAGGTCGAAGGTGAGACGATTTCAGATAAGTTGTATTATTCTCTTGAGGTAAAGCGAACTACGTGACTTGTGTGTAGCGATGAGCTGAGATAGCTACTATGAGCAGAAGGGTTGTAAAGTCATTTTATTGGGTGTGCAAGGGGCAGCCCTTGGAGGTTCAACCGTTGGGTCGGGAGATGACCTGGTACTCAGAGTTGGCAGTGTGTTATATGTGTCTGTTATTCGATGAGCGATTATCAGGGTGATATTTTGCATGGGCAGTCTGTCAAGGAGACAGACCACTATAGTTTCCAATTCTGGAAAGTTAGTGTAGGTACCTTCATGAAAAAATGGGTCCGTCCTTCTTTGGCTTGGGAAATATCTATTTGGTTTCGGATGTCATGGGAGAAGGATCGTTGAATGTTAAGAGATTTTCCGGTTGTGCTTCTCGGTTATTTGTTTTGATCTATGCGAAGAAAAGGAACGATTTCGATGGCGAAATCTAATTTAAGTGGGGGAGAATTGTAACATCCTATTCCATATTTTTTTTATGATTTAAGGCATGTGGGCCTTAATCCGAGTATGAGAAGGTGTTGAGGCTTTGAAGGAGAAAGGTTTAGGCCTTTTGGGGTATGGGTAAGGTA
The DNA here is from genome assembly GCF_002870075.4 of Lactuca sativa. NCBI lineage: Eukaryota > Viridiplantae > Streptophyta > Magnoliopsida > Asterales > Asteraceae > Lactuca > Lactuca sativa. The sequence continues at coordinate 159,950,703 of NC_056631.2, read as the reverse complement.
GGTTGTGTGATAAAAGATTTCGGGTAGTGCTTTAGAGCCCAAATGTATTGTTAAAGGAGTTAGTGCGGGCTTTTCATGAATTTTTTATTTGAGTTTGAGTGGGATTTAGGAGTAATAAAGTTGATAGAAGTGTAGGGCTTCTCGTTACCTTTTCGTGGATATAAGGATCGTCGGAAACGAATTTATAACGAAGAAGTTATGGCCTTCAGAAATTTTGAGGTTTGCAGGTTTAGCCGCGTACGCTGGGCGTACACAAAGCGTACGCTGGGCGTACTGACCAGGAATGGTCGTGAATGTTCTTAAGAGTACATTGGGCGTACCATATGAATGTTGGGTGTACGCTAAATAGATCGGAACGTTATTTTAGGGTCTTGGACCCTATTTAAGCTTCTTATCTCATAACCTAACCCTAATATCTTCAACCTCCATCCCTCTAAACCTTAGAAATCGGCCCTAAGCCTCCATTTGAGTGATTCTTGATCATTTTGGTGATTTGGTGAGTTTTTGGTGCACATTGTGGAAGAAGGAGTTCCTTGAGGAAGCATTTCTTGGCTTAGAGCTTGTGGATCCAAGCCCTAATCATGTTGATCTAGCTCCAGAAGGCATAAAGTTTAAATCTTGGTGGCTTTCTCATGTGGATCTAGTGGGGTGATCACTTGTTGTGTTTGGATTTTGAAGAAGAATGAGCTTTGAAATAGAATAGCTTGAACACCGAGCTTTTGGATCTATGTTCTTCTCTTGTTGGTGCATCTTGCAAAGGTATCAAGTTTTGAACTTTCTTATGGTTGTGCTAGTTTTTGTTTTGGGTCCATTTTAGGGTTTTTGGTCCCAAAGCTTGAAGATTTATGAGTTGTTGAACTCCAAAGCATATGTCCCTTTGAGTGTATTTAGTGGTTTTAAGTCATAAAATTTCAATCCTGGACGTTGGAATCAAGCCTTGCATAAGTTAGGAAGTTTTTGAGATAAGGAAGTGAGTGTTTTGGGTGTTTGTGACCTTTCCAGCCAAGCAAAGGCTTAAATTCACTGACTTTATGGAGTAAGTGCCATTAGGGAGACCAGATCTAGGGATTGAGGTAATGTCTTAACTGTTTAAGACCAAATGAGTAGAAAGAGTGAATCTAGGGAGTATGCTGAGCGTAATTCCTGGACGCCCCGCATACTGCCCTAGTGTCCCCGATCGTCAATATGGATTTGTGAGTACGTTGAGCGTACCAAGAGAGGTACACCCCGCGTAACCTCATTGTATACTTTTGGGCTTAGTCTCATTTTGGGCCTTGAGTGTTGGGCCTGGAGTTTGGACTTGTTGTAATACAGTCTTGGACCAAAGAACTATATATATGTGCTTTGGGCCCTTGAGTTGGGCTTGCCATTAGATGTGAGAGAGTTGGGCCTCGGGAGAGCCCATTTATTATTCGGCCTTGGTAGGCCAATGGGTTTTAAGTCGTTGATGAGCTGGTTAGTGGACTACCTTTAAACCTAATGAACGAGAGTTGGGAATTAGTTCCTAATTGGGATAATTGTGGGTTTGACACAGAGTTAGAGGCCGGTGCATAGCAGCAGCGTTTATAGAGGCTGTTCATCATCCGAGGTGAGTCTTCTCACTATACGTTACCTAGAATGGTAGTTATGTCTGACCGAAAGGTATTATGTATTCTATGAGTTATGTGACTTTATGTGTTATGTATATGCTATATGGGTTGGATTAGTTTCTAAGCTCGTAACCATATTTGGTAAGTATTTGACCTGGTTGTGGATGGTCCTTTTGGGTTGCCTTCACCAAAGCAACTTGACTAGAGAAATGATAGAGAAAGAGGTTATTATGGTTTATTAATATATTATAAGAATAATATATTAAAAGAGAAATCATATTTATTTAGTTGACATTAGTCAAAAATTAATTAAGAATTAAGTTTGTGATTAAAAGAAGTTAACTAAACTAGGGGATAAATTGTAATTATGTGATAGTTGCAAAGTAGGGCAATGGATTCCCTATGGATAGGGTGGACAAATTCAATGGGATAAGGCCCTAGAATTCATTCAAGATAAGGATTATGGACTTATCCTTTGGACTGCTTGGTGGGCAAGCAATCAGATAAGGATAAGAACTGAAACCCACCCTAATCCCTACACCTATATAAGGACCCCTTGGCATAGGAAAATCAGCCACTTGATCCTAGAACCTCCTAGAGCCGATTTTATGCCTCTTCCCTCTCTTTCTCTTACCTCTCCATTTACTCTTGGTGTTTGTGAGGCATTAGAGGTACTACACTTGTGGTACTTGCTTTCAAAGACAAGAAGATTGAAGATTTAAGTTGTTATTACAATATAACAACAAGAGGTATGTAATCCCTTCTACTATCTACATTTCGAAATACCTAGGAGCGTGCTAGGGTTCTTCATGTGTTCATAATGTTGTGTATCTAATAGTGAAAACATAGATCCGATTTCTAGGGTTGCATGCACACATATGATTGTTTGTATAAAACCCATCAGTGTTATCAGAGAGTATGGTTTTTTGTTTTCAATTAGAATTATACAATTGTATGAATTTGACAATTTAGGGTTTATGGCCAATAAACCCTAGGAGGCAAGGATTTAGAAATTAGGGTTCTTGAACCCTGATTTTTGAAATTTGATAAGGGTTTTTCAAACCCTTTCCTTAGCGCCCAAGATTTCGAAATCTAGGGTTTGCAAATCCTAGGGTTTTTGAAATTTGCCTCCTCCCCAAGATAAGATCCTAAATTCTAGGGATTTGGATAATCCCATATCTTGTAATTATCTTTTAATGGTTTAAATATGGTAATTAAATATTTTGAATTATCCCATCCCATATTTTCGAATTTTAAGGGATTAAGATAAATTAAATTGTTTAAAAGATAATTCTTGAAGATTTGATAATTAAAATTAATTGTTTAATTTTAGGATAATTATTAAATCAAGAGTTTTAATATTTAAAATTTTAAAATTTAAAAGTTTTAAATTTCGAAAATTTTAAAATTGAAATTAAAACCCTAGTATTTTGAAATGTTTAAAATACACCCTATATTATTATATTATTACAAGATTAACACATATATATCTATAACTAAAATGCTAGTCTTACCGTTAGTAGGCCTCATTCACGAAGCCAATCTATAAGGGGGGGGGGGGGGGGGTATAAGGTTATGACCTATAAAATGGTCGTTTAATGGGTGTCCACTCTCACCCACCGCTTCCTTGATTGGTAGAGGGTTGTTAGCCGAATGGGTAAGATAGGGAAAACCCTTCCTCATTAAAAGTATAATGAATTATAAAAGTAATTAAATGTTTTTACAACAATTCTCAATCGTAGTTACTTTAGGAAAAGTGAATTGGTGCAATTCCAAGAAATTACACTTTGCACCCTTACTAAGACGTTAGTGGAGCGCGTGTGGTTAACCGGCACACTAATTGGACTCTAAGCATAGGTGGAAAAGGTGACTCATTGTTTGTCATAGTTCGATGGAGCGTGTGTGGCTAACCGGCACATCGAATAGGTGACTGTAACAATGAGGGCACCATTTACATTTACATGGTTATTCACACCCGCTTTGTGATCCTCAACATCCCAGTCACAAACTAGAGGGGCACATCGAGATTTAAACATGCCATTGAAAAGTTCAATGAATCTCAAAGGAATCTAGGAGTTTTCAATACATTTAAAACTTAATCTCTTTTTCGTTTTTCATGGTGGAGAATTAGTGAATCGTCATTCACGTACCTTCAAATTATTTGCTTGTTAGATTACGACATCTCTCTTCTAACTTGTAAATAATGTTGTTGGATCCTAGCCCTAATTTCTCATTTGGGTGTTTAATTTGGGATTCATTTCTAATCAAACTTTGTCCTTTTCTATTTCAGATGTCGAAAGTCAACAACAATGCTTCCGGCTCGAACTCCTCCGGCTCGTTCTCAATCATGAATTTGTGTGGGAGAGTGATCTTTGACGGGTCCAATTTCAATGATTGGATCCGCAACATCCGAATGGTCATTCACTATGAGGATAAAGAGTATGTAACGATCATTTATTTAAATAAATTAATTAAGTGTAAGTTTTGGGATTAATTTGTAAAGAATATTGAAGTTAGGGGTTAAAAAGGTAATTGTTGGGTTGCTTTGCAAAAGATTCTCAAGTGGAGGGCTATTTGGTAAGTTTTGGACTTAAAATGAAAGGAAATTATGGAGTTAGGGGCTAAAAGGTAAGATTTGGATTTAAATTGGAAAAGGTTTGGGTGGGGAGGGGCCGATCTTGTTAAAATGGGTGTAAGTTTGTGAAACACGAGTTAAAACCGTCACCTCCCCTCATGCAGCTACATATATATAGCTAAGTATATTAGAAAAAACCCTAACCCTAAGCAATGCTTTCAGCCGTCACCCTCACCACGGTCGTCCAGTCGCCGCCACTCCCGTCTCTTCTGTTTCTGATCATCGTCTGCTAGCCACTGGTGCCCACCAAGCGAAGCCAATCATTGGCGCAACCACAGCTTGTGACAAAAATCCATGAGCGGCGTGAAACCGATAAAGAGTCGCCGACTGTCGCCACTGTTCCCAAGTCGGAGTCGTAACCCTTTCTCCCCGTTCTTCTATTGTAGCGAAGTCTCCGAACCACCGCCCCTCCGATCCGCTGTAGATGCCGGGAACCACTACTGAATCCGTCGACCACCGAAGCGACCACCACGAACCTGCTACTGTCGTTACCTCCGATTCTACGCCACCACCATCTCCGTTTCAATGACCTCCAGCGCCGCCATCACCATATTTCGTTGCTAGTCACACTGTGAGTGACCAGGACTACCACCGGGGGAAGACGATGGGTCGAACTCGCTGTTGTGTGGTCATGAAGAAGCTAGAAATGTCGGCAACTGGAAAGAAGACTCTGTATCACCGGTTGGTGCCGTCGTTTCGCCGCTGCTGCCATCATAAAAATCCTTTGGTGCCGTCAGGTGCCGTCTGTGGGTGTGTAATGGTGTTATGGGTGCTTTTATTGTAGTTGAATCTATTCTCCTCAGGTGCTGCTTGATTAGAATCCTTAGAAAACCCACCACTCCACCACCGGCCACCATAGGGTGGCTGTGTGTGTGTGTGTTTATGTTGTTTAGTGTGTGTGTGTGTTTATTTTGAGTTTTTGCATTGTAAATGTAACCGGAAAGAAAAATAATGAAAAGAAATTGAATACCACCACCTTAGGGTGGTGGCTGCCGCCACCAGCCGATGTGTCAGGTGGCGGTGGGCTTGCCTTGTGAGTCGATTAGTTTGGGGGTGCTTGAAACCCTAATGGGCCCAATGAAGCCTAATGGGCCTAAGGAAAACCCTAATGGGCTTAATGATATTCTAGTGGGCCTAATAGGCCCAATAAAGCCCTAGTTGACCTAAAATCCCAACAAATTGATAAATGGGATAGTAGTTGGGTTGGAAAACCCTAACGACAATAAAACCCTAATTTGGGAAATTGATCGGAACACACACTGGAATTGTTTAATAACTTGGAATATTAAATAATAATAATTGGCAGAAATTAATCTAAGCAATATTGGACTTAATGGATTAAGTCCTTAGTGGATTAAATCCTTAATGGGTTAAGTAGGAAACTTAACCCTAATCGGCATTTTATGTGAAACCCTAGCTTCACTTGGGTTTATTATTGGGCCTTGATGATTAGATTATTAATGGGCCATCCAAGAATAATTATATGGACTAAAATAATTTAATTGGCCTAGGGTAAGGCCCATGTAAGGGGTTGGGACCATATTGGAAAATTAGGCCATAGATGGGCCACATTTTGGGCCTTAATGATTATATGATGTTAGGCCTTAGAATAAGACCATGTATAGGCTTAGGCCCAATTTGGAAAATTGGGCCATATGTTGGGCTTTTATTTCCTAGTGGACTTTGGGCCTAAGGATTGGGCCTTGGGCTTGCATAAAGCCAGCCTTGGGGTAATGGAGTAATTATCCAAGTAAGTATCTATGATTATGTGTTGGGACTCAATTATTAATTGGGTGTTATTTTGGTGTTGACAGTTCAGGAATCTGTCATCCAGCAGCTGGGGTGAAGTCTGCGGGACTTCAGCAATATGGGGTTATGTCTACGGGACTTCAACAGTGTAAGGTGAGTTACCTTCCAGTAGCGATGGTTCTAAGGCCACAATGCCGGTCCACCAGTAGGAGTCGTATGTTAGGTGATTGTTTCTAAAACAAGTAAGAGTTTAAAGAGAAAACGAGACAGAGCAGTGTGTACAATCAGCAAGATCCCGAGCGGTGATTTCCCAAAATACCATTACTTGTTTATGTTATGAGATATTAGAGCTGCATGTTAGAGGATAGGCTAGGTATTTCAAAAATTAGGGCTAGAGTTGCCTGATTGATGATGCCTTAGACTAGGGGATGTTATTGATTGATATTATCTGCTATTTGCTCTATTTATGTGCGAAGTAGGAGTACCTAGCAGGAATCTTTTAAAGAGAGCTTTGAGTAGAGGAGTAATCTGGGAGATATACCTAGATGTGCATTTAACGAATCTACTGAGAGAGTAGTTACATACCCACGGAGGTAGGGTTGCCTGAGTTTGGTGACGCCTTTTGAGTTATGGATAGAGCAAGTGGAGTTGTAGGCTAGAGTGGCTTTATGTGTTAGTAGAGGATATTTGATTCTCGAATGTTGCTTGCTTTGTGCTTTGTAGAACTCTTGATGATGGGAGTCAACTACTAAGTGAATATGACGATATTCAGGAGGTAGATGGTTGGCATCATGAGGAGTTCTTCAGCAGCTAATGGGAGGGGGTGTAAGAACTTAGGAGAGCCTAGGGATTTATTTTAGTGCGATGTGTATGCTATTTAGAGTTGAGTATTCATTGGAGAGCGAGCATGCATAAGGGGATGAATGATTGAGGAGGTCTAGTAGCTACTTGGGAAATCTGGGATGATCCATGTGGAAAGTATGGGTAGATGTGGCAGGTAGTATGGGCCCGTAATATTGAAAGCAGAGGACCCATACTCGGAATGTAACGCCCGCAGATCCGGACTAGTCAATTTAGAGATAATAGGGTTCGTAAACGACTTCTTGAAAAACTATTATTTAGAATAAATAATCTTAACTAATTTGTAGGATACGTCTCAAGGGTTCCGTGCATATAAAGAACGTTGAAATCCGAGTTATAACGAAGAAGTTATGGTCCGTCGAAGTTTTTCGGCAAAACCGACACGACACCGGGAGACGTAAATAGTGAATTTACGATAGAAGACATTTTAGCCTTAGTAATCTAAACAAAAGTCGTAGAATATGTTAAACTGAGAGCATCCATAAAAAGAACGCCCAAATCTAACTTCGTATGAGGACGTTATGAATTTTCTAACATTTGGCATAACAGTGCACGACCCGAAACTTGAATTTTAGTTCGAGCGGTTTTCGGCCTAGGCGACCTAAATGAAAGTTGAAGATATCATTAATAGGAACTCAGCGGTAAAAAGACAGATGAAAACGGAGTCCGTATGTAGAAGTTATGAATTTTATGCGGACATTTAACAGTATAATCTGCTCATACTGTTAAATTTAAGATCGGTCGAGAATTAGCCGACGGAGTCAAAGTGAAAGTTGTAGATCTTATTTTTACCTATGCGTGGATATATAGAACGTCAAAAATGGAGGTCGTATGTGAAAGTTACGGATTTTAGAAGTCGGAAGTGTTGTGCGAAAATGGGTGATGTGGCACAATCTTGACCATTGCTTTCTCCCAAAGTCTTGCCACTAGATGGTGACATGTGGCACCAAGTTCATCCATTTTCACCCTATAAATAGAACCTCTCCCACCCTCATTTTCTTCACACCTTTCCCATTCTTTCTTCTCTTTACTCTCTCTCTCTCTCTAGAACCTCTCTCTAGCCCCGAAACCCCCCGAAAAGCCTAGGGAACGTCCCTAGCACAAGGCGGAGGCCCTGGAGTACTCGACGGCTCCAAGAAGAAGAGCTTTTCAGGTCAGGAATTTTGCTCCAAGCAAAGCCCGGTTTTCTATAAAACCCGCTGTAAGTGAGCTACACCTACGCTATTTTTAATATAGCTATTATTTAATTATAGTAACGTTATTAGGAACTTATAATAAGTACTTGGGCTATTATTATGGGTTATATAAGTATTGTTTAATGCTTATATAATATAATAGTAATAATAACTAGACTATTAATTAGTCTCGGAGAATAATATACTAAACTCTAATGGTAATAATACTAGGTTTCGTTGAAGGAAATTATTTTAAAGTAAACGAAACGCTATCCGAGTACCGAGCCACCACCTTATCAAGTGAGTGCATGGTCCCTTTCATCATACACATAGATATGAGGTATTTAATATAAATTATGTGCTATGTGTGCATATTTTATGAATAGTTGTTGTCTATGCTGGGTGAAATATTTTGATACACGTTTTAAATGATTTAAATTGTATACGTATTTTATATCTACAAAACGTGTTGGGTAAAAAACATGGGTAGATGTAACAGTTGTTGTGTGACCAAATAAAATAATTAGAGGCCTCGTTATAGATGTTGATCCAGTCATCTAGCGGAGTATAGATGACGACCACAGACTATTCTAGACAATCCAGTGGAATGCTAGCAGGCTCGCAACCTATAGGTGTTTATTTGAACTGTGTGCTCACCAGGTGTACTCCATCCCCCACATGGTTGCCTTAAAGACATTTATTGATGAGGAATCCCCTTAGCAGTAGTGTCCACTCCGATGAAAGTCCCTTAGACTAGGTCCCTTGTTTTAGATGTTTTAGGGACGTAAAGTGAGGATAACGTGAATGGGTAATCGGGTTTGTTTGGTTTGATAAAGTTAATAAACTTATTTATTGTGGGTTGAAAACCCTATGTACTCACCAGGTTTCCCATCCTGACCCACTCAGTTTATTTATATCACTGGTGTTGATGTGAAGTCACATTACACTGAGAGAATAAGGAGATATAAATCACTAGTGATAATGAATGTAAGTTTTGTTTATGCTTATGTTTCTGTATTGATGATGACATCCCAAATGTTTTAAAAAGAATAAAAGTACTTTTCTTCGGAAATGTTGAGATAACGTATTTATCATGTTTTACTAGGAACAAATTCCGCAACATTTTTATTAAAAGAGGTACTCTGATTTTTATAAAGCATAAACAAAATCGGTTTTTTATGGCCGTGAAAATCGGGATGTCACATGGAACAAGGACAAATTCCAGAGGTTCTAAGTAGCAGATTGAAGGGAGATAACATGGTTCGAGTACCATGATGCGGAGGAGAGTGTGATTATGTCCCGTTATGATTGTTCATACTGAGAATGGACATGGTAGATTATGGGGCTAGAGGGCCAGGTCGGTCGACCTTTAATAGAGTATACCTTATGAGGAGAATTGAGTTTAGATTCTGAGGGGGTTGACTTGTGAGGTGCCAGTTGGAGTCGCGGGACTCAAGGAAAGGTGGAGATGATGCCTTGTGGAAGATTGCAACTTGAATTCAGTAATCGACCAATGGTTGAGATGACACTTTTTGTGATGAGAATTACACTATTTCGCTACCCGTGCAGAGCGAAAGAGATAACGAGCTTCCAATTTCAGAGTTTGGGAGGTAAAACCTGTAGGGTAGCATATAGTTGCGATACTTTCACCAGAGTATTTTGTGGTATGTCTGCTGCGAGGTATTTCTTATACCATGAGCGATTCATCATAGGGGACTGAGATGGATGAGGACAAGGATATGCCTTAGTGAGTATAATAAGGCATATTTTAGCAACAGTTCCATGTAATCAAGAGGAGTATATCGGGGAGGTGGCCCTCGTTGTCTACGTTGTATATCGACGGCAAGGGTTGAGAGTAGTAACTGATTCGGGATAGTCAAGATGTCCGGTGGTGTTTCGGTACAAAATTTTGGGTAACTAGAGGCAGTCACATGGGTAGGATTCTGAGGTTTTCATCTAATATACGGGATACTTGGAGTTATTTGGTCATTATCTGGAAGATCATTAAGTGTCGCGTGGTATGTTCCATGAGTCGGGAATGGTACATCTGGTGAGCCAGTCTGTAATATGGTCTGTTTGGCATGTCAATGGATGATGGTTCGAACCATAAGTGGGAGAGAACTAGTTATTATGTAGGGAGGATCCTCAATCTAGTGTGGAACAAAACTTTTGGTTCTGGGGAGCTGCGGTACGAGTATATGACACCAGGGTCATGTGGTAGTCAAGGCAACATACAAAGCGAGAGGATGCATGTTGCATATGCTCAAGAGAGAATGAGTGTCTTCACGGTAGGTGTCCATTGGACAGGAATTTGATTGTGACCCAGGTTCTTCGGTTTTGCCAATGTTGGAGTTTCAGATAGTTGGGTTGCTGAGGTCAGTATTCGATTGTTGAGAAAGTGATAACTCGATTGTAGGTTGTTATCTGTACTCCGGGAAAGGCAGCAGTTGATTTGTCAATCAAGTTCAGAGTCAGTATGATTAGTTTCGCATGGACTCGATCAGTAGAGGATGAGGCTTTGGATGGTCATCAATGTCTTTTTATTCATGGGCAATACCTCCGTGCTTCAAAATTATGAGGTGGAGTACTTCAAGGGTTGGAGTTGTGTAAGCGGAAGACTAGTGATCGTGACAAGCTATCGTGAGATTCTATGATGGTGTTTTGGGGTGTCCGAGTATGAGGTGGGTTATTATGAGGTTTGAGTTTTTTAGTCAGCAACTAGAGCATCGAGTGACTATATTTCCAGATGTGAGACCATCTGCTAATTATCGCCTGACGGGAATTATCCAAGGCTGTGACTGTACTAAGGAAAATGCATTGTCTAAGATAACTTTCGTTAAGAATAGTGATGTATAATCTAGGTAGGTGTGTTCACCTAAATATGTTGGATTGCGGAGTATGAGATAGTGAACTCAGTGTGGTGACGACTTGATGATGAAATTGTGGGGTGATAAAAGAGTGAACAGATCCAGGTGGGAGTAGTCACTTAGGACTATCATGGAAAAACCATGGGGTGAGCCCATGGCAAGTGAGAGAATATTATAAGACTATGGAGAGCCGAAACATTCACGATTCAGAGAGAAAGAGAGAGAGAGTACAACTGTAGGGAGCCGTAGCATACATGTGTCAGAGAGTGTGTGTTGTATGACTATGGGGAGCCGTAACATACATGAGTTAGAGAGAGAGAGAGAGAGTATGATTGTGGGGAGCCGTAGCATACATAAGTCAAAGAGAGGAGAGAGAGAGAGTATCGTAAGACCACAGAGAGCCGCAACATTCATGAGTCAAAAAGAGAGAGAGTATCGTAAGAATGCAGAGATCCGTAACATTCATGAGTCAGCAAGAGATAGAGAGTATCGTAAGACTGCGGGGAGTCGTAGCATTCACGAGGCAGTGAGAGAGTGTCATAAGACTGTGAGGAGCTGTAGCACTTGTTAGTCAGTGAGAGAGTGTCATAAGACTACGGGGAGCCATATCACTTGTTAGTCAGTGAGAGAGTGTTGTAAAAATGCGGGGAGACATAGCCTTTACTAGTCAAGGTGTGACACAGAGGGGTTCTTAGGCTTGGGTAGCCTTGCCAAATGAGTTTGTGGGAACCTGGTGGCCAAACCAGGGGTGAGACTGGGGTCTCTGTGATGGTAGGAAACCATGTTATCTCGATTGAGGGAGAAGTTGTGACAAATCGAAAGGATGGAAGGACTAATGTATGTGTGGATTCGCGGATCTGTGGCCTTGAGTTGAGTAACAAATTGGATACAAGTGGTTCTAATTTTGTGTCGGTCCAGACTCTTGTGTTGAGTTTAGGCTCTATCTATATGGAGGACAGGCAGGTTGGGATTTCGGAGTTTTCAGATGGATTTCTTTGTGAGTGAGGATGTTTCTCATCTGATGCTTTAGACCTGGGTGGAGCAGTTCGTTGGATTGAGGAGAACCACGACATGCATGAAGTAGCAAGTAGTGGATAACAAAGGTTGGAGGTGAGGTGCAACTTCAATTCGGTTGTAGAAATCGCTTATGGAAAAGCAAAATTGGTGACTGTGAGACTAGTGTGACTGGTTGAGAAAGCTTGGTGGGATAGAATGACTGTGATGTCGTATGGTCGTATGTGATAGGTTAGTGTCAGAGGTTTAAATATTAGGTCAAGATTTGACATGGTACTCAGTGTTGGAGGGGAAATTTGAAGGGAAGTTGGGGCTTATGGTTATGGATATCAGAGGATAATTCCGACCGAGCATGGTCATTCTTTTAGTGCCTGAAGGCAAAGTATTGAGGTTTATTTTTCTTTGGGTTTTTGTCAGAACCGACTGGTATGTCGGGCATAAGTGTTCAACAGCTAAATATGGACAACAACTTGTTCCATCAGTCAGCTGGAGGTGTTTTATTGGGTCTATTATTCGATGAGAAAATGACTTGGGGATATTCCGCATGGGCAGTCATTTGGGGAGACATACCACCAGAGATTCCAAGTTTGGAGAGGCAGAGTTAGTTCTACAACGGTGGAGGGTTCTTTCTTCTTCGGGTTGGAGGATTCCGATTAGTTTCGGTTGCACTTCTCAAGCTAATGGATGGGATTAGAGTAATGATAAAGAGTTATTTCGAGGGGGAAATAAAATTTAAGTGGGGGAGAGTTATAACATCCTATTTAGGATCGTTTGTGATTTAGGGTTCGTAGGCTGCAACCTGGGCATGAGGAAGCCTTGAGGCTACGACGAGTAACTAGAAACGTTGGGCTTCTTGCCACCTTTCCATGGATATGAGGTTCGTTGGAAATGAACTTATAACGAAGAAGCTATGATAGTTTGAAGTTTTGGAAAGTTTAGTCCTTATTGAGAAATGGGTGGCAAATGAGTACACGGGGCATAAGTATGTGTATGCTCAGTGTACTTATGTGTGTAGCATGGACGCATAACGTAACATCATGTTTTAGATCGTTTTGAGATTCAAGGATCATAGGCCGTAATCTGAGTATGAGAGGGTTTTGAGGTCTTTAAGGAGAAGGGTTTAGGCCCTTCTTGGATATAGATAAGGTGGGTTGTGTGATAAAAGGGTTCGAGTTGTGCTTTAGACCCGTAGGGTATCGGTAAAGGTGTTGGTTCGGGCCTTTCTTGAATTTTGGATTTTAGTTCGAGTGGATTGCAGGAAAAATAAGGTTGATAGAAGTGTAGGTCTTCTCTTTACCTTTCCGTGGATATGAAGAACGTCAGAAATGTAGTTATAACGAAGAAGTTATGACCATTTGAAGTTATGAGGGTTTTGGGCCGAACGGAGTATGCGGGGCGTACTGGATGGGAACGCATGGCGTTCGAGGGAAAAGTAACGTGGGCTAAGATGGGAGCACATGGTGTTCCCCAAGGGAACGCAAGGCGTTCGCTGAGCTGTTTCAAAGACTCGTTTTTAGGGTTTGGCCCCTTTATAAGCATCATTATGGATCTAAACCTCTTCCATTCTTCAGCCTCCATCCCCTCCAACCCAAAGAACAAAACCCTAGCCTCCATTTGAGTGATTCTTGAACTTTTTGGTGAATAAGAGGGTTTTGGTGCTTATTGGGGAAGAAGGAGTTTCTTGAGGAAGCATTGCTTGGCTTGGAGTTTGTAGATCTAACCCTAATCATATGGATCTAGCTCTAAAAAGTATAAAGCTGCAATCTTGGTGGCTTTCTCATGTGGATCTAGTTGGGTTGTGACTCCTTATGTTTGGCCCTTAAAGAAGAAGGAACTTGGTGATCAAGCTATGGATGGGGTAAAGCTTCTAGATCCAGAACCTTCATCAATTTTGAAAAGTTCTAGAGGTATCTAGTTTCCATCTTGGTGAATCATGTGTTTGATCTAGCTAGTTGTGGGTTTTATGTGCTTTTTGTCCCAAAGCTTTGGTCTTTATGAGTATGGGCTACTCTAGATCATTTGAGTTGTCTTTTCTGAGGTATTTGAGTGTTCTAAGTCATAAAAATGTGATCTTGGTCCATTCCTTCTATCCATGCAAAGGATTATGAAGTTTGGGTTTTTGTGTTAAAAGATCGGGTTTGGGTTTTAGAACATTTAGCCATGTCAAGTCATAAAGTTGGGAACTTTATGTTAAAAAATGCCTTCTTGGACCAGATCTGAGTATTGGGTGAAAGGACTTAATGGATTAAGTCATTAAAATAAGAACTGGAGTTTCGCCAGGAACATCGTGCATAATCTCTTGGAATGAAGCGCGTTCCGGCCTGAGTCCCAGTCAGAGATTCGGCGACGAACGTCGTACGTTCCACTCATGAGCGTCGCACATTCGTTTGATCAGTAGAGTTGTGGGCTTTGGACTTGGACTTGTTCTTGAGGACAGGCTTTGCTGTTTTGGGCCTTGATGGACCTGCCTTGTTGGGTTGCCCTGTTGGGCCTAAGGAGTAGTTGAGTTGGGCCTTAAAGGGACCATTTAGATTGGGCCTTGTGCTTTGGGTATGATGTGATGCACTGTATTATTCTATTACTGGTAATTAGAGTTGTGACAAAGTACCTTATATGTTATTAGTATGATGTGATGCACTGTGTTATTCTGTGTGATTTATGTTGTGTATGATTCAGAGTTTATAGAGTTAGGATCAGAGGGTCCATAAAGTAAGGACCTGTGGGTCCACAGAGTTATGGGACTGGAGGGTCCCACTGAGACACATTGACCAGAGGCTAATACAGAGTTATAGCCTCGAGTGGCTAATATGTGTTGTATGTGGTATTTTGGGGAACTCACTAACCTTCATGCTTACCGTGTTATGTGTTATGTGTTTCAGGTTCTTATCAGGATCGCGGGAAGACGACGGCTTGATTGTACACACAAGAGAAAAGAGTCATGAATGAGGATCTTGGATTTTGATAATTACTTTTGGAAACAATTTTGAAATATGTTATGACATCGATGCTTGAGATTTTGAAAATTATTATATGTGATGTTGGTAATTTAAAATAAAAAAAAAACTGTTTGAAAATTTACGGTGTTACAAGTTGGTATCAGAGCCTTGGTTTGAGGGATTCGAATACACCTTTTGGCATATATGAACTCAAACTGAGGATTTGAGAAAACTTTTCAAAATGAAACATTTTTTCTAAAAAGAGTAAAACATTCCAAAAGAGTAGAAATGAGCAGTGTGTACAATCAGCCAGTGCCCAAACGGTGATTTCCTAAAATACCCTTACTTATGTATTATAAGTTGTTATGAGATATGTTATGCATGCTAGAGAATAGGCTAGGTATTTCATATTTTAGGACTAGGGTGGCCTGATTTGTGATGCCTTAGCCTAGGAGTTGCTGCTATCTGTGATTACTTTTGAGTATATGTGGAGTAAGAGTATCCAGCAGGAATCCGTTTTAGAGGGGGGTCTGAGTAGTGGAGTAATCTAGGAGAGATACCTAGATGAGCATTTGAGGATCCTACTGAGAGAGTAGTCAGATACCCGCGAGGGGTGGAGTGCTTGAGCTCGGTGATACCTTTTGAGTACGAGTATAGCAAACAAAGTTGTAACCTAGAGTGGTTATATGTGTTGATATAGAATATTCGATGCCCGAATGCTGCTTGCTTCGTGATTTGTGGAACTCTTAATGGTGGGACTCAGATACTAAGTGAATATGACGATATTCAGGAGGTAGATGGCTGGCACAATGAGGAGTTATTCAACAGCTGATGGTGGAGAAGTGTGAGAGCCTAAGAAGAGCCTAGGGAGTGATCTGTAGCAGATGAGAGGTGATCACATGGTTCGAGTACCATGATCTGTAGCAGATAAGTGGTGATCACATGGTTCGAGTACCATGATCTGTAGCAGATGAGAGTTGATCACATGGTTCGAGTACCATGATTCGTGGTGGTTAGAGCTTCTGCTATTATCAGTTATTCTGTTGTGATTAATTAAATTGAGATCAGATGTGATAGAGTGTATGGCTAGAGGGCCATGTTGAACGAATTTCAAGGGAGCACACCTTGAGGGGGAAATCGAGTTGGTTTCCCAGAAAGTTAGATGAGATGACAACTGGAGTCGCAAGACTCGGGGATGAGTGGAGTTGGTGCTTCATGGAGGATTATGGTTTGAGCTACGGAGTCAACTGATAGTGGAGATGTCATTTCTTGTGACCGCAATGTGCTATTTTCTGTTAGGAGTAGAAGGGATATGAGTTTCCGAGTTGGAGGTAAACCCTGTGGGGTTGCAAGTGTGGTGACCTTTTCACCAGAGTATTTGTGCAATATGTTTGCTGCGAGGTATCCTTAAACCAGGAAATAGTCATTAGTGGGACTAAGATGGATGAGAACAAGGAGGTACCTTGTTGGGGGAAAAGTACTTTTATTAGTTGTTTCTGGTGGATAAAAGGAGTATATCGGGGCGGTATCCCTCATGGTCTATGTTGTGTATCGACAACGAGAATGAGGTCTGTGTTTTTATGATTATTCCCAATTTGGAAGGTGGGCCGAGGAGTTAGAGTCGAAGTGCGTGAAAGGTCACTATTTCCATTTAAAGACAGATTAGATTCGGAATGGGGTTTCCGATGGTTTGTCAGTCTGAGGCCTCAAGATGCCTAGAGGCAGTCACGTGGGGAGGATTTCGAGATTTTTTCAGGGACGAGATATTTAGAGATTGGTTGGTTTCCTTTGGGAAGGCCCTAGGATGATTGCGTAATACATTCAACAGTCATGTGTGACATAACTAGTGAGACAACATACTGAGGAGATTGTGGATGTGTCAATTGGTGATTGTTCGAACTCTAAGTAGGGGAGAACTGGTTTTCTAGTAAGGGGTTCAGCGATTCGTTCAAGTGCGGTTAGAGAAACGGTTATCTAGACGTGCGGTTCGAATGCATAAGACCAGGGTTATTGGTGGTCGAGGCGAAGTGCAGAGCAAGGTAATGTAGGATGTACATGTTCAGGAAAGAACGAGTGTCCCCACGGCAGTTGGCAGTTAGACAGATACTATGTGGTGATTAGAAATTCTTCAAGGTTGTAATGGTAAAAATCGAGGCGATTGGGTCAAAATGATAGCTTCGATGGTAAAGAACTTCGGGCTTAGCGTACGGGTTCTTATGTGCATTTTGGAAAGGGTTGAAGTGGATTGGTCAACCAACTCCAGGGTCGGTATGTGTATACTTGCATGGGTTTGGAGCAATGGAGGAGGAATTTTTGGATGTTCGTCAATGCATTCTGAGTCGTTGATGATTCCTCCGTAAGAGTTGGAATATTCTGAAGTTGTATGTTGTGTGAAATGAAGATTAGTTATGAGATTCTGAAGGAATGCATTGATGTATCTGTAATCTGTGTATGATGACGTAAGTAGGAAATCAATGGTTTAGGTAGGACATCGTGAGTTTTTGTGATGGTGTACCGAGGTATCCGGGTATGATGTCCTTAATTCTAGAATATTTTCAGTTCTGAGTTAAGAGATGGCAAGCGGTGTGGCAAGTATCTATGGTCCAAGTGGGATCTCTTAGGCTGATTGATGTCAAACAAGATTATTTAAGAATGTGAATTGCAGTGAGAAAAGGAGTTTTTCTTTTCTTTTTCATGACGGTAGCCTTCAGGAGTAATGATGCTTATTTCTGGATGGGTGTGTGAGCATATATCTATGATTAGCTGCGGAACATTGGTCAACGGATGCAGAGTGTGGGGTCAACTTGAGGATGAGACTGTAGGATGGTAAGAGAAAGTACTATAAGGCTGCAGGGAGATGCATCATCCATGAGTTAGTATGAGAGGGAGTGGTAATACTGCGGGGAGTCGTAGTATTCACCAATTAGCGAGAGGGTGTGGTGACACTACGGGGACACGTAGTCTTCACCAGTCAACAGGAAGGTGTGGTGATACTGCGGGAAGCCGTAGTATTCACCAGTTAGCAAGAGGGTGTGGTGATATTGCAGGGAGCCGTAGTATCCACCAGGCAGGGAGATGGGGTGGCGATACCGCGGGGAGCCGTGGTACTCACCAAGCAGTGAGGGAACATTATGGAACTGCGGGGAGCCGTGGCTTTCACTAGTCAGAGGGACAGCGTTGTGGAATTACGAAGAGTCGTACTTTTCACCAGCCAGAGCATGACGCAGAAGATTTCTTAGGCTTGTGTAGCTTTATCAATTGAGTCTGTAGGATCTTGGTGGTTGAACCAAGGGAGATACCGAGGTGTCCATATTTGTCAGGAGTCGTTATATTTTGAGTTGAGTCGTAGTTATTGCAACCGAAGGGAATTGGAGGAGTGGTGTATACGTGGGTTGCGGATCATGGGTCATGAGTTGAGTGCTTTATTTGGACGAGAGGTTCCAATTCTATGTCGGACCAGACGCTTGAGTTTGAGTTTGGCTTGGGTGGTGACTTTATTAAGAGAACAAGAATCTAGATTTAGTGATGGGTTCGATTTTGAGGGGTATTGTGTGATATCTGATTTCATAGACCTGAGTGCATCAACACGTTTGTATGTGTAGAACCGCGAGACGCATCAAACTAATGAGTAGTAGATGACAGAGGTCAAGGGTGAGACGATTTCATTTGGGATTGTAGTTTTCGCTTCGGGTTAAGCGAACTTAGAGATTGTATGTACAGTGTGATTGGATGAGATAACTCGGTTGGATTGAACGACTATGGAGTAGTGTAACGCCCGCATTTCCAGGCTAGGCATAAATGACGATGTAATAGTCTAGGTTAACCTTTGTAACCCGTTTCGAAATAATAGAAGTGTATTATTTGAGTATTATGTGTTTTGTGCTTAATTGCGTGTCTTAATTAAATTAAGAATAAAAATAAGCGTGAAAATGAATTGTTAGATAAACCCAATATTGATATGTGAAGACGTAGTGGTCGTGACGAGGTTTCCGAATATATAAAGAATGCCGAAATCCGAGTTATAACGAATAAGTTATGACCTGTCGAAGTTTCGCGACAAAACCGACACGACGTTCAAGGACGTAAAATACGAATTTACAATAGAATGAGATTTGGCCTTAGCGATCTATACGAAAGTCTTAGAGTTCGTTAAACCGAGAGCGTGCATAAAAAGAACGTCCAAATTTGACTTCGTATGAGGAAGTTATGATTTTTCTAAGTTTCGACTTAGCGGTATGCAGCCCGAATACTCAATTTGAGATCGAGCGGTTTTTAGCCGAAACAATCTAAACGAGAATCGAAGATCTCGTCAATGGTAGTGCAAAGGTAAAAAGACAGACGAAACGGATGTCGGATAAAGAAGTTATGAATTTATAACGGAGTTTTCCGGTCGCGGCCTACTAAAAATAATATAATAAAAATAAAGTCAAAATTAGCCAACGGAGTCTATAAAAGAGTTGTATAGAATAACCTCACCTAAGCGTGGATATAAAGAACGTCGAAAACGGAGATCGTATGCGAAAGTTATGAATTTCTGAAGTTCGGGGCGTGAACCCCAAGGTTGTGTCAGAGCTCACGAGGTGAGCATTAGTGGCTCACGAGGTGACCAGATGATGGATGTATTCCAGGTAAAGTGGCCATGACAAAATCAATGACGTATCAAGCTCACAAGGTGAGCATATGTAGCTTACGAGGTGAGCCTAGCTCACGAGGTGAGCATATGTGGCTCACGAGGTGAACCTAGCATTTTTGTCCTATAAATAGAATTCAAGGGGCAGGCGAGTTTAGTTGCTCATCTCTTACTCTCCCACTCCCGATACTCTCTCTAAGCCCTATTTTAACCCCTCGAAGCCCTGGTATCATCGTGACACCCGAAGCGAGACTCGAAGCACCGAAGATCCCGAGAAGAAAAGAGTTTTTGAGCCGAAGCTCTGCTTGCGAGAAGCCCGGTGTGTGAAGATCTTCTAGTTTCACCGAAGAATACTACTCTTAGAGTTGTGGTGCTGTCCGATCATCTTTTGATCAAGTGAGTGTATGGTTACTTTCTTCTAACACATAAATATGAAGTATTTGCTTTGAAATACATGTTATGTGTATATATATTGTTGTTTATTTGAAGTGAGTGTATATTCATTTTCTTCTAACACACTGACACAAAGTATTCTATATAAAATACGTATTATGTGTTTATACATTATTTGTTTAGTTGAAATAAGTGTTGAATAAATGTTTTATACAAATTTTAAACTGTATATGTATTTTTATCTACAAAAGTGTTGGGTAAAGCATGGGTAGATAGTTGATGTATGTTAAAAATGAAGAGAGGCCTCGATGTTGTTGTTTTTTATTCAGTCATCTAGCGGAGTTTAGATAACGAACACAAACTTTTCTAGACAGTCCCATGAAATGCTAGCAGGCTCGCCACCTGTAGGTGTTAATGAACTTGGGTGTTCATTCGCTGTACTCCATCCCCCTCTCGGTTGCCTTATCTGACATATATTGCTGGGAAACCCCCGAATGCATGTGTTGTCACCCCGATGAAATATTTTTAGACTAGGTCCCTTGTGTTAGATGTTTTAGGGACGTAAAGTGAGGATAACGGGAATGGGTAATTGGGTTTTTGTTAGTTGATGGAATTAAAAATAATTATTTATTGTGGGTTGAAAACCCTATATGCTCATCAGGCTCCCAACCCTGACCCACTCAGTTTTCTTCGCATTACAGGTAGTGGCGCCAGAGCATAAGTTGGATGACTTGTCAAGTTATTTTTGGATCATGGACCTGTTGTTTTATATAACTGTTGTAAGGTCTGTAATGTAATGTTTATGCTTTTGGTCTGTTTATCGGAACATGACATCCCGGGTTTTGTTATATAATGAAAATAGATTTCTTTTAGAAATGCTTTGGTAAATCTTATTTTATCATATTTCGTTTTGGGAACAAATTCCGCAACTCTTTTAATCAAAGGATTACTCTAAAATTATTTTAAAAAGATAAATTAAATCGGTCTTTTCTGACCGTGATTTTGGGGATGTCACAGTTGGTATCAGAGCATTAGTTTAAGCGAACTAGGAATTTGTAGGATTTCCAAACTTAAACTTAGAATGCTAAGTGAAATTGTGAGATGAGTGTCTGTTATATTTTAGACACGAGCACTATTTTATTTTAGGAAAGTTGCCTAAAATGCTTTTATGTGCTAAATGTTATATGTTTGCCATATATGATGTTATCTGTTCGGATCTATGGTTTGTTGCCAACAGGATCTGGAAAACTTATGTGTTTAGGATTCTAAGCATATGTATACGATATTAGAACTAGAATGTAATCGATTGGAGTTATAAGGATGATTTGGATATCTATCTTGAATGAGGATCTAATTTCACCTTATTCGGTGTATAGATAAAAAATGGTGAGAACGAGAAGTGGAGTTGGAAATGCTGATGAAAACAGGAATCAAATACCTGTGATAGAACAAGTAGTTGTTGCAGCAGCAGCACCTTAGCCAATGACTATGGATGGTGTGCAAGTGATGATTCAAACTATGTTGGATCGCCAAATGGAAGAAACGAGGCGTCTGCTTCGACAGAATCGTGAACAACTGTCAATTCATGTGGAAGAGCTCGAAGTTAATGGAGGGTGCTCTAAAGGAGAGAACTTTAGTGGGATAATTGGTCAAGACCACCCACCGATAGTTTGACAAAACAACCAAGATGGAGGACATAATGGACTGGGATGCAAGTACAAAGACTTTTTGACTTGCAAACCATTGACCTTCATTGGAAAGGAGGACCCGATCGTAGTGATGGATTGGATCTCCGAAATGGAATTAGCGTTCATGAGTTGTGGCTGTAGAGGCAAGTTGCGAACTACCTTTGCAGTGCGTCAGTTCTGAGGTGGAGCCATTCGTTGGTGGAACACTCTAGGGAAGATTGTAAGCCCTAATGAGCCACTACAATTGTCATAGGCAGATTTCTTGGTGTAGTTCAAGCGCAAGTTCTACTCGGCTCAAAATTTGTTGGAGTTGGAGAACATGTTTCTGACATTGACGAAAGGCAGCATGTCAGTTGATGAATACACTAATAACTTTATAGACAAGATGGATTTTGCTTTGCGCATCGTTCCAAATGAGCTGAAAAAATTAGACCAGTATGCAAAGGGACTCCCATGGGAGTACGTAGTGCCAATACGTCAGGCACCTACTCTAGAGGCAGTTATTTGGGTTGCCAAGTCTGTTGAGGACATGATCAACGGAAGAACCGCCAGCAAAGTTGAAGTTGTTGAAAAGAGAAAGTTTGAAGGAACTTCAGGTTCCAACAAGAAAAACAAATTTTCGAAATCTAATTCAAAGAAGTTTGGAGGAAAGGGAGGTGAAGCGAAATGGTGTGAGAAGTGCAAGTAAAAGCACTTTGGAAAATGTAGTGAGGAGGTGACTTGCTACTAGTGTTGAATAACTGGGCATTATGCCAACGAGTGTCCGTCCAACAAGAGGATGTATTTTGGATGTAACGAGGAGGTGCACATTTTGAAAGACTATCCGAGAAAGAAGGAGGCAGCGAAGCCTAACATTCCACCAAAGCCGAAGGCGAGAGCCTTTCAGATGACACTTGAGGCTGTGAATGATGAAGTTGATGTCGCTTCAGGTACATTTCTCGTAAACGAATTGCCTGCCCAAATTTTATCTAATTCTGGAGCCAACTACTCCTTTATTTCGCATGAATTTGGTAGAAAACTAGCTTTGCATGTTGATAGACTAGACAACTCCTTATTAGTTGAAGTTGCTAGTGGCAAGTTTGTACCTATTAGCGATCGCATGAAAAACATCTTCATTGACTTGAATGGGAATAAGTTCCACGAGGAATTATTGCCCATAGAACTAAATGGTTTCGACATCGTTCTAGGAATGGATTGGCTTAGCGCCAATGATGCCGAGATATTGTGCAGAAAGAAGATAGTGAAAGTGAACCCGCCAGGGAAAGAGTCATTTATGGTGTATGAGGACAAACGCAGAGTGAATTCAGGAATCATTTCTCTAATGAAAGCCAAAAAGTGTTTGACCAAGGGATGTACATCGTATCTATCATTCGTGATCGATGCTAAAAAGGAAAAGAAGGTGGTGCAGAGTATTCTGGTGGTGTGTGAATATCTAGAAGTATTTCGCGAAGATCTTCCTTGATTACCGCCTAATAGACAAGTGGTGTTCAAAATAGACTTGGTACCAGGAACCACGCCAATAGCAAAAGCGTCGTATCGATAGCACCAACGGAGATGAAGGAGCTGATGATGCAACTTCAGGAGTTATTGGACAAAGGCTTCATTAAACCTAGTTCATCACCCTGGGGAGCTCCGGTGTTATTCGTAAAGAAAAAGGATGGGAGAATGAGAATGTGCATCGATTATAGAGAGCTGAATAAGGCAAAAATAAAGAATAGATATTCATTTCCAAGGATTGACGACCTGTTCGATCAGCTTCAAGGCTCAAGTTATTTTTCAAAGATCGATATGAGGTCAGGATATCATCAGCTGAAGGTGAAAGAGCAGGATATAGAGAAGACTGCATTCAGAACGCGATATGGACACTACGAGTTTTTGGTTATGTCCTTTGGACTAACCAATGCTCCAGTAGCCTCCATGTATTTAATGAACAGAGTTTGTAATTCGTTCCTTGATAAATATGTGATAGTGTTCATAGATGACATTCCGATTTACTCGAAAAGCCAAGAAGAGCATGGTCGACACCTGCGAGAAGTGTTAGAAGTTTTGAAGAAGGAGAAGTTGTATGCAAAGTTCTCCAATTGTGATTTTTGGATTAGAGAAGTCTAATTCTTGGGTCACGTGGTCAACCAAGAAGGTATAATGGTTGATCCAGCAAAGATTGAGGCTGCGACGAAGTGGGAGCAAACGAAAAGTCCCACGGAGATCCAAAGCTTTTTGGGATTAGCCGGTTATTACCGAAGCTTTATTCAAGGCTTTTCTTCGATCGCTAGCCCATTAACAGCTTTGACCCACAAAGGAGCTACTTATGCTTAGAATGATAAGCATAAAGAAGCATTCGAGAAGCTAAAGAAGAAGCTATGTGAGGAACCGATTCTTTCTCTACCCGATGGAGTTGAAGACTTTGGAGTTTATAGCGATACGTCTGATATTGGGTTGGGTTGTGTTTTGACCCAAAGGGATAGGTGATCGCATACGTGTCTCGACAGTTGAAGGAGCATGAAAAGAACTACCCGACTCATGATTTGGAGTTGGCAGTGGTAGTTTTCACTCTAAAAATATGGAGGCGTTACCTCTATGGCACGAAGTGCAAACTTTTCACTGATCATAAGAGTCTCCAATATCTCTTTAGTCATAAGGAATTAAATATGAGGCAACGACGTTGGCTAGAGTTACTTAAGGACTACGAATGTGAGATACTTTACCACCCCGCTAAAGCTAATGTTGTTGCTGATGCTCTCAGTCGGAAAGTCAATATTGAAAGAAAAAAGGCCAAGAGCGTTGGGAATAGAAGTTGTCTCGACAATTATGGAGAGTATAAAGAAAGCACAAGAGGAAGCTTCTTTGAAGAATGACCAAAAGGAAGAACGATTGGGCAAAACATTGGTGTTCGGTTTAAACAGACATGGACTGAAGGTGTTCCAAGATCGGATTTGGATACCTAAGACAGGAGGAGTCAAAGATCTTCTGATGGAAGAAGCTCACAAGACCATGTACTCGATTCATCCTAGTAGCACTAAAATGTATAGGGACCTGAAACCCTACTACTAGTGGCCGACGATGAAGCTTGATGTTATGAAGTATGTGGCTGATTGTGTGACTTGTGCGAAAGTTAAGACACAACATCAAAAACCGTACGGGAGTTTAGAACCTTTGCCTGTGCCTATGGGTAAGTGGGAAGACATTGCTATGGATTTTGTCACTAAACTGCCCAGAATGAAAAGTGGTCATGACATGATTTGGGTGGTCGTTGATCGATTCACTAAAAGTGCACATTTCATAGCAACCAATGAGAAGTGGTCTATGGAAAAGCCTGTGAATTCTTACGTGAAGGAAATTGTGGGGCTTCACAGTGTTCTGTTAACGATTGTATCGGATCGTGACATCCATTTCACCTCAAGGTTTTGAAAAAGTCTACAAGAGGAAATGGGTACCAAGTTGTGTTTAAGTACAACTTACCATCCACAGACTGATGGTGAGAGTGAAAGAACGATACAAACACTTGAAGATATGCTGAGAGCATGTACCCTGGAATTCCTAGGTAATTGGAATGAACATTTACCTTTGGTAGAATTTTCTTACAATAATAGTTTCCACCCGAGCATAAAGATGGCACCTTATCAAGCTATGCACGGACAGAAGTGGCGTACGCCGTCTTGTTGGCTTGAGGCTGGGGAAAAGCAGTTTATGGGACCCGAGATGGTTCATCAAACCACTGAAAATCAGAAAATAATTAGGGAAAGAATGTTAGCAACTTAGGATCGTCAAAAGAGCTATGTTGACAAGAAAAGAAGACCGATGATTTGTGAAGTTGGAGATTTAGTTTTACTTAAAGTCTCGCCGTGGAAGGGACTTATAAGATTTGGTAAAAGGGAAAAGTTGAGTCCAAGGTTTATTATACCTTTTAAAGTTCTTCAGAAGGTTGGGAACCAAGCTTACAAACTCAAATTACCCAAAGAACTTAATGGTATTCATAACACTTTCGATGTGTGTTATTTGAGGAAGTTCACGGGAGAAGTTCCCGACATGATTCCACTTTCAGAGTTGAGAATCAATGAGAACAAAAGGTTGATTGAAGAACCAGAGGCAATCGTTGACCAAAAGACAAAGAAGTTGCGACGCAAGATGGTCAAGTTAGTTCTTGTCCGTTGGAAACAAACAAATGGGCCAAATCTCACCTACGCGACAGAGAGTGACACGATGGGTCGCTATCCGCATTTCTTTGTTGATGTGTGATTTCGGGGACGGAATCATCCTAAGGTGGAGATAATTGTAACGCCCGCATTTCCAGGCTAGGCATAAATGATGATGTAATAGTCTAGGTTAACCTTTGTAACCCGTTTCGAAATAAAAGAAGTGTATTATTTGAGTATTATGTGTTTTGTGCTTAATTGTGTGTCTTAATTAAATTAAGAATAAAAATAAGCGTGAAAATGAATTGTTAGATAAATCCAATATTGATACGTAAAGACATGGTGGTCGTAACTAGGTTTCCGAATATATAAAGAATACCAAAATCCGAGTTATAACGAAGAAGTTATGACCTATCGAAGTTTCACGACAGAACCGACACGACGCTGAAGGACGTGAAATACGACTTTACGATAGAGCGAGATTTGGCCTTAACGATCTAAACGAAAGTCGTAGAGTTCGTTAAACCGAGACCGTGTATAAAAAGAACGTTCAAATTTGACTTCGTATGAGGAAGTTATGATTTTTCTAAGTTTCGACTTAGCGGTATGCATCCCGAATACTCAATTTGAGATTGAGCGGTTTTTAGCCGAAACAATCTAATAGAGAATCGAAGATCTCATCAATGGTAGTGCAACGGTAAAAAGACAGACGAAACAGACGTCAGATAAAAAAGTTATGAATTTATAACGGAGTTTTCCTGTCGCGGCCTACTAAAAATAATATATTAAAAATAAAGTCAAAATTAGCCAATGGAGTCTATACAAGAGTTGTAGAGCATAATCTCACCTACGAGTGGATATAAAGAACGTCGAAAACGGAGCTCGTATGCAAAAGTTATGAATTTATGAAGTTCGGTGCGTGAACCCCAAGGCTGTGTCAGAGCTCACGAGGTGAGCATTAGTGGCTCACGAGGTGAACAGATGACGGATGTATTCCAGGTAAAGTGGCCATGATGAATGCAATGACGTTTCAAGCTCACGAGGTATGCATATGTAGCTCACGAGGTGAGCATATGTGGCTCACGAGGTGAACCTAACATTTTTGCCCTATAAATAGAATTCAAGGGGCAGCCGAGTTTAGTTGCTCATCTCTTACTCTCCCACTCCCGATACTCTCTCTAAGCCCTATTTTAACCCCTCAAAGCCCTGGTATCATCCCGAGACCCGAAGCGAGACTCGAAGCACCGAAGATCCCAAGAACAAAAAGAGTTTCTGAGCTGAAGCTCTGCTTGCGAGAAGCCCGATGTGTGAAGATCTTCCAATTTCACCGAAGAATACTACTCTTAGAGCCGTGGTGCTGTCCGATCATTTTCTGATCAAGTGAGTGTGTGGTGACTTTCTTCTAACACATAAATATGAAGTATTTGCTTTGAAATATGTGTTATGTGTATATATATATATTGTTGTTTATTTGAAGTGAGTGTATATTCCTTTTCTTCTAACACACTGACACAAAGTATTCTATATAAAATACGTATTATGTGTTTATACATTATTTGTTTATTTGAAATAAGTTTTGAATAAATGTTTTATACAAATTTTAAACTGTATATGTATTTTTATCTACAAAAGTGTTGGGTAAAGCATGGGTAGATAGTTGATGTGTGTTAAAATGAAGAGAGGCCTCGTTGTTGTTGTTTTTTATTCAGTCATCTAGCGGAGTTTAGATGACGACCACGGAATTTTCTAGACAGTCCCATGAAACGCTAGCAGGCTCGCCACCTGTAGGTGTTAATGAACTTGGATGTTCATTCGTTGTACTCCATCCCCCTCATGGTTGCCTTATTTGACATATATTGTTGGGAAACCCCCGAATGCATGTGTTGTCGCCCCGATGAAATATTCTTAGACTAGGTCCCTTGTGTTAGATGTTTTAGGGATGTAAAGTGAGGATAACGGGAATGGGTAATTGGGTGTTTGTTGGTTGATGGAATTAAAAATAATTACTTATTGTGGGTTGAAAACCCTATATGCTCACCGGGCTTCCAACTCTGACCCACTCAGTTTTCTTTGTATTACATCTAGTGGCATCAAAGCATAAGTTGGATGACTTGTCAAGTTATTTTTGGATTATGGACCTATTGATTTATATAACTGTTGTAAGGTCTGTAATGTAATGTTTATGCTTTTGGTCTGTTTATCGGAACATGATATCCCGGGTTTTGTTATATAATGAAAATACATTTCTTTAAGAAATGCTTTTGTAAATCTTATTTTATCATATTTCATTTTGGGAACAAATTCCGCAACTCTTTTAATCAAATGATTACTTTGAAATTATTTTAAAAGCATAAATTAAACCGGTCTTTTCTAGCCGTGATTTTGGGGATGTCAAAAGTCGTTTTTCCTGGTGTGCTAGGGTAGCCTCGGCAGTCTAACTGTTAGGGGTAGCCTTGTGTAGGGCTTTGGTTTCCATCTGGATCAACAAGTTTTCATTTAGTGTTTGAGGACAAAGTATTGAGGTTCACTCTTCAGAAGCGTTCTGATTAGTTTCAGTTGTCTTTGGGAGATTGTTTTATGTTCTGATTTTTTTGGGTGCACTTATTGGTTTGTTGATTTGATCTAAGTATTGACAAGGTGCAATTTTGAGGCCGAAATCAAATTTAAGTAGGGGAGAATTGTAACATTCTGTTTTGGATCGTTTGGAGATTCAAAGCTCATGGGTCGTAATCTGAGTATGAAAGGGTTTTGAGGTCTTGAAGGAGAAGGGTTTAGGCTTTTCTTGGATATGGATCAGGTGGGTTGTGTGATAAAAGGGTTCGAGTTGTGCTTTAGACCCCTAGGGTATCGGTAAAGGTGTTGGTTCGGGCCTTTCTAGAATTTTGGATTTTAGTTCGAGTGGATTTCAGAAAAAATAAGGTTGATAGAAGTCTTGGGCTTCTCGTTACCTTTCTATGGATATAAAGAACGTCACAAGCGGAGTTATAACGAAGAAGTTATGACCATTTGAAGTTATGAGGGTTTTCGGCCGAACCGGGTACGCAGGGAGTACCAGATGGGAATGCATGGCGTTCGAGGGAAAAGTGAGGCGGGCTAATATGGGAACACAGGGTGTTCCCCAAGGCAACGTAGGGCGTTCGCTGAGCTATTTCGAAGACTCGTTTGTAGGGTTTGGCCCCTTTGTAAGCATCATTATGGACCCAAACATCTTCCATTCTTCAACCTCCATCCCCTCCAACCCTAAGAACGAAACCCTAGCCTCCATTTGACTGATTCTTGAACTTTTTGGTGAATAAGAGGGTTTTGGTGCTTATTGAGGAAGAAGGAGTTTCTTGAGGAAGCATTGCTTGGCTTGGATTTTGTGGATCTAAGCCCTAATCATATGGATCTAGCTCCAGAAAGTATAAAGTTGGAATGTTGGTGGCTTTCTCATGTGGATCTAGTTGGGTTGTGACTCCTTATGTTTGGCCCTTGAAGAAGAAGCAATTTGGTGATCAATCTATGGATGGGGTAAAGCTTCTAGATCCAGAACATTCATCAATTTAGCAAACTTCTAGAGGTATCAAGTTTCCATCTTGGTGAATCATGTGTTTGATCTAGCTAGTTGTGGGTTTTATGTGCTTTTTGTCCCAAAGCTTTGGTCTTTATGAGTATGGGCTACTCTAGACCATTTGAGTTGCCTTTTCTGAGGTATTTGAGTGTTCTAAGTCATAAAAATGTGATATTGGTCCATTCCTTCTATCCATGCAAAGGATTATGAAGTTTGGGTTTTTGTGTTAAAAGATTGGGTTTGGGTTTTAGAACATTTAGCCATGTCAAGACATAAAGTTGGGAACTTTATGTTAAGAAATGCCTTCTTGGACCAAATCTGAGTATTGGGTGAAAGGACTTAATGGATTAAGTCATTAAAATAAGAATTGGAGTTTCTCCGGGAACGTCGTGCGTAATCTCTCGGAACGCAGTGTGTTCCAGCCTGAGTCCCCGTCAGAGATTCGACGATGAACGTCGTACGTTCCGCTCATGAGCGTCGCGTGTTCTTCTGATTAGTAGAGTTGTGGGCTTTGGACTTGGACTTGTCCTTGAGGACGGACTTTGCTGTTTTGGGCCTTGATGGTCCTGCCTTGTTGGGTTGCCCTGTTGGGCCTTAGGAGTTGTTGAGTTGGGCCTTAGAGGGCCCATTTAGATTGGGCCTTGTGCTTTGGGTATAACTCTGAATGTTATCTGAGAATGATCTTGTTCGGATTAGTAGGTATGGAGTCGTTTTGCAGCGGATACGAGTGTAGGAATTTCTAGCCGTCGACTAAGGTGAGTCTTCTCACTATACTTTACCTAGAGTGGTAATTAGAGTTGTGACAGGGTACCTTATATGCCATTAGTATGATGTGATGCACTATGTTATTTTATGTGATTTATGTTGTGTATGATTCAGAGTTTACAGAGTTAGGACCAGAGGGTCCATAGAGTAAGGACCTGAGGGTCCACAGAGTTATGGGACTGGAGGGTCCCACTGAGATACATTGACCAGAGGGTCATATAGAGTTATAGCCTCGAGTGGCTAATATGTGTTGTATGCGGTATTTTTAGGAACTCACTAAGCTTCATGTTTACCGTGTTATGTGTTTCAGGTTCTTATCAGGATCGCGGGAAGGCGGCGGCTTGATTGTACACACAAGAGAAAAGAGTCATGAACGAGGATCCTGGATTTTGATAATTTCTTTTGGAAACTATTTTGAAATATGTTATGATATCGACACTTGAGATTTTGAGAATTATTATATGTGATGTTAGTAATTTAAAATCGAAAATTTTGTTTGAAAATTTACGGTGTTACATAGAGACCACCTAGTATGTTGGGCGTACCCGAGGGTACGCTGGGTGTACTAGCCAGAGAATGTAAACCCTAATATTTTGAGGTGACCCTATTTAAGGAACATGATGCCCTCATTTTCAGCCACCATTTCCAGTCTTCAACCCCCTCAAAACCCTAATTTCCCTTTGTTGAATTAATGTCTAAGTCCATAACTATAATTGGTAAGACTTGACCCGACCCGGCATAGTCCATTTGGGTTGCATGGCATCATGCACTTGGATAGACTATAATGCGAGAAATAACACTTAAGGTTGATTAATATATTATAAGTTCTAATATATTAATAGGATTATTTAATTAGTATTGATCAAGAATTAATCTAGAATTAATTAAGTGATCAAAAGAAGACTAATTAAATATATGGGTTGATTGTATAAATCATCCATAATTGTATAGTGGGCTAATGCTCCATGGATAATCAAGTTGGGCTAAAACCCAT